>NC_056739.1:937112334-937159834 GCF_019279795.1 Protopterus annectens | reverse complement strand
AGAGAAATCTATGTTAGAGCTAAGCATGCCCCATACCTGAGGAAATCGTCTGGTTTAATATGTCTGAAAGAAGAAAGAATAAGTGAATCCAAGTAAATGTTACCTCCTCTCCCACTCCAAGTAGCCAGAGCTGGTGTCAAGGCCCCGATCAGATATCTGCTAACCCTACATAAACATAAAAGCACCAGAGTCATCATAGGTAATGAAAAGCCTACCTTTGCAACCTGACCCACAATGGACAAATAATGTCTTTTACCCTAGAGAAATGAAGATCCCATCAAAGACCATAGCTTATCTTATTGTTGTTGTTGTATCTTTCAGCTTTTCCCGGTTAGGGGTCGCCACAGCGGAACTCCGGTCCGCTAATGATTGGCAGTAGATTTTTATGTACTGAGTTGCCAGCTCTGATGCACAACCTTCAACGAAGTTACACCATAGCTTATCTTATACTAAACTAAAATAATAATAGTAATAATAATAATCATCATCATCATCATAATCTGAAAACCTAAAAAGAAAACAATATACAAATCCAGTACCAGTTATAATGGATATATCAGATCATGCCGGGAAGACTTCAGTAAGTTGATAACAGGAAGGACTATAAACCTGCTGGCCTGACCCAATGGAATAAAGTTTGTGTATTACTGAAGAAGAAGAAAAATCAAACCAGGAACTGAGAGCTTCAGGTTGAGCAAAGCCCAGACCAAATCAATTCACTTTGTATGGCCAGACCCACCAAGCTGGCCCCTTTAACCCCCCCCCCACCTCTAAGTGAACTGCTAATCAAGAGCAGTGGACCAGATAAAGTGGAAACACCTGCCCCTCTATAGAAAGTGTGAAGATGTCCCATGTTATCCCAGTGACTTGGAAAAAAAACTTAACGTCATAATCTAATCTGTACAATAAAGATGATAGCAAAATTCCGACTAAACATGATCTAATGAAAGAAAACTACAGTGAGTAAAGCTAAAATGAACAAAGAAAACTAAGACTAATAGATATAAATATAAAGAAAATAAAATTAAAAATGAAAAAAACAGCATTCATTACCCAAAGTATAGCAAAAGTAAAAACAGTTTCAGACAATGGTCTGTACTGCGAAAGTCTGAAATCAAAAAGAAAGTGTGTGCATGTGCACATGTGAATTTTATATATAATTTATTATTACTCTTATTACATTGCTGCACATCCTATTTGGTTTCTTGCAGCTTGAAAATGTGTTAATGTAATGCATGTAATTAAATTTTGCTTCATACATCAAAATATCACTGTTAGAAGGAAATGGTCTCATTTTTTTTAATTCCCTGGGGAGTTTTTTTCCTTCATATAGTGCTTCCTTTAGCATTCTAACTTCTTTTTTTCCCCTTTTTGTCTGATGGCACAGTATTTCATTTATTATTTATCACCTGAAGGCCTTTTACTTTCAAATTCATACTAGACAAATAGGTAGAATGAGTAAGTCAGTGGAAAGACTGAGGAAATATGTTATGTTTTCACAGCATTATCCACAGACACAAAGTAGTACGTATCAGAAAAAACATGCAACTGGAAGTTTATGCAGCAACCAGCCTGCTTCTACAATATGTTTTGTAAAGTTCTATAAGATATGAATACTGTTTTATGCTTCAGGGAGAATGTACAAAATATGCAGCAATGTAGCAATATATCCAGCATCATAAACAATTTTTTGAAATGCATAAAACAGTGCCTTGTGTTATATGCTGAAAGTGAATTTGGAAAAGTAACGTTTAGTTAATTAAAATTTTAAACTGTCACATGTTTTGTTAATATGTTCGCACAAATGATTGGGAAATTCTTTCTTAAAGGATAATTGTAAGACATTTGTCCTCTGGTTATATAAACTATTTAAGGCAATCAGGATTACTGGCATTTTTTCAGAATTGGTTGTTATCAACATTTTCCCTGAAAAAAGATGAAGCACACTACATGATTTAATTTTAAATATTTAGTATAATGTGAATTAACATGAAGTATAAAGGAAAATATTGCATTTTAGTTAACTGCCAAGTATATTATATTGGGTCTATATGACGCTATCGAATGGACTAAATAGCGAATGCTATTTAGTCGATCCGATACTGTCGAAATGGCAAAATAGCAAAGTCATGGAACATCGAATTTTTTCCCAGGGAAAAAATTCCTTCGGGACTTTGCCATTTCCTCCACTATGTTGCAATCTCAGATTTGGTATATTTAAGTAGGGGGGTGTGGGGGCGAAGCCCCCCACTTAAATTTGTGTTTAAGTTTATTTATTTTTTTCCCTGGGAAAAAAATCTGCTGTTCCATTTGTTCGATATTTTGATGTTTCGATATTATCGGTACAATGAAATAGCGTTCGCTATTTACATCGTATGATAATATGATATAGACGCATTATATTAAGTGAATGTTGTAATAGTTGTGAAAATGCTTATATTTAAGAATGTGTCAATTTTCTATTCATTTTAAGTCAATAATTTGCATGAATTTGTATTAAAACTTTAGCTAAAGTACATTGTAGACATATGCCTGCATTTTTATACGTAGCATGCATTTTCATCTTGTGAAATTGTGAAGTGTGATATGACTTATTTTTTTCAGGTCAGTATCTAGCAAATATTTTTTTCATCACTATACTCAGCCATGTTTCCAGCAGCATTCTGTTGTGTAGAATTGATTCAGGTGAGAACTTGTCACCTTCCAAATATACTTCATCTGCAGATAAATTTGCATATTGCAGACTGATATATAAAGTCATCTTTAAATACAATATCAGCGCTTATATGTGCTGCCTGTGCAATTTAAGAGATTAGGACTTTAAGTCCCAGATATTAAATGCCTATATTAGCAGATAGGCTTTTTGCCTGCTAATTTTAATAATATGATTGATATTTATCATCATGAATAACAGCCTTATTGAAAGCTTCTGTATACCTCTTCTCCTCTTAGAATTTATTCCAGCTATGAATACAGCCACATTGTGTTGCAGTGGGCTAAACCCCTTTCTTGAACCCTGTAACACTCTGTTCCCTATATAAAGTGATTTAATCTATAGTGGGTAATCTACTTTTCTCACATCAGTGCTACATACTGGACATTCTTATCATGAGTAGCCATGTCAAATCACTAATGTGACACCAGCATTTTAAAATCTTGAAGTCAGCAGGCATGAGCCATTTGTTTCAATTTCAGAATTTAAACCATTCTTTCCTTAAACTATAGGCACTGAATTTCTTCTATTTTTAAAATTGTCTGCCTCTTTCTCCATCGATTCATAATTCTGCTTTCTTGTTACCTCTCATATTTCCACTTATTCCTTTCATGTTCTGTCCCATATTCTTGCACACTAAACCATATGCATGGCGGAGTTCGTAGTATTTCTTTCTGCTCCTTCCTCTTATACTGAATTGCACTTTTCATGATTTCAGGGAATGTACCTCACCAAACTCTTATAGTATTTTACAGTGCACCTCTTGACTAACCCACTGGCATATTGTTAATACTCACTATGCTTTTCACCTTATCTTCCTTCTTTCTAGATAAATGTGGTCTGAATGAGTCTTTTATGTATATTCATGAGGGTTTGTGGAACAAGGCAGCACATACATATACCTAAAAGACTCATACAAATCACATTTATACATTTCTTATTGTCTGTTAGCTCCAACAGATACACCAACCAGATGTCTTCTTTGCAAACTCATTTGAAGATTTTTAACACTCCTATGCACAAATAATGGATTCTTTATCATTGTTTTTATTGTATCTTCACTGATTCTCAAAAATTCTGCATTTTCCTAAATCATTTTCCTAATAATGTGGGAATCAATAGTAAATGGGGTAAAAAAGGCATGCCTAAATTCTTTTAAGTTATTTTATGTGTTGGCTTTGTAAGCCATACTTAGTCAGATGTGCATCCTGATCTTTCCTCCCCAGATTCATTTCAGAAATTGTCTGCTTTAATAATCTGATGGCATAACCTATAGCTTCAAACATGTTGTTTAACTGTTGGTATTCAATGTTGTCTGAAGCCAATCAGGAAAGCCTAACACCCTGACCTGTACTTTTAAACTGTAGCAAATTGCTTCAGTTCTGAGTGCAGCTGCAATACTGGCATAATTAGTGCTGATAATGCACAGAGAGTACAGGGCACTACAGCATTTAAGTTCAGATTGCAAATGTAATGTCAGCATTCAGTATTGGTAATGCAATTAAGAGTGATTGCACCTCCAGAAAAGTGACTCAGGTGGCTGACATTGAAACCTAGCCAAACCTCTGCAAAAAGCAATTATGTGCAAATCATATTATGTTTATTGTTAGAAAAACTTTTTTAGTTACATAACTTCTAACCATTTGAATTTTTTTATTTTTTTACATTTATGTAATATCTTATTATTCTGATCATAGGATCATAGGAAATTACTAAGCTAATGGCCCTAGGGCCCTTACAAGCCTAGCCAAGTTCTTCCCCTTATTTCCATGATCAGTACCTATTGCCCCTGTCCAAGAGGGACACAGGTGGAACTCTCAGGATGAATTTATGGTCACCCATCTAATCGTCCAGATTGCGTTTGAAGAGGGCCAGAGAGGTACTCTGTTTGACATGAAGTGGGAGTCTGTTCCAAAGGTTTGGCAACCTCTGGGAGACAAATATGCCCCTCCAGCAGGTTTTATTCCATTCCATATTATTTATCACCAAATCCACTCGCCTACTTCTAAAAGAAAGAGACAAGGCCTGGGACACCTGGCATAATAATAAAACTTGCTCAAATAGACAATTATTCCTTGAACTAAGAAATAAAGCAAAATAAATAAATAAATAAATAAAGAATGATAAAAAAACTCACTAATCTGACACCCAAACTAAATACAACTCAAACCCGCAGAAATTCTGGGCAGCCATTAACAAAATTCTGCAACCAGGTAAAACAGGCACTCCTTCCCCAAACACAAATGACACCCTCAGCAACATAACAACTCAATCCAATGACTACTTCTTCAAGTCAATTATTAAACTGATTACCCACTCCTACCCCACTAGCTTCCCAGATCTACATAACCTCTGAAACAACCAGAACCTCTTTTCACTCAAACCACTCCCAACCTGTCCCATCTATAAACACCTATCCAAACTAAAACCAACTACTCTTGCAGCAGACAAACTCCAAGCTGAATACCTATGGATCACTGCCAAAGCAATACCCTGTCTGTATTCTAATCAACAGATCCATAGCTGAGCAATCAGTATCTTTCCTCTGGAAAATCTCCCACATAATTCCATTACATAATGGTGGTACCATACTCTCCCTTTGTCTAAAATATTGGAAAAACGCATTCACTTTCAGGTACTAAACTACCTTTTAGTCGACAACCTGCTTGCCAAAACACAACATTGATTTTGCCTGCACCATAGCACCACCACTGCTCTCCTCAGTTTTACCAGTTGTGTCAATCAGCAATAAAACCTAGGTAATCTAGTGTTGACTGTCTTTCTAGACCTATCTACAGCATTTGATATGGATTCTCATAATAAACCTCACCATCATCTCAGTTCAGTCTTGATCACTCCACCCTGATCTGGTTTAAAGACTACCTTTCTAACCATCAGCAAGCTGTAAAATGGATAGACTCCCTATCTACTCTCCTCCCAGTTACCTTAGGTGTACCACAGGGGTCTATTCTTGGATCCCTGTCTTTCACCTTATTCACAAACAAACTACACAGAGCCACACTTCACTCAAACTTGGTACAATATACCAATGATGTCACATTAATCTGCACACCTTCTTCTCTCCAAACTCTTCAAGAAAAAACAGGAATCCTTCACCTCCATAGAAACCTGGCTGTCAAACTCTCTTATTCTATTTCTCGCTTACTCTAAATCCCTCCCCATAAAAAATGTATACTATTCCACCCCTCAAAGGCTACTGATTCCATCCCCCCTTTTCAAATATCCTTTTCAAATATTTTCAAAGGACAACACCCTCATCACCGCAGTGCCTCAAACCAAACTCCTTGGAATAATCGTTGACCAAAATCTTAAATTTGATAAACATATAGCCCAGACCATAACTAAAGTTCAAAAAAACTCAGCACCCTTTACCGATGTAAAAATTACCTAACCACTGACATTAAAGTTATCATAGTCAGAACTCTCCTACTTTCCACACTACTATATGCATCCCCTGTTCTAACCAACCTAAACAAAGGTGGCCTAAAATAAATTAGCCACTTGCTACAACAAGATACTAAAATTTGACACCATCAAATCATATTGATCCCATCACAGTCTATCCCTTAAACAATTAGGCTGGCTAGAACTGCCTAATCTATTGAAGTTTAATCAACTTAGAATGGAACATCAAATAGTGTACCACCTCAATAAAACATCAGCTCTAGCAGGCCTATTGAATCTCTACGATAACAATCGCCATTTAAGATCCACAAATAAAATGCTAGTTGAAATATCCAAAGGCAAATATATGTCTGGTGACTCCCTCTACTCAAGGGTAGTTGCCAAAATCTGGAATTCCCTCTCTAGTGGAATCAGAATGCAAAATAACAAACTTAACTTCAAAAATCAGCTGAAGTCCCATCTATGAAATTCTTAGATATGTAACTGTCAAGACTCAGACTAACCTAACAAATACCCAGTCCTTTTTCAAAGGTAACTACAAAAGGTGCTTTACATAAAAAAAAAATTCTCTTGTAGCAACAGATTTGATGCTTCATAGTGTATCATAATCTTAGGTAACCATCTGTATTTTACTTTATCCGCGTTGTTCAAATGTTGGACAAAAGGTCTTCACTGAATATATTTGTACAGAGCCTTGGAGACTAGCTTGCTTTTTTCTTTGCTATTGTTTAAATGTTCATCAAAAGGACTACATGAATATTTCTGTAAAGAACTTTACAAGCTAGCTTGATTTTTGTTACTATGTTACATGCTTTCTGTATCTGAATATTTTTGTAAGATGATGTACTATGTGGACCTTTTCCTCCCTGGGCCTCCACTGAAAACTGGCAATTACTGTCCAGTTGGACTTTCCCAGTAAACAAACGTAAAATAAAAATAAATAAATCAATAAAATGTATTAATGTCATATACCAGGTTAAGGTCTTTAGTGCAAGTAACCTGTGTACCATTTGACTTGTGGATATGCAACATTTCTAATAAAGCAGGATCAGAGATTGCCCTGTATGCAAGGCAGAGATCACTTCTGAGTAGTCTGTATGAAACAGAATAAAGTGACAGTGCTATCAGATGATCCCCATAGGACAGATGCTGAAGACCTTGAATTTTCCTTGTGAGGAACCTTTGTGGTTTCTCCAACTGCTGCAGGTGCTTGAAAAGGTACAAACCAAAAGGGGCATTATACTCAATTATTGGCCTGATGAGGGAAGAGTACAGGGAGATTATAACATCTTTTTTCTGGAGGCAATATCCTTACTTATGAGATGAGCAATATAGAATGGCCTTCTTACCACTGTGGAGACATGGTGGTCAAATGTAAGGTTGCTGTCAACCTGTGTGCACAGGCCGCTCACCACTGAGTGTGTACTTAAGGTGTTGCTATTAATGTGTGGTAATTAGCAGGAACATTGCTTTTACCAACAGGAATAATAATATATTTTTTGCATGAGTTTAAGACCATGACTTTGGCACTGATCATTTGCTTGTGTAAGACCCTCTTGTAGGGTGTTGCCATCATTTGGAGATTGTATGACTTCTCCTAGTCATAGACCTTTAGTTTTTGCTTGTACTTCAAAGAAATAGATTCCAAACAGTAGAGGTCCCAGGACTGATCTTCTGGAACACCACTGGTTACAGGTCTGCTGTTGGAGGTGGGCTCTCCTATTTTGACTATATGATTTCTAGCAGTGAGCCATTAGTGACCCATCTAACAATATAAGGGGTAAAACCTAGTTGGGTGAGTTTGTCAATGGTGCCTGAGTGGGGGATAGTGTCAAATACCTTGGCTAGGTCCAGGTAGGCTGTATGCACAGATTTCCCCTTCATCCAGGGCCTTGGTGACTGTTTCAAAGAGGTCCACCAATTTTAACAAGCATGATCTCCCTTTGACAAATCCAAACTGAGTAGAGTCCAGTGTTTGGAGATTACCTATATATTTATTGATAAGGTCCATAATGATTTGCTCCATTGTCTTGCAGATAAGGCTAGTCAGGCTAATAGGTCTAAAGTTTCTGGGGTCAGTGGAAACACCGACTTTGTGCAAGGGAATAATAGTGACTGTTTTCCATTCAGCTGGTATGAAGCTGGTGCTTAGACTATGATTGAAAAGAGTATCTAATGTTATTGATAATTCATGTTGGAGCCCATGTAGGAAACACAGCCTGGGATGTTATCAGGTCCCATAGATGCTGTATTTTTGACCTTAAATAGGGCATGTATGACCTGCTCTTTAGAGATACAACGTAGGGTACAGGAAGTAGGGATGTCATGTTGTACATGTGGCAGGGATAGGGAAGTGAAGTTTTCACATAACCTGTTGACCAACAGGTTAGCTATGTCCACAGGTTGAGTATATGTGGTATTGTTAACTACCAGTTTGGCACAAATCTGAGCCTTTCCTTTTAGGTTAAGGATGTAACTAAAGAATGCCTTGTGGTTGTCCATTGTTGATGAATCTAATTTGGACTTCCAGTTTGCCTTGGAGGACTTCGAAAGAAGTTTTATTTGCTTGTTTAAGATGAGGAGGAAGTGTTTCTAATTTAGGAAGGCTCCCTCCCTCTTACTATTAGACAGCAATTCTTTCTTCTTATTGTAAAGTAAAGCCTGTTAATGGCAATTGTCCACCAGGCAGGTTTGCTCTTCCTTGAGAAGTTAGTTTTGGTCCTATCAGGTACAGCTGAGTCAATGCAGGTATACAGGTGTTCATTTAAAACATTGGTGTAGAGCTCGGCATAGTTGCCAGTTCCATCTGAGTGAGGAGGTTCAGTGAAGCTATTTATACCATCTCATAAAAGGTTATAATCTGCTTTGGAGAAGTTTTTTACTTTAGTTGCTGTGGGTGTGGGGGGGGGGGGCAGGTGTGATAGTTATTTTGAATCAGACCAATTTGTGATCAGATCTCAGATATAATTTTATAAATTATAGTAATATGTATCATTCTTGTGAAATATGTTTTAGGTAAGGTCACAATGAGTGTTTACATAGAGAAACATGTTCTATTCTTGTCTCTTTAAATGACAGATTATTTAAATATATAATTGAATGATTTTATTGGTTGCAAGCAACTATTTAAGTACATCTGATGGCATTTTAAATTGATTCTTAGGAAGTCTGTGGTTTAGCAGATGAAAGCGCTTAATCTATGTGATTATTAAAAGTTTTTTTATCTGTACCTTGAGTTGGTTCACTTCGTTCAATACCACTGTTGGGGAATACAGATGCAACCTGCGTGGACCCTATTTCATTTTACTTGGTTTAGTTGTTGGGGAGTACAATGTATTTTGTGTGTTTTAGTTTTTTTCTCTTGTAAGGAAGGAGGACTTCAGCAGGCTTCACTTAGAGGTGGCTATCCTCTAAGGGGAACTAATGAGATTGATTGAGGTGTTCAACCAATCAGAGATGCAGGCTGGATCCCGGCAATGACCAACGAAGGCAGGAAATGCCTCAGTCGGATGCGATGCCTTAGAGGTAGGAGCAGGCTACCAGGATAATGGCGCTCGTCGTGCTAGTCTGGGGACTAATGTTTTTTTCTGTTAATTTAGGAGCTGTTGCCATCAATTTACATAGTACCCTTGAGTTGAACAAAATATCTACTGAACAGGAGGATATAGTGGTTAAATAATTCGAAAAATATTGGGCTAGACCAAAGAGAACTGTCCCAAAATGGACCTATGCAGCTGTTGCTGACAAGGACACTATTACTACAGGTACTGTTTCTAACTTTGCAAATTTGCAATGTACATGTAAACGGAGTGTAGGTGAAGAAAGGAAAGGCAGCACACAGGTTGCCACTGAGAAATTTTTGGACAATAATTTTTTTGTTTCGTAATAACTCTGATGTACATAGTACTAAGAAACAACTTGAACATAATTAATCTTGTACTCTGAAGGACATGATTTATTTAATGGAAAAGAAACTAGATAAAGTCAAATGTTTGCAAATGGACAACACTTATTTAAATTGTTGTATTGAACTTGGGGCAAGTACATGTGGTATTAAGGTTCTTTAAGGAACCATTGGGAATTGAACTCACTGAGGAAGCATGAAATGAATGTAACAAAATATTTGATGGTTTTTGGCTTTAAGTATATGAAATTCTTAATAAAATGTAATGATTCAAAGTTATGTACATTGATTGAAGAAGTAGAAATGTTGAATGTTTCTATAACTAATGATTTACTTTTTCCTGAATTGAAAGAAGGTATAGGAAGCAATGTGAATATATTGAAAAAAGTGTGACAAGATTATGTTGAAAAAGTGTGAAACAATTGATAGAGATTTAGGGCATTATAAAACAAATAATGTCTATCCCTGGAAAAGGGAAAATAATAGGGGGAGTTTAGTAAGAATAGTCATAAGGAGTATTACAGGAAAAATGATCAAAATGAAAAACAAGCTTTGTATGACCGACAAGGAAAGCATAGGACTAGCAACAGTTTTTTTTTTTTTTTTTGGCATGGAGGCCAAAGAAGGGGGAACTATCATCAGGATTGGAGAAATTAAGGATAGGAAATAAATTATTGGGAGAAACAGGAACCAAGATGGAGGCCGAGGTATTAGGGCAGGTACTGAGTGGACAGCATAATGCAAAAATAATGAAAAATCAAGGCGTTATATATACCTTAGGTAGCTTTAACATTTAAAATTACACTTCACTGAAGCTTGAAAAGGAACACTTTGATTTATTCTCTAAGCGTATGCACAATGTACCAACCACTAGACTTAACTTGACAGATACCTTGGTTGAATTGAAATTGTATTTAAGGAAGCTTAATATAGCTATTTATTTTAAGGAGCATCAAAATCATACCACTGATGTAAAGTTAAAGAAAAAAGTAAGTTCAATCCACCCTTGCATTTGACTTTGGTAACTATGGAGAGGGTTATTTCAAAAGAACTGTATGAACTACAGGATAAGTATAAACACAATAGGTATAAGAACAATTTGAGTAACAATGAATGGTAAATCTTGAAACGATTAACTGATGACAGCAATATACGTATAATGAAACCAGACAAAGGTGGAGGTGTAGTGTTATATGATAGTGGAGAATGTCATAATAAAATATATGAAATATTGAACAGCACAGGGACCTATGAAGTAATTTAAAAAATGAAGTCAGTTTTGCTCATCATCGGATTGACTTATATTTGGAAGAGTTTTTATTGGAAGATAGAATTTCTCAGAATTTATATAACTTTTTGAAGGTTGAACATTCTATATTGGCTACTATTGTAGGTATACCCAAAATTCCCAAAAATATAACAGATCCCCCTTTTCATTTCTGGTAGTAGAGGTAGTGATAGATCTTTCAAATATATTTATGGTAAAGTACAACACTTAATAAAGGATTCTTGGGATTTTCTAAGTAGATTAAAAACTGGAATTCGGAAGAGGAACCTAATATTTTTAACCATATATGTCATTGACCTGTTCTCCTGCATTTCGAAGGATGAAGGGCTTGAAAGCTTTAGCAGTAGCATAAAGGAATATGGAGGTATGGAATGGGAGAAGATTAAACTCTTAGTGAAATTTATGTCCTTGGTACTAGATAACAATTTTATTTTTTTCAAAGGTGAACTTTATAAACAAACAAAAGGTGGGGCTATGGGGGTAGCATATGCCTCCATATTTGCCAACCTTGTACTATTGGACTGGGAAGACAAAATCATTTTCAATAGTAGATTTATGGCTAACATTAGGTGTTACATCCATTTTTGGACAATATTTTTGTCCTTTGGAAAAGTACCAATGAGTGTATTGAGCAATTTAGGCTATTTAAATAGGTCTAGTACTTGGGCGGCCACGGTGGTGCAGTGGTTAGCATTGCCGCCTCACAGCAAGAGGTTCTCCGGTTCGATCCTCGGCTAGGGTGCCTTCTGTGCGGAGTCTGCATGTCCTCCCTGTGGTCGCGTGGGTTTCCTCCGGGTGCTCCGGTTTCCTCCCACATCCCAAAGACATGCTGCAGGTGGATTGGACACTCTAAATTGGCCCTAGATGCACGTGTGAGTGTGCCTTCTGTGGAAGGTTGGGCGCTGGGCTGGCAACTCGACACCGTAAAACTCCACTGCCAATCAATGTGCGGACAAGGTGATCCGCTGTGGCGACCCCTAACCGAGAAAAGCCAGAAGAAGAAGAAATAAGCCTAGTACTTACCTGAAGTTCACCCACACATATAGAAAACAGGGTATAGCATATCTAGACAGCTATGTAGAACATTCAGAAGCAGGATTCAAATCTATAATTTTTAGGAAACGTACATTAAGTAACTCCTATTTGGAGCATTCTAGCTGCCGCTCATGGAAACAAAAAAAGTATTTTAAAAGTTCAATGCATTAGGGCAGGGGACGTATGACCTCAGAAAAAGATGAAAGCACTTAATCTATGTGATTATTAGAAGGTTTTTTTATCTGTACCTCAGGTTGGTTCACTTCATTCAGTTCCGCTGTTGGAGGAATACAGGTGCAACCTGCATGGATCTTATTTCGTTTTACTTGGTTTATTTGTTGGGGAGCGCAACATATTTTATGGATTATGACAAAGTCATAACAGTAGCTGTTTTTTCAGATACTCGAGTGCATGTGTGATATGGAGTATCCTGACACCAGACAGACAGCTGACTGTGACCTTTTCCTTATCCAGCCTGGTGAGAGGGACATTAGTGTGTCTCATGATGGAATCACCTATGTCTAATATGTTTGATTTTGTGTTTTGCCTTAAAGGTTTACTGAGACACTGGTGCCTGAGCTATTATGTGTAATGAGTTCTGCAGAGGAAGTATTATGTGTAGAGTGCTTGTGTTTGTGTTTGGGAGGTCTCTGGTGTTTAGGTATGTCTCTGATGAGGACCTCTGCATATGTAGGTATATGTGATGTGGGTTTGGGTGGAGTAGAAGATGAGGTGTGCATGCTGGTAGCCCACTCATTGTCATATGTACTGACTGGTGTGTGAGAGAGCATGGACTCAAGTTTCTTAATATAGTTGCATCTCTCACATGTTGTGTTTGTGTGGACTAGGAGTAAAGGGTTGTCAGTGAACATGAGGCAGTTGTTACACTGCCTTAGGATGCCCATGTCAACCAGGCTGACTGGGGAAACTGTAGGACATTGTCCATCCATAGTGATAAGTAACTTTATATGATCAGGAAAAGTGGTCACACTTAGGTGTGACTAGTGGATGAGAGGTATGTCAGTACCTCTGAGGCTAGGTTTAGTGTTCCACCTGACAGTAGAGCAGAGGCATGAGAAACCTTTAGAGTACCACAAGCAAAGTGCTAAGGAAAACTTAAACAAAATGTTTGCGTCTATAGCCACCAACGGTAACCTCCTCTATGTGGCAGTACATGATGTAGTGCTACAAGCAACCAAGTGCAAATGTGGGGCTTATTATAAAACAAGAAAAATAGCCTTTTAGCTCAAACTAGTCAATAGAAATGCTCTCTCAACTGCAATATTAGAGCAAACAACAGGCACTTATTGTTAGTTGGAAGCAATGAATGCATCAGATATTTCAGTATCTCAGTGAAGAACTGATTTTATTGCTCAAGTGATACCAGTCTAGATTCAGTGAGTCTGAATATATCCTATGCTGTAAAATGCAGACGTACTAGAAATTCCAAGTGCAGAAAATCACTTTCACAACAGTAGAAAACTGCTTAAATAATGCAGCAATTCACCAGCAATTCCCAGCATAGAAGGGTGTATGCCATACTCTCCTGTCACAAGAGTCTGGACCACAAACCTTCCTAATTTAAAACAACTGGCTTTGGTGCACAACTAACACACTTCAGAGTAATAGACATAAAAGCTCTTCAACCAGCCATTTCTAGCCAGGAGGGTGTAAGCTAGCCTCTCCTGCCACAAGAGTTTAGACCACAAACCCTCAGGATGTAAATGAACTGGTTTGGAACACAAGTGCTTACACAAGAATAAAGACACTTAAAATAGCATGCACAATGAGCCTTCACCAGCAATTCTCAGATTAGAAGGGCATAGGCCACACTTCAATGCCACAAGAGTCCAGACCATAACCCTCCCAATGTAAAGTAACTGGTTCGGAGCCTAAGTGTTTAAACCAGAACTAAAACACTTTAAGAATAGCAGACACAATGAGCCTTCAACCACCAATTCCCAGGTTAGAAGAGTGCAAGCTATACTCTCCTGCCACAAGAGACTAGTTCACAAATTTTCCTAATGTAAAATAACTGGTTTGGAACCCAAGTGCTTAAACCAGTACAAAGATACTTAGAACAGCAGGCACACTAGGCTGTCATGCAGCAATCCCCAGCTCAGAAGGGGAGATGCTACCCTCTCCTCCCATAATAGTGTAGACAACAAACCTTCTTCATATATAATAACTGGTCTGAAGCCCACATCCTTTAACCAAAGCTAAGATGCCTAGAGTAGCAATTACAATTTAATCAGGCTACTAAGAAGTAGTAATAAAGGCAGCAGAATAAATGCAATTGAACACTTCAAGAACAAACAGTAAAAGCAAGATAAAGTAATAAAGGAGGAAGAGACAAAAAACAGTAAAAGCAGCTGAATAAAGTTTTTTTTCTTTAGTTAAGTAGGAAGGAAGGAAATGGAAGATAATTCAAGGTTAAGAAACTAAGGGGGTAGGCCTTCCTAAATTATCACATTGTATAAAATAGAATGAGCTGATGTGCTGTGACTGGGAGGAGTGTCCAATATTAAATTTGTAGAAGAGGCTGACACCTCACAAGCCACCAACTTTTAAGAACACAACAACTGGACAGGTGAGTAGGACAAAAAATGGAGACTGAATCAAAGCAGAAGTAAAGACAAGTAAAGAAACATTGGAACTAAACCATGGGATATGTTCACAAAACACAGCAGAATATGATTAAACACTGCAACTAAGAGCAGCATGGGATTGTTAAATATCACTGAAACAGAGCAAAATGTATGATTATATCAGCTTTATATACTTATATCAGCTTTGGATTTCATAATGGCTTAGATCCAGTAATTCTTGTAGCCAGCCAGAGGTGAAGCCACAAAATAGCAGAAACCTCACAGAATTAATTAATTTATACCATCAGGATTCTTCTTCTTCTTCTTTTGGCTTTTCCTGGTTAGGGGTCGCCACAGCGGATCACCTTGTCTGCACATTGATTGGCAGTGGAGTTTTACAGTGTCGAGTTGCCAGCCCGGCGCCCAACCTTCCACAGAAGGCACACTCACACGCACACCTAGGGCCAATTTAGAGTGTCCAATCCACCTGCAGCATGTCTTTGGGATGTGGGAGGAAACCGGAGCACCCGGAGGAAACCCACGCGACCACAGGGAGGACATGCAGACTCTGCACAGAAGGCACCCCAGCCGAGGATCGAACTGGAGAACCTCTTGCTGTGAGGCGGCAATGCTAACCACTGCACCACCGTGGCCGCCCAATTTATACCATCAGGATGAAAGGCTTTTATAAAGCTAAACCCTCAGGGCAATCAGATAGAAACACAAAGCACTACTGACCAAGATTTCACTCTTAAATAAAAATAGAGACTGAATCAGAAGAGAAGTAAAGACAAGTAAAGACACCTTGCAACTAAACCCTGAGATATGTTCACAAAACACAGCAGAATACTGTTAAAAACTGCAACCTAAGAGCAGCACAGGATTGTTAAATATTACTGAAACAGTTACAGCAAAAAATATATATTTATATCAGCTGTGGATTTCTAAACAGCATAGATGCAGTAATTTTGTAGCTAGCCACAAGTGAAGGCACACAAGTGATTATATAAAAGTTACACAGACATTTGCTCAGATCACGTCTTCATGTGAACTTGTTTGGTTTAACCAGTGCAACTTGTTTAAAAAACAATCATAAGGGTCTTAGACATAAAAACCTAGTCCTGTTACAAGTGGACCCAGAATATTACAAACACACACACACACACACACACACACACACACACACACACACACACACACACACACACACACACACACGGAAACAGACTTAGTCTTACAGTGCTCTACCACTTACAATGGAAGAGAAAGGTGGCATGGAGATATTTTCTAAAATACCAGAAATACACAGTATTCAAGTCAATCTAGATTCAGTATCTACCAAGTAATTTAGGTGTTATTGTCTACCCTATCTTCTAAAAAGAAATTAGCACTTTGTCCACATATTCATACCTAAAGTAAATTTCTTTTAGAATTCCTTCTTTGTAGTCTTTTCAATGCTCAAAACCTCAAACATGGCATCTCTCTAACTAGAATTATCCATTACCATCAGTCTCAATCTCTTGTCAACTTTCATATTACTAACATTAACTCCTTTTAATTTAAAGTATTTCTGTCTTGTTTAGATGTGTTACAAAATGGACTTTACAAATGAGGTTGTAGTGCTTCCTAAATCTCCATCTCACTAACACTTTTCAATACTGACAAGTCACTGTGCGTGGATGGATTTAAAACTATTTTTCTTACCACCTATATGCACTTTCACATGTGCCTAAATAACATTATCCTTCAATAAAAACTGCAAATTTATCTTCCATATAAAAACTTTCAAATCAATACAAGTTTCTGACACTCTAGCTTGAATGGTACATGCAAATGAAAAAGAACATTCTGCAAAAAAGTACATACGTCATATGTCCAGTGATGTTTGCGAGCTTGAATGCTTTTATCTTGGTATTCTGGCAAAGTCATTGACCACAGTTCTGTTTCAGCTGAAAAATCTCACTCATTAATCTCAATGTTCAATTCCTTTTCCTCACTGTTCACTCATTATTTACTCCACCAATGCAGCCGGAAAAAAGAAAGTCTGTTCTTTCCTTTGTAATAAATATATATGTATATATCTATATATTTATATATCTATATCTCTCTCTCTCTTTCTCTCTCTCTCTCTCTCTCTCTCTCTCTCTCTCTATATATATATATATATATATATATATATGTGTGTGTGTGTGTGTGTATGTATATATTATATATATGGGACCTGGTCTTATGATCGAAAGTAAGTTTCATCGAAAATGCACTTTTTCTGAAAGGTAAGTAAGCAAACAGTTGTTTGCATGTATTTTTAGTTGTACGTCAACCGTACTGTTGATTGTACAACTAAGCAAACTGTTGCTTAGATCGTGGTAGAGCGAGGATAAGGGTATTTTCACTTTTCCCCACTGTAGTGCAATCTCAGAGTGAGAATATTAAAGTAAGGCGGTGTGGGGGGTGCAGGGGGGGGGTTGCTCCCCTGCATAAATGTCAGTACTGTGTTATTTTTTTAGTTTTTTGGCATGTTGTTCTTTTTTTTTTTTTGTTTGTTTTTTTGTTTTTGCGAAAGTGTATTTTCAATAAAATGTACTCTCATGAAAAGTGAGTTCGATGTCCTACATTTCGATGAAATGTACTTTCGATGTATAAACATAGATCCATATATATATATATATATATATATATATATATATATATATATATATATATATATATATATATATATATATATATATATATATATATATATATATATGGATCTACTTTCATTCACTGAAAACACATTTCACTGAATTTCAGTTCACCCACACCAAATCACTGAAAGATCAAATCACTGAAAACTCATTTCACCGAATCACATTTCACTGAATGCAGAGTACTGTAACGCAAGTAAAACATATATGCCCTTTTCCCCACTGTAGTGTGATCCTGGAGTTATTATATATAGTTGGGGGTGTGGGGGGTCACAGGTAGTTTGCTTTTATATTTATGAATTTCATTTTACTGAAAGCTAACAATAAACTAGGTGAGAGGGGCTTCTCACCCCCCCACCTCCCCTCTTCCAAGTATATATACTAATTCCAGGATAGCACTACAGTAGAGAAAAGGGCATATACATTTTACTTGCCTTACAGCACTCTGCATTTAGTGAAATGCGATTCGGTGAAATGAGTTTTCATTGATATGGCCTTTCAGCAATTTGGTGTTGGTGAATTGAAATTCAGTGAAATGTGTTTTCAGTGAATGAAAGTAGACCATACACACAAACACACACACACACACACACACACACACACACACATACACACACACACACACACACACACACACACACACACACACACACACACACACACACACACACACACAAATATATTTGTCCCGGTCCCCCTTTAAATAAATCACACCAACCAAACACATAAAGCCATTTGATGACCTTTATTGAATATTATTGCATAATAAACTTTATTCACAACAGAAATAATTATCTTCATTGATAATGATCTCAGGGCAGCATACCTACTCACCCTGGATGATTCATACCTCAGGGCAGCATACCTACTCATCCTGTTACCTCCTCCACCAGGGCAGTGTACCTACTCACCCACCAACCTTAAATAGGCAGCGTACCTGCTCACCTCCTGCCATATCAACCATTAACCAATGAATTCTCCATTATTCAAGTAGCATCCAACAGCTCACTTACTCCCCCATGCAATGCATGACCACCTTCCTTAGAGTGGGAAAAGAAGAGGACAATCCTGTCCCTCTGTTCCATCCTTAAATTCCCAAAATCTTCCAACCAAAATCAAAGGGAGGACGGGAGGGATACCAACTCATTCCAAAATGTGCCTACTTCCTCTAAGTCCTATCACTTAACACTACTCTAAGTCGCTCCCTCCCTTACATCACTTCCTATACGCTCCCCTTCTCTTTAACCCTTTACCAACTAAACCCAAACCCTGCAATATAACCTACCAACCAAAACACTCAAATCATTATCCTCATAAAGCTATATCCCCCCACCCTTACTACCTGAAAGTGGGACCAGGACAAATTAGTTTGTCCCAAACTTCGTTTGTCCTGCCCCCCCCCTTTAAATAAATCACAACAAACACATAAAGCCATTTGACGACCTTTATTGAATATTATTGAATAATAAACTTTATTCACAACAGGGCGGCCACAGTGGTGCAGCGGTTAGCATTGCCGCCTCACAGCAAGTGGTTCTCCAGTTCGATCCTCGGCTTGGGTGCCTTCTGTGCGGAGTCTACATGTCCTCCCTGTGGTCACGTAGGTTTCCTGTGGGTGCTCCACTTTCCTCCCACATCCCAAAGACATGCTGTAGGTGGACTGGATACTCTAAATTGGCCCTAGGCGTGAGTGTGTGCATATGTGTACCTACTTACGCACCAACCTTAAACAGGCAGTGTACCTGCTCATCTCCTGCCAATCCAACCATTAACCAATGAATTCTCCTTTATTCAACTAGCGTCCAGCAGCTCACTTACTCCCCCATGCAATGCATGACCACCTTCCTTAGAGGGCAAACAGAAAAGGACAATCCTGTACCTCTTCTCCATCACCAGCCTGCTCCCACGCTGTTCCCCTCCTAAACCATATCCTCAACCATGCCTTCTAAAAACAACTTCAAGTGAAGGTTAAACAAATGCAACCCCACCTCATTCAAATGCACCCTATCTGCTCGATACAAAACAAAATCATTATCCAAAAAATCTCTATGTTCAATAGTATGCATCTCCAAAAATTCTTAATTGCCTAGTCAATCTCTGATTAATAAACCTTCTGATCTGTTCAATAGCCCTATAACTATAAGCATTCCTCCAACACCAACGAGGAACCAGCTCTGACCAAGCAATATCCATCCCTGGGTACAACGTCTGTAACCTCAACAAATCCTGTAGAATAAATATCTACTAATCGCTTCTTAGAAAGAATTCCAAGATCATTGTCTCTCAAATGAATCACTAATATTCTAGGACACCCCACCATTAGTTTTACCTGCTCAAACTCATGCATCAACCTATCTCACCTAAGACCCCTAACACCATGCCAAGTCACTGACCATCCCTGCTAGAAACAAGTCCCTGAAATAACCTCAAATTTTTACCATCCTCCCTAACCAATGCATGTTTCCCTGCCCAGTGGATATACGAATGCCCCAGGATGACAATCTGCTTTTCTACAAAAGAAGAAAAGAAAATCATTAATCAAACCAACAACTTTTATCTAATATATGATAAAAATGAATTTGAAGACCACCTCCCCACTCTCTTAATAACTTCAATGGAACTTCCCTCTCTAGCTAAATCTGAAGCCCTGCCAATTCAAAAGGAGTGAGCTGCAAACCTATCTGCTGGAAATCCCATGCAATGGAAAACCCTCCTAATTTAATGTATGAATATACTACTTGTCAGACCCTTCCTATCTACTGAGCAAAAGATCAACTCAGATAAACTTCCCATCCGCCTCCTCCTGAATTCCTTGGCCTACCTTACTGGAAAAAGGCTAAAATTCCTATCAGGCTTAAGCACCACCTGTGAACCTTTACCCAGTTCATCTGTCTTACTCTTCTGTAAACCAATAGTAACCCCCCCCCCCCATCACCTATGATTACGTCCTTCCAAAATAACGAAACTAACAACTCTGAAATATCAAGAAAAAACAGACTGTATCAGCGAAATCAGAAAGCCACAGGCCCACTCAGCGATATTTAGTCTAAACGCACCTTTTATTACAAAAACAAGCAACGTTTTCGCTACAACCCCTGGTGTAGCTTCCTCAGAGTACAAAATAAAATCTGTGACAGTTTCTTTTTTTAAACATAAAAGCGCGCCAAACAGGGAGGCAGCGCAGCATTGTTAAAGATACAGTCAGTGTAAACATGAACACATATTTTCTTCTAAATCTAAAAGATGTCCTTCCAAAAAATTATAGGACTAGATCATTTAATTGAAGCCTTGGAATCAATTGTTAAAAGAACTTAGAGTAAATAAAAACCATTAACAAACATACCGGAACCTGTCCGGTCAAAGCTTGCACACACCATAAAACACTAAGTAGAAAATAAACATGAAATATAGTGCCGTTGTCAAAGGGAACACCAATCTAATCTAAACTTGGTGCTACCAAGGCAAAAATCCTACATATGTAGGTGCCGCTGAACCAGCTCGTCAGGGTTCACTAAATACTGTACAAGACAGAGTCAACGACTACTGAATATATTAAATGTACCCCAATTGAACAAGAAAGGGTCATGTCCTATGTGGACAAATTAAAATATTTTAAACGTTTAAAATGTGCAATCTCTGAGAATATACCTGTACAACTTCCTGTTAGAAGTGAAGCGGTCACAGTCAAGACAAGGCATAAACAAAAAGGACTGTTGAACGTGGGGATGAGCTGTCAAAATCTGAGCTTGATCTAAGCAAGAACTGAAGACAAATAAACAGTCCTGCGAAAGACAATCAAAGAATTCGCCACGCTTTCAAGACCCAACAAGGTACATTACCGAGAACAGTGGTCTACCGACAATTGTAGAGCCATCCTGTAGACCATATGGAAAGAGTAAATGCCGTAAACATCGGACATTAATATAATGACCGAGCCATACAATCCACTTAACATGTTGCCAAGAAGTCACTACAATGCAATTCAGACATATGTCTGAGGATGCGAACCAAAATATTTTGAAATTATAAAGGCCTTAAGAGCATAATAAGTTAATACAACCTTACCCCTTTGAGTCCATGCCAGGTTTGAGAAGGTGCATCCCCCATTAGGAAAACCTGTCTAAGCCAGCTCGTGCAAAGCAACCGGGGGCGTTAACGCCCCACATGACCCCCTGGTACAGGGGCTGAGGAAAAATTGCGTCATGCAGACAATAATCTGACAATACACAGTTAATATCAGAACAGGTGGTCCAGAGTAAAACCCCCCTTTTTTTTACCAAACAGTCAAACGCAAAATGTGCGAACCTATAAGGGAGCAAAAAGCAAATGTAACAATCCAGCAATAGGAGTCCTCAAAATCTGGAAGTTGTTGCTAACCAACAAGATGTGTAGGACCTTACCCAATCCAACCGGACCAAGATAACCACGTGTGTTCTACCATGATAAACGTAAGCCCCAAAAAAACGGGGCCATGAAAGTCCATGGGATTAAAAAAATCCCTAAATGAAAAACCAAATGATTGGGCAAGAGTGTCCTCCCTAGATTATGTGACAAGGAAAAGTAAGCATGAAAATCAAATCATGAACCATATTGTCATGGGGGAAACCACCTAAATGAGACAATCCCAGAATGTGTACCAAACTCCAAGACATGTGAATGTAGTCTTGGGAAAACCTAACCCAAGAAGTGGTGTTATCTCAGGTAGCTCTTTAGTTTTAGTAGGCAGGAGATATTACAATTATCATTTAGTCCAGGTGGTTGGAATGCATCAAGTTTTAATTGCCACTCTAGTTCTTTTGTTTCCAAAATGATAGAAGCGGGACCACCTCTAATGTTATGAGGGACATGGTCAATAGCAGAGAAAAGGAAACTATGGTCTTTATTAAGTAAAATGTGTTTAGAGAGCGCGTTGTCTTCTTTGCCTTTTTTAATGGCATAGGTATGCTGGTAAATTCTCTCTTTAAATTTTTGCTCAGTTTTCCCAATGTAGTAAGCTGGGCAACAGACACATTGTGCTAAGTAAACCAAAGATTTTGTATTACAGTTGACTTTGTAATGGCAGATAATCTTTTTGCCATTTACAACCTGTGTGTTCCCTGTTCTGATGCATTTACAAAAGTTACAGTTACCACATGGGAAACTGCCTTTCTGACGTGAATGGAAATCAAGATGTTTTTTAGATTCCAAAAAATTTTTTAAATTTTTACCCCTCCTATAGACTATTAGTGGTTTGTCCCCAAGTTTTTCCCCTAAACCACTATGACTAGAAATGAGGTACCAATTTTTAAATAGAATGGAATTAATGATCCTAGAGTCCATGTTGTACACTGTGATAAAACTAAAAGAGAACTTGTTTTGTTTATTACTGGAGACTGTTTCTAGACTAGAAAGAGAAGAAGGAAGTAGTGTAGGATCTAAGTCCTCAGTTGTAAGATCATCCCCAGAGTGTCTGAGCGTGTTACAAAGTAAGGGTTTGTAAAAACCCTCCTGTCTTTTAATGGTAACTTCTGTAATGAGGTCTTCCAATAGATCACCTGGGTAGTCACGATTTGAAAACATATCAAAAAGTAATGTACATTCCTTATCAAACAGTTCCATGGTGCTACACATTCTGGCTGCCCGAATCAGCTGACCCTTGACTATTGATCTTTTTTGTCTATAAGGGTGTTGACTTGAAAAGTGGAGAAGTGAGTTACAATAAGTAGTTTTCCTGTGTATTGATGAAAGTAATGTATTATTCAAGTCCACCTTTTCAAGATAGACATCCAGATAGTCAATGGAGTCAGTTGAGAAGTGAAAAGTGAACTTAAAGAATGGTGTGGTACCATTCATAAAGTCAATAGTAGAGATAGCGTCCTGTTCAGAACCTTGGAAAAGGATAAAAATATCATCCAGGTATCTCGTGTAGTAGATGAAATGTTTCACTACTTGGGGATTAGAAAGAAGAAATTTTTTCTCCCAGTAGGCTACTACCATATTTGCTACAGTTGTACCACAGGGTGAGCCCATGGCTATACCCTGAGTCTGTAGAAAGTATTGGTTCTCAAAGATAAAAAAATTGGATGTAAGGATGATATCTATAAGTTCAGTTACTGTATCGATTTCCATTTGAGGAGCTCCTAGTTCATGTAACAATAGTCCAACCCATTCTGATGCCTCCTGATGGGGGATGGAAGTATATAAGTCCACAATGTCAATTGTCAAAAAGTTGAAGTCATGATCAAGTTTTAATTGGTTGATGTTAGAAAGAAAGGACCAAGAGTCCTTGCAAATGCAGGGTATCATTTTTAGATATTTACAAAGTATATTATCCACCAATCGGGCGCAAGGGTGGGTCATAGAAGACCTCCCATCAATAAGTGCTCGGATTGGTGGGTCTTGTAGATTTTTGTGAATTTTCGGGATTCCGAAAATTATAGGTGTTTTAGATAAGGTGATGTCTATAAAATGATAGACATCACTATTGATTTTCCCTGCTAGAAACAAGTCCCTGAAATAACCTCTATTTCTGACAAATGTGGTATTCATTTCGTTAAGTGAGGAGGACCTATAAGCTGGACTGTTAAGAATCTTCTGCATCCGTTCTGAATAATCATCATTGTTAAAAATGACAAGCCCCCCACCCTTGTCAGGTTTTAGAACTCTAATAGGGATGTTTTCAAGTTCCCTTAGTAAAGTGTGCTGTTCTTTTGTGATGTTAAAGTTTTGTTTCCTTGCCAGAAATTTAGCCTGAGCTTCAAGGTGTCTTAAATCAACCTCACAAGCTTTTTCAAATAAAGTTAGAATAGGATGTAAGGGGGGATTATAAACACTTGAAAGTCTTAAACTGTTTAGTTCACTCTGCATAGAGGAAGAAAATAACAACCTTAAGTTTAGTTTTCTCGTAAAGTGTTTTACATCAATAATGGTGTCAGTGAGATTGAAGTGACAAGTGGGGACAAATGAATTACCTAGTGCAAGAAGGTCAATCAATTCTTGTTCAATTCTGAAATCAGTAAAATTGTAAATGTTAAAGTCACCTTTGCTGTTTTTTAAGATAACAGGTAAATCTGGGGGTATGTTTTCACCCCTATTGTCCATCAGTAAGGGGCTCAGTTGTTCCAGTTCCTCCTCTGATGTTGATACCTGGTATTGTATCTTGTCCCTAAAAAACCAGTATGGTCAGAGTTCTGGTTTTGAAACGGAGAGTTGGAACCAGGCTGGGACGAATTGTTATTCCTGGTCTTATTAGCATTAAATTGGTTGGCCCGGATTCTGTTACTACGTCTGGGGCCTGTGTTAGGCCCCGAAGGGTTTTGTGATGTTGAAGGAAGCTGATAAGAATCAAATTCATTGTCAGGCCTACCATGTTCAGTACCTTGTTGTGGGCCATTCCCAGAATGAATACGAGGGAGAAAAAGTTTTTCATAAGCCTTATTTTGTTGATATGCCAAGTTGTCCCGATTCAGTTTTTTTATTTTATTAGCTTTCAGTTTCAAAAGAAGGGCATCAATGCTGTTGAAAATACGTGTGTAATCATATTTGAAGTTGTTAAAGTCCAGGTCTTCCTTAATGGAATTGTCTAAGTCATTCAGTTGAGCAGTTAATGTTGAAATGTGCAAGGAGTAGTGCTTAATAATTAAGTCAAGAAGCTGGAGGCCTTGCTGATCAAAGAGTGATCTTAAGTCATTTAGAAAACAGTCATCATTTATGAGACCAGTAGGGGCGAAGGTGCTACGTAACCCCTTTGGTATGATTTTATCATTCACACATTGTTTGAAGTAAGAAACTTCTAGTTGTAATTTACGTAGTTTAACCAACTTGTTGTCAAAGGAATGGAGTTTGCTCACCATTGAATCCATTGAATTAAAATCTGTTTGTGCCGGTAGTTCCTGTTCTCCCTGTTGTCCGAAAGAAACACAGTTGACATCAGAAATCCAGTCCTGTAAGGAGGGAACGCCAATAAGCACCGGATGATGGTTGTTGCCAATAGGGCCAAGTCCGGTCCTATTTGATGTTGTAGTCTGGGTAGTGGGAGCACCTCCAGTTTGCGTTTGGTTAGGGCGTTGTGCTGCTGTGATGAAATCAGAGCTGTTCGAAAGAGAAGCACCTATAAACGATGTACTGTTGTTCAATGGACCTTGCCCAATCCTGGAATCTAGTTGGTCCATACGCCCGTAAAGCATGTCAAGTCTTTTTGTAATAACTGCTAACATACTGTTCATGTCCTTGTTAGTCTCCTGCTGCTCAGTATGAGGCCCGAAAATATTCGGGCTGCCAGGACTTTCCGATAACCCTGTAGCCATACCACAAACACTGAAAACAAACTGTTGCTGAAACCGAAAAACCAAGAAAAAACAGACTGTATCAGCGAAATCAGAAAGCCACAGGTCCACTCAGCGATATTTAGTCTAAACGCACCTTTTATTAGAAAAACAAGCAACGTTTTCGCTACAACCCCTGGTGTAGCTTCCTCAGAGTACAAAATAAAATCTGTGACAGTTTCTTTTTTTAAACATAAAAGCGCGCCAAACAGGGAGGCAGCGCAACATTGTTAAAGATACAGTCAGTGTAAACATGAACACATATTTTCTTCTAAATCTAAAAGATGTCCTTCCAAAAAATTATAGGACTAGATCATTTAATTGAAGCCTTGGAATCATTTGTTAAAAGAACTTAGAGTAAATAAAAACCATTAACAAACATACCGGAACCTGTCCGGTCAGAGCTTGCACACACCATAAAACCCTAAGTAGAAAATAAACATGAAATATAGTGCCGTTGTCAAAGGGAACACCAATCTAATCTAAACTTGGTGCTACCAAGGCAAAAATCCTACATATGTAGGTGCCGCTGAACCAGCTCGTCAGGGTTAACTAAATACTGTACAAGACAGAGTCAACGACTACTGAATATATTAAATGTACCCCAATTGAACAAGAAAGGGTCATGTCCTATGTGGACAAATTAAAATATTTTAAACGTTTAAAATGTGCAATCTCTGAGAATATACCTGTACAACTCCCTGTTAGAAGTGAAGCGGTCACAGTCAAGACAAGGCATAAACAAAAAGGACTGTTGAACGTGGGGATGAGCTGTCAAAATCTGAGCTTGATCTAAGCAAGAACTGAAGACAAATAAACAGTCCTGCGAAAGACAATCAAAGAATTCGCCACGCTTTCAAGACCCAACAAGGTACATTACCAAGAACAGTGGTCTACCGACAATTGTAGAGCCATCCTGTAGACCATATGGAAAGAGTAAATGCCGTAAACATCGGACATTAATATAATGACCGAGCCATACAATCCACTTAACATGTTGCCAAGAAGTCACTACAATGCAATTCAGACATATGTCTGAGGATGTGGACCAAAATATTTTGAAATTATAAAGGCCTTAAGAGCATAATAAGTTAATACAACCTTACCCCTTTGAGTCCATGCCAGGTTTGAGAAGGTGCATCCCCCATTAGGAAAAGCTGTCTAAGCCAGCTCGTGCAAAGCAACCGGGGGCGTTAACACCCCACATGACCCCCTGGTACAGGGGCTGAGGAAAAATTGCGTCATGCAGACAATAATCTGACAATACACAGTTAATATCAGAACAGGTGGTCCAGAGTAAAACCCCCCTTTTTTTTACCAAACAGTCAAACGCAAAATGTGCGAACCTATAAGGGAGCAAAAAGCAAATGTAACAATCCAGCAATAGGAGTCCTCAAAATCTGGAAGTTGTTGCTAACCAACAAGATGTGTAGGACCTTACCCAATCCAACCGGACCAAGATAACCACGTGTGTTCTACCATGATAAACGTAAGCCCCAAAAAAACGGGGCCATGAAAGTCCATGGGATTAAGAAAATCCCTAAATGAAAAACCAAATGATTGGGCAAGAGTGTCCTCCCTAGATTATGTGACAAGGAAAAGTAAGCATGAAAATCAAATCATGAACCATATTGTCATGGGGGAAACCACCTAAATGAGACAATCCCAGAATGTGTACCAAACTCCAAGACATGTGAATGTAGTCTTGGGAAAACCTAACCCAAGAAGTGGTGTTATCTCAGGTAGCTCTTTAGTTTTAGTAGGCAGGAGATATTACAATTATCATTTAGTCCAGGTGGTTGGAATGCATCAAGTTTTAATTGCCACTCTAGTTCTTTTGTTTCCAAAATGATAGAAGCGGGACCACCTCTAATGTTATGAGGGACATGGTCAATAGCAGAGAAAAGGAAACTATGGTCTTTATTAAGTAAAATGTGTTTAGAGAGCGCGTTGTCTTCTTTGCCTTTTTTAATGGCATAGGTATGCTGGTAAATTCTCTCTTTAAATTTTTGCTCAGTTTTCCCAATGTAGTAAGCTGGGCAACAGACACATTGTGCTAAGTAAACCAAAGATTTTGTATTACAGTTGACTTTGTAATGGCAGATAATCTTTTTGCCATTTACAACCTGTGTGTTCCCTGTTCTGATGCATTTACAAAAGTTACAGTTACCACATGGGAAACTGCCTTTCTGACGTGAATGGAAATCAAGATGTTTTTTAGATTCCAAAAAATTTTTTAAATTTTTACCCCTCCTATAGACTATTAGTGGTTTGTCCCCAAGTTTTTCCCCTAAACCACTATGACTAGAAATGAGGTACCAATTTTTAAATAGAATGGAATTAATGATCCTAGAGTCCATGTTGTACACTGTGATAAAACTAAAAGAGAACTTGTTATGTTTATTACTGGAGACTGTTTCTAGACTAGAAAGAGAAGAAGGAAGTAGTGTAGGATCTAAGTCCTCAGTTGTAAGATCATCCCCAGAGTGTCTGAGCGTGTTACAAAGTAAGGGTTTGTAAAAACCCTCCTGTCTTTTAATGGTAACTTCTGTAATGAGGTCTTCCAATAGATCACCTGGGTAGTCACGATTTGAAAACATATCAAAAGTAATGTACATTCCTTATCAAACAGTTCCATGGTGCTACACATTCTGGCTGCCCGAATCAGCTGACCCTTGACTATTGATCTTTTTTGTCTATAAGGGTGTTGACTTGAAAAGTGGAGAAGTGAGTTACAATAAGTAGTTTTCCTGTGTATTGATGAAAGTAATGTATTATTCAAGTCCACCTTTTCAAGATAGACATCCAGATAGTCAATGGAGTCAGTTGAGAAGTGAAAAGTGAACTTAAAGAATGGTGTGGTACCATTCATAAAGTCAATAGTAGAGATAGCGTCCTGTTCAGAACCTTGGAAAAGGATAAAAATATCATCCAGGTATCTCGTGTAGTAGTTGAAATGTTTCACTACTTGGGGATTAGAAAGAAGAAATTTTTTCTCCCAGTAGGCTACTACCATATTTGCTACAGTTGTACCACAGGGTGAGCCCATGGCTATACCCTGAGTCTGTAGAAAGTATTGGTTCTCAAAGATAAAAAAATTGGATGTAAGGATGATATCTATAAGTTCAGTTACTGTATCGATTTCCATTTGAGGAGCTCCTAGTTCATGTAACAATAGTCCAACCCATTCTGATGCCTCCTGATGGGGGATGGAAGTATATAAGTCCACAATGTCAATTGTCAAAAAGTTGAAGTCTGAAATATGGAAAGTACCGAAATATAACCATACACACAATGTGCCCCACATAAAATAATCCAAAGACCCACCTTGCAATAACACTAACTCTTTCAACAAAACATTCAATACCGCCCTCGCCAGTGTCCATCGCATATCCCCCATTCCCCAACCACTCTCCCCCACCCCTTCAACATCTGCCCTACTGTCCATGACTTTGTAAAATCCTGCAATCCAGATACCCTAGTAAAAATACTAATAGCAGCCGAATCCACCCTGACAGTCTGCAACTCCTTACCTAGTCTCCAAGCTCGGGCTAAGTAACGCAACAACAATTCCTCTGACCATACCCCTTCCTCTTCTGGCAACTGTAGAACAAACTGATCAAAATCACAAAGAGCTCTACCATAAGGCTTCATTGTAGAGAGAGTCCAAGAATGATGTACCACCCTCCTGGCTACCTCAACCCAGGGTTCCACACCTCTTCTGGCAGGATTTCTGGTACTTCCTCTGCCCCTGGAGCCAACAGCCAAAACCTGCAAAACTGAAATCGGGACAAGATATCAGCAATATCATTCTTTACCCAGGCACAGACTCTGCAAAACCATTTTACATAATACCAACACTAACAATTCTGACTTAGCCATCTTCTTTTGCAAAACCCTCACCACAGCCACATTGTCAGAATGAAAAACTACTCGCTTGTCCGTAAATTATCCTTCCAAACTACAGAAGCTACCCATATAGGCATCATCTCTAGAAAGGCCACATCATGCCTCCATTTTTCTTTCCAAGATTGAGGCCATTTAGTCACAAACCACCATCCTCCAGAGTAGGCCCCCATACCAATGCTTTTAGCTGCATCTGTAAATAACTTAAGTTCCTCCTGCCCCACCCAGTCTGACTGCAAGAAGGAAATCCCATTAAAATGTCAAAAAAAACAAGCCCACAACAACAAATCCTCCCGCACCAACTTGGTCACCCTAACTCAGTGATGTTTACTCCCATCCCCTATCAACATTGAACGCCACTGACCTACAAAAGGGACGCCCTGGGTTTACCGCTCAACAGGTGAAATTCAAAAACCCCAACAACTCCATGACTGACAGAATCCGTATCTTATCCTTGTCCAACACCAACCTTATAGCCATCCTAAGCTTCTCTTATCCTCAGGCAGACAAAACAGTCTCCGCTTTGCATCTACCATTAATCCTAAAAATTCTAACACTCTCGATGGACTTTCCATCTTATGTTGGGCAAACAGTACCCCCAACTCCTCACACATGCTCATAAACTCCTGCAGCCCTTCCTGTGCCCCTGCCCATCCTTCACCCACTAGTAGAAAATCATTTAAATAGTGAACTGCCTTCTGCGTTCCCACTGTCTGCTGTCAGATACAATTTAATGTTGTACGGAACTTCTCAAATTTCCACATGCCACTGAACAACCCATAGGCATGGCTATGTCAAAATAGTACTTGTCACATACCATCATCCCCAGCAATGGCCAATCCTCTGGCCTGGTTGGCAGCAAGCGAAAGGCAAACTCACTGTCAACTTTTACCAGCCATGGCTCCTGAAATTACCTAATCACCTTGAAGGCATCATCCAAGGATGCATAATGCATCCTGACCTACTCCTTTGCAATAAAATCATTAACTGAACCCCTTTCCAGATGATACAAGTGATGTATCAATCTAAATTCCCCAGCTTGTTTCTTCAGCACTAAACCCGTGGGTGACACCTTGTAACAAAAGAAGGGCGGACTGTTGAAAGGACTGAATAAATGCCCAGCCTGCCGCTCCTTCTCCAACAAACCCTCCAATATGTCCTCTTTACCTCGCACTGATTGCAGGTTCTTATAAAACCCCCACTTCCCCCCACACTAGACTTAATAACAAACCCCAGCTAAAACTCCTGTAATAGTTCATTCTTAATCACGAGGCCAGAAACCACCGGAGCATGCCCCGCAGGACCTCCACCTTAATGGGGAAAGGTGCCCCTTCCCCTATTCCCCATAAAGAACCCACTTCCCTGGGACCCACAAAAATGACCCCTACCCCATACGGCTTGAAACCCTTGCACAGAGGGAAACCCACCCTCTTTAGCCAAAACATTGGAATTCAACACAAAAAGGTTGTGGTGACCACAACAAATAGTTGAATAACTCCCTCCACATCTTGAACAAGTGTGTGAAAATTTGCACCCTACCCAAGAAAGAACAAGTGCCACTATTGAAAGACAAACACACACCCATTCCTTCTGTCCCGCTTACCCTTCTGCTAAAGCCAACATAACTATCCATCATCATGGCTAACCATATATCTGGATGACGTATCTCCCAATGTAGCGAATGGTCCACAGCCTTCCGTTTGCAGAAATGCTGATTGAACCAGAGTCACTCTTTCCTCGGCCTTAACCATAGCACCTCCCGAATGGTAAGGTAATAACCCAGAAGTGGCAGGGCCAATGACCCGTCTTTCTCCAGCTGCACAGCCATATAGTAAATAAAGCCTACTACTCAATTATCCCACGTCCTAGGGCAAATTTTACCTACCCTTTTCCTCCCCAAAGCCGCTAATGCCACCAACAAGTCCTTGCTATTAGCTGACTCTGCCTTCACTAACTGCTGCACCCCTTGTGCATTGATCAACTTAAATACATCAACATATTCCCCTTTCCAAATTTTTCTTTTACCGACCCTGGAATATGCGAAGTCAAAAAGACAGTTCCTGCCTCTTGCCCCAAGGCTTGGGTGGTTAACCAGTCTCCTGGCTGCAGCCCAAATTCAAGGCCTAAGTCTGAGACCAAAGCTGAACTATCCCCTGACCCTACACTAACCCCAGTCGCATCCCCTCCAGCATACCCGGATATCTCTTCTGCCCCCCCCTCTGTGCACCCTCTATTGCATGCCATCCTCTCCCGAGATCCCCACCTAAGAGTTCCCCTTCATCTTCACTCCCCCCCAAGATCCTCACTGCTCACTTCCCCAGCCAGAACCGATGAAGCAAAACCATTACCTGAACCTCTGTCTTGAGACGAGCTGGGAGCCGATGCCTCCTCTGTAACCACCTGCTTCACTGTCTGCTGCCTTTTCCCCCCATGTTGGAGTTCTTGACATGGAAAGTCACCCCTTCTGCCCTGGTGTCTGCTCCTGCTCCATTACCGCCTCGGACGTTGACACCTCCTGAAATAATTCCTCCGCCTGGTCCACAATAGCTTGCCACCGCTGATGTAGTCCTGGTAAGTTATCCATCTGTAAAAAGAGAAACAACACATGCATTAATACCACTCCTCGGCCCAAAATATCCCAGCCCACCTATCCCACCCCTAACCCCTTTAGCCGCATTGCCCTACATTCCTTATCACATTCGCTTACCTACTCTACCCCTTAGTCTGTGGGGAGAAAAAAAAAAACAACCTGTCATACTATAAATATCTACAATTAGCAGCAGCCTGTAGTGAGTGCTGAAATCACTTGGAATAATCAACCCCACCAAGTATCAAACCCAGGACCCTGTAAACTACAATCAGAATAAGGTAACACTAAACAATTTGTGCTTCTGTCACCCCCTCTCTGCTGTAATGCCTCCCAACAATCTGCCCTTGCAAGTCTCGAACCCTAGACCCATACCTTTCAACCTCTGAAAGCCAGAACTCTGGACAAAATCTAAAATGATGGTAGGACCAATAGGGACAGATTTTAAATATTGCTCTTACCAAGTTGGAAAGTTGATAGAATAATTGGCTTTGCATTAGCATACATTTCTGAAGGATGTGGAGTGTTAAACTCAAATATTTGCCATTATTTAATGACTTTAATCCTCAGCTAACTGCCAGAAAAATACAGCTTTCTGGACGAACACACCGAAACTATGAGGCAAAATCTGGACATTCTGTAAAATCTGTACAGTGAGAGGTATGCCAGGACCCCCACACCCATAGCCACAGCAATCTAGCACTCAGCCCTTTGAGCTGACACCGCCGCTCCACTAAATGTGCCTCTTGTAATTATTGTAGCATTTTTTTTTTTGTTTTTTTACTTTCTTCATATGCTGGCCTACCATGAACTCTCCCTGTATAAAAGGGAAAGCATTCTGATGGTGCGCAATGGCCGCTGCCCCCAATGCGCATGTGCGAAGGCAATGGCCAAGCGAGGACTTCCTGGCCTGCCTTAATGAGAACTGCTACCTGAATCAGAAACACCGCAACGAGGACCAATACAGCCGCATGAATCCACCAGGGCATGAAAAGAGCAGCCCCAACCAACAGATGACCATCGCTGGCTCTTCCTTTAAGGCAACCCATCATAGCTGCCAACCACAACCACCAGGTAATCAACTAGGCTGCCAAGCATCAGGCCCGAACCAAACCACCTGGCCCTACTGCCCCCCATTGGATTAGCAGAATCGTGACTGGGAAAGAAGCTCCACCAAACCACCACTGGACAACCAACGACCAACCTCAGCACCACCTGCGCATCACCAGACTACAGGGGAACCAAGAAGCCAAACAGCCACACACTCCACCAGGTAAGCAAAGCACCACTCTCCAGCCATGCCATGCACCAGAGAACCACAGCTCATGGCTCTTCCAAGACATAAACTCCTGCCCCTTCCATGGGCTCCCTATCTCATTCCCTATACTGACTATTGCTCTCCACACTCCCACTATCAACCTAGCTGAGAGAGAGGAAAAAAAACAACTATATATACATATCTAGCCTTAACTTCAGATCCTCTCACCACCCACGTCATCCAAGGCCTACCTGACTCTGCATACCTACAAGGTCACCTGGACATGGGTTAGCTGCAACACCAGCACCAACTCATGCCAAAATGTGCCTACTTCCTCTAAGCCCTACCACTTAACAATACTCTAAGTCCCTCCCTCCCCTACATCACTTCCCCTAAGCACACCTTCTCTTTAACCCTTTACCAACTAAACCCAAACCCTGCAAACTAACCTGCCTACCAAAACAGTCAAATCATTATCCTCATAAAGCTATAGCCCCCACCTTTACTACCTGAAAGTGGGACCATGACAAATTAGTTTGTCCCAAACTTTATATATATATATATATATATATATATATATATATATAATCTTTTATACCAGTTTTCTAGTGTGTTTCTTATTTTGTTTTTTTTCAAACTGTTCTTCTTGATTCACTTCCCAGCTTTATTTTGTTTCCTGAAAATCTTGTAATATCCATTTTACTCCCTCTTGCCTGTACTGAATCTTACCTTCTTTCCCTAACAACTTTTGTAAACATCCATAAGTCAAGTCAATGTAATATGACAGTAGATTATAATAAACAAATACAGCAGTTCCAAATAGTTTATTAATTCTTTCTCTTCAAACTTAAAAAATTCAGTCTAGTACTCTCCACATCCTGATCAAGCCTTCCCACTTTTTGAAACATCGTCTTCAAATGTGTTCATTTAAAAACATTGAAGCGGTGTTGTAGGATATCACTATCATATTACACAAAATAAAATTAAATACAGTCTGATGTTTCCTGCTTAATCATCTTGAGCCAAATTAACTATCCCTGACTCATTTTATGCTCCCTTCTCTTGATTAATACATTGAGCTTAATTCCCTGACCCAACCCTTCTTTCCAAAATGAGAAGTAAAATTTCTTTTCAACTTTATTACTGTTATTATATTTATAAAATGGTTTTACTTTTTCAATTTTTCCCTTTCCATTGTTGTCATTATTGCTTAATTATTAATTCTTTCCCTTCAGTACAACTCTTTTGAGTGTGTACCTTTAACTCCCAGTGGGTGTGGCTTGAGCCTTTAAAAAATGAAGTTATCACCTTACAGTTCTAATAAATACTCATTGACAGAGGTAAAATATTTGCTATCATGTATGTTTCTAGATAAAATCTTCTAATACCTTGTATATAGCAAGGTTTTAAAATTATTAATGCAATTATGAACAAGCAAATTTTGATGCCTAGAAGCATCAGTAGGAGGTAACTGTAGATGCTCCTGGAGGTGTCACTTGGATGTAATCCGTTAATTGCCTTAAAATTGTTAAGCCTTTTAGCTACACCAGCAAGTTCCCTCATACAGCAACTACCTTAATTTATGTCTTAATTTAAACATCACCATTTCTACTCATTTCTGAAACCACCGATTCTTAGCCCTCCTTATGCAATAATTGTCAAACACCAAAGAGAATTCTGTCCTCATACCCTTCCTATAAGGAACAATGCTAATATCTTGTAAACCACATAGCTGTAGCTGTATCTCTTACATAATTAATCCATCTGGAATGGATCACTTCTTTATGTAATTTTTAAATGGATAGTAGTGTCTAATTTTCCAAGTTCTACTCCATGGAAATCTGTCAGGACCATGGAGTGTTCCCTTTTGTTTTCTTTAATCCTAATGCAGTAATTGCCAAGTATCCTTATACCCAAAGAGATTATATCCTCACACACTTCCTTTCAGAAACAGTTAATGTTTAGCAAACAGCATAACTGTACCTCTTACAAAATAAACCATTCCAGAAAGGATCACTTCTTTATTCAGATTTTTAATGAACATCAGTGTCTACACCATGAAGACATGTAAGGGCACAGATAAGGTCTTTAAAATCACTGCTGCAGTATTCTTAACAGATGGGATTCCCTGCCATGGAAGCCTGACATCTGGACAGTCTGCTAAAGCCTACCATTGTTCTAAGGTATGCTGAACATCACCCAAATGCTCCTTCCTTAGCACAAGGCATAAAGGTGATGTTCAGGTATACGATTTACAGAACGTCTTTGCCACCAGTCCAAACATTTGCTTTTACCATTTATCTGTTTGCCTATGCCCATTTTTCACCAGCTACATGCTACAGGTAACACCTACACCTGTTTGCTGAATCCTAACAAGTTGCAAATAAATGCCTTGTTGTAGTTTTTGTTTTTTCTTGCATTTTTTGTGCTCTTTGGGGTTAATGTCATCCAGGATGGGTAACTTCCAGTGTGGGAGACAGATTTCCCATAAAGACCACCATGATAAATGCCTGTTTTGCTTTGGAGTTTCTCATGACCATATGTCTTCTTAGATTTGTCAGGTGTTCATCCTGAAAACCCTTCACAGTAGGCTTTATTCCCTTCCCTTGTATCTTGAGAATCAGTGTCTTAAGCTTCTATATAAAAATACAATGGAAGGAATCTCCTGCCTCAAGGGTCAGCTGTTAGGGAAGAAGAAGGTGATAAAGGTATGACTGGAATCTTCCACTGCCCAACCTCTACCTGGTGTTTCTCCCAAGGTTGTTATAAACCCAGAGGATCACCTGGCTGTGTTGTTGGATTTTTTCAGGTTGGGGGCTGGTGTTGATCTGGCTGGCTGCACATCCAAAGAGGTTTTGCAGTCATCAGGGGAACCACAGTTTATATTATCCAAGTGGCCTACGGAAGTTTCTCAGATTGTTAGTTGGTGAAGAAGTTCCTACTACAGTTTTCAACTACCTCCCTGGATCTGAGCCTTCTTAGTTTTATAGGGGGTACATGCTCTTAAAAAAGAAACAAAAAACTAAACATATTTCTTCTGCTCCTAGGGATCTGCAAAGTGAGTGGCAGGTCTTTACTCAGGGGCTATTTACCACTTTAATGTCATTAAAGCATCGTCAGGGAGTTTTGGTTTCTGTTCCTCCTTGGTCCTCTACTCCCTTCAAAAGGCCTAGAGAACAAGATTTTTCTTAGGAAGTGTTGGATTCTGATGACAAATCCCTGACTTATTCCACTCAAATTCTTTCCTTTTGGATGATAGGTCAGAGAAGGAGGAATCTACTAGTCCTGATGTTCCTTTTGAGGAAAGTTCCTTTGGAGACACAGTTTCTACGATGATGGATTTTTTTTAAGTAGGATTGTGCTAAGATCTCTGATATCCATAAGAATTACTATGCACTGCTGCAGCTAGAATCTCCTAAATCTGTGGGCATTCCTCCTGTTTTGGCTGCTTTGCTGGATGCTTTTTCCATTGCTTCTTATGTGCCTGATTCTCTATCCCCTACTCCCAAGAAGCCCAATAGATTTTATAGGGTACCTGATGATTGTTATGTCTTGTATAAATGTCCTGCTGCTGACACCACTGTGGTGTCTGTACCTCTGATAAACCATCTGAATTGCTTCCTTTGCCCAAGTTATTGCCTTCTGACAAGGCTAGCAGAACCATAGAAAGGCTGGGTAAGAAGGTTTACACTTCTGCTACTCTAGCTTTTTGGGTTATTAATTATCAGATCCATATGTCTAGGTTTTTGCTGGCTCTTCTTCCTCAGGCTTGTCATCTTCTTTCTGATTTTCCAGACTCTGAGGGTAAAACATCTGTTCTTTCCTTGCTAGAGACTTTCTCTCAAATAGTGTCATTCTATCAAATGTAGTTATGATGCAGCAGATGCCTGTTCTAGGGCTGCTGTTTTTGATTCGGTGATGAGGAGGTATTCTTGGCTTAGGCTTCAACCTCTACCTGATGATATTAAGGCTAAGTTGATGGATGCTCCTCTGGAGCCTAAACTTTTGTTTGGGAGAACTACTGTGGGTTTGTTGAAGTCCCTTCAAGATAAGGGTAAGGCCTTACAGGTGCCTAAATTACAGATAAACTACCGCACTAGCCAGCCTTTGTTCGTAGGCAATCTCATCCTTCAACTAAAGGTAAAAAGAGTGGCAAACGGGCTACTCCTGTAAAGGCTACTTAGTTTTCAGGGATTCAGAAGCCTTTCTTTCCTGCCAAACTGGGTGCTGTATGACTATCCATCTCTTGCCAGCCACATTCCCCTTTCTTTTCACCTTTCCCTTTCTCTTCCTATTTGGTTTTAGATCACCACAGGATTCTTGGGTTCTGTCTATCATTCATCAGGGGTACTTCATAGTGTGGAAATCCCATCCTCCATTTATTGGCATTCCTCAGCCTCCTTGGGAACAACTTCTCTTTTTCCCAGAGATTCTTCAAGATCTCTTGACTCAGGGTACTATTCAAGAGATGCCTGTGTCCCACAGGGAGAAGGGGTTCTACTCCAGACTGTTTCCATTGCTCAGAAAAGAGGGCACTTAGAGATCTGTTCTAGACTTCTCTCATCTAAACACTTTTCTGAAAGTGCCTTCCTTTCAGATGTTGCCCCATCAGACTCTGCTCCCTCTTTTGTTCCCTCAGGCCTTTATGGTGTCTCTGGATCTCAAGGATGCTTATCTCCATATTCCAATCCATCCTTTTTCAGGAAGTTTTTGCATTTCTCTGTTCCTTCCTGGAATTTTCAGTTCTCTGCTTTAACCTTTGGCCTTTCTTCTGCCCCAAGGATGTTCACCAAATGCCTTGTTTCTGTGATTGTTTTTGCAGGCTTCAAGGGATCCAAATATTTCCTTACTTAGATGACCTGCTGATTCAAGCATCCTCTCCAGAGATCCTTTTGCAAAATCTTCATTTAGTTGTTCCCCTTCTTTAGAGCCTGGGGTTCACAATACATTTCAAAAAGTCTTCTTTAACTCCTTCTCAGGATCATATTTTTCCTGGGTTGCAGGATTCAGGCGGTGCCAATGCTTGCATCCCTGCCACATTCAAAGGCATTAACTGTAATTTCTTTCTTTCATACTCTTCTTTCTCTGGCTTTTATTATTGCCAGGGAGTTTCTGAGAGCTCTGGGTTTCATGGCATCCACCATTCAGATGCTTCCTCTGGCCACACTTCATCTGAAAAAGTTCAGTGGTTTCTCTTTCTCAAGTTAGTATGGCTTCAACATGCACATCCTCTAGACTTTGTAGTTCCTCTTCGTCCTTGTCTCAGACAGGAACATCATTAGTAAATTCAGAAGTTGTCTCTGAATCCAGGGATCCCTTTTCTTCCCCCTCTTTCCTCTCAGGAATTGTTCACAGATGCCTCAGACATGGGATGAAGGGTGAAATATGTATCCCTGAAGGTACAGGGGGTGTGGTTACCTTATCAACACAAGGAGCACATCAATGCCAAAGAGACAAGAGATCTTCTCTTGGCGCTTCAGGCCTTTCATCCACTTTTCTCTCCAGGGCCTCTCAAAGTGTTCACAGACAATACCACAGTGATGTGGTTATATTATAAACAAATAAGAAGGAAGGCGATCTTATCTTCTTTTCTGGTTGGCACTTCTGGTATGGGTTCATACTGTCAAGTATCTAGTGACTCTTCAGGAGGTCTATCTCCCTTCTGGTCAGAACATTCTGAGCAGGTGCTTAACTCAGTCCCAGGAATAGATGCTTCACAGGGCTGTGTTTCTGGGCATTATGCACCCCTGGGGTACTTCTCAAGTGGGTCTTTTTGTCTCCCCCCTCTGAACAGACAACTTCCTCTGTTTTGTGTCAAAGTACCAGGACCTCTGGTGTGGAAGGTGGATGCCCTCTCATTTTCTTTGAAGGGGATGTTTCTTTATGCATTCCCTCCCCTTCCTCTTATTCCGAAAGTCATACTCAAGATTCAACAGGATGCTCCCAAAATCTTGTTGGTGACTCCCTTCTGGCTGTGACAGCACTGGTTCCATCTACTTCTGCATCTATCCAGGGGAAATCATCACAAATTATCTCACAGGGTGGATCTAATCACACAAGACAATGGATCTTTCCTTCATCCCCACCTGTCCACACTTCAACTGACACTGTGGGTGATAAGATTCTGATTCCTCATAAACATCTTTTTTTTCTGAGGATGTGCTGCAAGTCCTGCAGGAGGCCAGGAAACCAACTACTAAGAAATCTTACTTGTCCAAATGGAAGATGTTTTCTATTTGGTGTCTCTCTCATAATCTAGACCCACTTACTGTGGATATTCCATTGGTTCTCTCCTATTTGTGTGAATTACTCAATAATATTTTTTCTGTTCTTCTATTAAGGCCCACTTATCAGCCATCTATACTTGTCTGCCTTCTTCTCCTCCTTTAACCTCCAGAGGTATAAGTGTAAACAATTTCTTAAAGGCGTCCTTAAGTTTAGACTCCCTGGAAGCCTGTACATCCTCCCTGGGATCTTAATTTTCTTTTGGAGAAGTTGACTCAGGCTCCTTTTGAGCCTGCTGCTTCAGCTTCCTTGCATCATTTTTCTTGGAAGACTGATCTCTTGTTAGCTCTTACTCCTGCCAGATGGGTGTCTGAGTTGCAAGCCCTTATAGCTTGTCCTCCTTTTTTGATCTTTTATGAGGACAGGGCGTCCTTGCGCACTAATCCTTCTTTTATGCTTTAGGCGGTTAATGAGCTGTCTCTTAATCAGTCTATTAATCTGCCTACTTTTTCTCCCTCTCCACAATCTGACAATGAGAGGGTACTGTATACTTTGGATCTGCATAGACAACTCAGGGATTATTTGGATAAGAATAAGGCTATTAGGTTGTTGTTTCTTTTCATCCTAGATCTTTGGTACTAGCTGCATCCAAGCAAACTATTTTTTGTCGTATTTCTAAGGCTATTTCCTTTTGTTATACTTTTCATGACAAGAGCTTTCTTTCTAAAGTTAAGGCTCATTCTACTAGAGCTGTAGCTTCTTCTTGTGCTTTTTTAAAGGGCTGAGATAATAATTCTATTCTTGAAGCAGCTACCTGGAATTTTGTGCATACCTTTGCCAAGCACTACAAGATGGATGGCATCTCTAGAACTAGGGCTAGTTTTACTAGTGCCATTCTTCAAAGCTTTTTAGTAGGCTCTTCTGCTCCTTCCTCCTCTCAAGGGTTCTCTTGAGCTTTGGCATTCTCCCATCTTTTAAGAATACTGCAGCAGTGAATGTAAGGACATAGTACAGTTGTGGAAAATCTTACCATGAAGGTAGATGTCTTTGCCTTCACTGCTGCAGTAATCACTCCCTTCCTCCATCCCTCTAGTCATTTGCCTTCCTGGATGTACAGGTTACCACTTGGGCTCCATGGACTGGTGTTCCTACTGGGTCAATCATTTCTGTAGATGGTATGCCTGAATGTCAACTTTATGCCCTATGCTATGTAAGACAGGGTTTGGGTGACTTTCAACATACCTTAAAGCAATGGTAGGCTTTGGTAGACTGACTGGACATCAGGTTTCCATGGCAGAGGATTCCATCCATTAAGAATGCTGTGGCAGGGGTGTGTGTGGCCAAGATGCAGACTGGTTGACAGCATCTTTTCTCAGCTCTGCTACCACAAAAATATTTCCGACAGAAAATTAAAAAAAAAAAACAGATATTGTAGACTTGCTATTTTTGCTGAACTACTTCTACTAACATTTTTGGAAGTCTACATCAAAAAAACGTTCACTCAAATCATAATTTTTCTGTCAAAAAATAAGAAGAAAGAGTATTAACTTCCACTTAAAATGAGCTTCTCAAAGAACACCTCGTAGGGCCAGACAATGAAAAAGGAACTGCAGTCTTTATTAGCCGCTATGCAGGACTTATATATAACAATTGACAGAACGGACAATAAATTTGACACTTTCAAGGAGAGATGTACAAAACAAATAGAACAACTACAAGAGCTAGTGACAGCAGAAATCTCAAATAGCTGACATGGAAGAGTCACTTAATGATTTGGAGAGTAGACTTGCAAAATAAGAATTTCAGCTTGATTTTCTTTCTAAATAAAATTCTGCTTTAGAGTATAAAATAGATGATGCAGAAAATAGGTCAAGAAGAAATAACCTACGTGTATATTTATATATATATATATATATATATATATATATATATATATATATATATATATATAGGCTGCCAGAAAGGACAGAAGGAGAAAACATTTTATTTATTTCTTTATTTTATTTTACATTTGTTGACCAGGCTAGTCTAGCTGGATATATGTCCATTTTCAGTAGAGGCCCGGGGGAGAAAAGCTCCAAGGGTAAGATTACAAGTATAAAACAGACATAAACAATGGTAATACAAGTTTTACAAACAAAGCAACTAAGTAGGCAACAATAATTTCAACATAGCAAACCAAATATAATGTCTGTATAAGAAAAAAATAAAATGGTTAATTTTGTTTTTTTTTTTTTTTTTTTTTACATTAGTCAAAAAGTATTCATATAAAGTCAATTGTGTAAGGTTAGAGAGGATAGAAGAGGAAGGAGTGAAATTAACCTGGGTCGGTGCAGGAGCATAGCCAGTATTTGCTGAGATGATTTTTCAGTTGTCTTTTAAAAAGTGGGAGAGAGCACAAAGATGTGATGTCAGAGGGTAATTTATTCCACATTTTTCCAACAGAGTTGGAAAAGAGGCAGTCCCCTGCAGAGTTATTAGGTTTTGTTATATTAATCAGTAATTTGTTGGAAGAACGTAGATGCTTCAGGTTGTTGTAAGGTGAAATGAGGTTAGAGAGCATAGGTGTTTAGTTGGTTGGTATAGGATTGTATGAGCTATTAGGAGCTGTTGAAATAGGAGCTGGTTAGGAAGTTCAAGCCAACCTAGTTCCCTTAAGTTCAGGCAGTGGTGAGTTCTAAATGGGGTTCCTGTTGCAAATCGAGCAATATTATGGTAAGATTTTGCTAGTTTATTGATGTTGTTTTTGGAGAGGTTAGTGAATATGGCAGATGCATATAGTAGAGAAGAGATAAGATGGGATATGGCTAAGGTTTTTCTTGATTCTGGTGTAAGGAAGGCTTTGATTCTGTAAAGGGATCCAATTTTCTTATTAACTAATTTTATTGTATTATTGATGTGTGTATCAAAGCTGAGGTTGTTGTCAATGGTTATTCCTAGTAGTTTGGTAGTTGATTCTGGGGAATTAAGGGTGTTGTCAGTGGAAGTAAGAGTGAAGTTTAGGGGGGTAGATCTGTGGGAAGGTGCGAACAACAGCAGTTTGGTTTTTTTGGGATTGAGAAGTAGGCAGCGGTCAGTGAACCATTGTTCGACTGTGGTAAAAGCTTTTTGGGTGATTGAGTGTAGTTCGGTTTGTGTATTGGCAGAGCAGATAATAGTAGAATCGTCAGCATATTGTATGCAGATAGTGTTTGGTGAATTTCCTAACTTCTTGGTTGCCAGAAGTTCTAAAGCTACCATAATCTCTTTCATATGGGATGGAAACAGCCCACAGATCTTTAAAAGTTCCTTCTTAACCAAACAAATCAAAGAGGAGCCAGAGGTCAATAATAGTGAAATTTCTTTCATCGCTGGACAATGAACTTATTTTAAAGACAACATGGGCAAATTCACCAGTGAAATACAAGGGCAATATAATCAGGTTTGATTATGAGTATTCACCAGAAGTAAGTACAAAAAGAGAAGAATGCTTACCTCTGATAAAAGAACTTAAAGAAGACAGATCAGAGTTCACTTGTTGTTTCTTGTAAGAATTAAAATCTTTTTTTTACTGACGGTCCCAAAACTTTTAACGCATTTGGAGAAGCTGTATCTTATTTATCAGCTAATAAAACCTTAAGCAAAGTAGAAGAAATGGATTAGAGTAGTTTCTCTCAGAAGTGTCATGTAGAAAATAGTGAATGGACCACAAAAGACAAGAAAAAGAAAAAGTCAAGACACAAATGAAGGACAAATATTAACCTTTACAGATATACTTTTGACCTGATAACTCTTGTATAAATACTTCAACTATTTAATACTATGTTCGAAATATGAAATAACATGAAATACAAGGCAAGCAGGGTGACCTAAAACCAAAAGACTCAACCACAAATAAAGAAGGTAAAATACTTCATTATTATATAATTATATATAATGTGACTGTCATAAGTGTTGCATGTTATTCATCCAAACTTATTATATTACACATATATACCATTATTCCTGCTAAATAATAGATTTTGCTTAAATTTAAACTTATTTTCTTTCACAACAAGAACAAATAAATCAGCAAGAGCAGTGGAAATGTTTAGTAAATGTTTTTGCACACTGTAATATGCATTTTGAACTGACATACCATGGGATTCAATAAACTGTACAAGAATAGCACTATTCTTGCACGGAGTGGTTCATGTCTATATAGCGCAGCAGTGTGTCTTGCATATCCATGAAAGCATACTGCTGTTAAACCTACACGGACACGAACCATGAACGAGTGCAGGGGGCATGTTCAAATAGTGCACGGACATTGAACACACCCTGCACTCAGAAAGTGCTGTATGCCACTTTCTAATAGGATCTGGCATAATAGTAAAGAATTACTCTAATATTATGCCAGTATTTCAGTGTCCATGGACACTGAAATGAAATAAATGATCATTTCAGTGTCCACAGACACTGAAATACACAAAGCATCAGGAAAGCAATGTAGGGGGTGTGTGACAGGTTCTGTGATAAACCCACTGCATTGTAAAAGTGCTGTACAACACCTTCACAACCTGCTAAAGCAGGAAATGTGTCCAAATGCACAAATAATGGGGGATAAATCCCTCAAAAGGGGCACATCGAAATTATTGCCCTCACAAACTTAGAAAGTTGATAAAATACAGGTCATGCATTAGCATGAATTACTGAAGGATAGAGGTTTGAAAGCAAATGTATGCCAATATTTACTGACAGCAGTCCATGTGGACATAGGCAAAAATATTTGGGGAAAAAGCAATAAAACAGGGAGACCTTTGAAAATTACCCTCACACACTTAGAAAGTTCATAGAAAACAAGATATGTATTAGCTGGAATCTCTAAAGGATAGAAACTGAAAGCCAAATGTATGCCATTATTTCCCAGTTGCAGTCCTCAATGACATGTCAGGACACCACAGTACTCACTTAAATAACATAATAATAATATAATAATAATATTTTAACTTTTTTTCTAGGCTAAGGAATGTTTAAGCGTAGCTAAGCAGGTGTGCACATTATGGCCCTATGCTTACCATAGCTTAAACATCTCATAGGAGATAAATACAAATATACAAGTGAAATTTTCAAGCCCAAATAGTGTAGTTGTTGGAGTCCTGACTTTACATGCAAGCATTCATGGTTCAAGTACCAAGACATACAACTTATTTTTATATGGGGAAACTAGTGTTAAAATTATTTTTGTAAACTTAAATTATGTAACAACTGTTTTTTGTCAACCAGGGTAGTGTAGCTGGTGTAAAATGGAAGTGTGAGTGCATATAGCATGTGAAACCACCCAAGTACACACAAATGCCCCATACAAGTATAGTCATACCCCTTGCCAATGTAAGGAAAGCACATAGAGGGATGTCATGTAAATTATCATATACACTTAATAAATTAAATCAGTCCTCTGATATATTTAAAAAATTAAAAGTCAGCAATGGTTAGCAATGGTCAGCTATGCTTAGCAAGTGTAATCAATGCTAAGATGTGAACACTAAGCAGCAGGTAGCTCAGCTAAGTGGATTTGCACACAAACACTGCTCAACAACTTCCCTTTTAAGCAGTGTTAAAACTGGCTTAGCGGATTTGTGCACTGCTTAGCGGAGAGTAGCCTTTTCAAAATAGTCTAATGACAGCAAAGGGTGGGAATATTGCACTATTTAAATGGCGCACGTGGGAATACAGCCATAATCTGCTATAGTCCATCTGTGCAGATACAATGGCTGGCATAGTTGAGGGAGTGTGCTTTCGGGTGGAACACTGGAGCATTCGGGAGTTCAGGGTCATGGGTGGCCTCCTAGTTAAAAGCCATGAGGAGAGACTGCTGCAGGGCCAGTACCATGTCTCCCAATACAAATCAGAGGCCTGGGACTGTCTCGCATATGAACTCACCAGTGCTACTGGCATCCCCCAGACTGGTGAGCAGGTACGGCACCACTATGCTGACCTAAAGCATAGGAAGAGGGCACTTTTGGACCAGTGGCTCCAAGATGGATGGTTCCAGAATGCTCCAGTAGTGTGTAAGTATCACTATCAAGTAGTTTGTAGCAAATACTAGCCAGAGAATGTGATAAACAGATATGCATAATGTGTGTTTTTCTCCCCTACAGCTGCAACAGAGAGGGCTGCGAACATCAAAGCCCAAGGTGACTGTCAAAGGAGAAACAACTTCAAAAAGATCAACACATGGCAGGTTCAGGTTAAGGCACTTTAATCTTGCAGCAAGGAGACAAAAAACGTGCTAATACAAAGTTTGTCAACTAGAATCAGGAAGTGAAGCCATTCTTATACATTTCTTACAAGACATTGCCTAGTAAGCTGACGTAATAAATCACAAGTTCTTTCAATATAATTTCATAGCAGCTGTTTGTCCATGATTTTCTGCTGGCATATCAAGTTTACAAAAAAACTTCCTAAGAAAAACAACATGGCCTTGATGACCACCGGTCAGATACAACTTCTCACTATGCAATGTTACCATTCAAGGTACTATTCCAAAATCAGAAGAGGTTGATACTCCACAACAAACGCAAAAAACAAGAATGAAAAAAAAAAGACAAGTCCTTATTCGAAAGTAAAAGCGCACGTTGCTGATACTCTTCAACCTCTTCTGATTTTGGATTTGTGCTTTTTTTGGGAGGTGATACCTTACCCTGACAGTTTTCTTTTCTTGCTGAATTCAAGGTACTATGGCTAATTCGAGCACAAAGCAAGTATAGATTATAGTTCATTTCTTCAAGCGGTCTTTGTTCAACTGTATCTATCTTTTCTGCAGCTGTGCATGTTCTCATAACATGAACATAACTGATTGTTCAAGTTCAGTATCATTATAGAAAACAGTATTGTTCTATTCATTATTTTCCTAACCTTGCAGATAATCACCTGCTTCTCAGTAAATTTCCAAAAGGCATAAACATGAATTTTGCTGTGCTAGCAAATACTAGGTCAGAGAGCATCTTGCAGTTTCAGAAAGCATATTGCAGTTTGAAAAGCATCTTATAGTTTCATACAAAACTAAGCTATACATAAAATTGAATGAAATGTGTTAACCCTTTTAGCTTCTAATAAGCACTAAACATGTACATTAATACATATTTTTCTAACAGTGACAGACTGCTGAACCTGCACTGACAGGCTGGTGAACACAAATATATTTTGCAGTATTTGGTTAAAATAGCTAAGAAGAGGTACATTTCTTACTACTAGTAGGTATGCTGTTACTGTGTGAAATTAATAAATAAAAAAGTATGACTAACGAATACTGAAGTCCAATAAAAACCTTTAAAAAAACTGTTGTGTTTATTCTGTTATGTTGTTGTAGATATATATAGAATGTATACAGACTCTTCACAGCAAATATGGCTGTGACAGCATACATTAACTGAGGTGCATCTGTGAACAAGCTGTTAGGAGAAACTGTAGATGGTGTAGCTGTAAAATGAGATACAAATGAAATGTGAAATATATACTGCACTAAGCTCTGAACCCTGAATAGTAATATGTCAAGTTTCAAAGTGTGTTCCATCTAGCATTGCCTTGTGTTAACCTTTGCTTTCCAGGTTGTAGTAATC
>NC_056739.1:937049834-937107334 GCF_019279795.1 Protopterus annectens | reverse complement strand
TTCATTGTGATGACAAGGGTTAAATCCCTGGAGCATGTGTCTCTGAGGGATCGGGATTTCTTTATGTGAAGCATGTCCAATAGCTCTGGGTTTGACATGGCCTTGTATGTTAAGCAGAGATTGCCTCTCTGAGTAGACGATATGTGACAGAGTATATAGGTGGAGTTTTTTTAGACAGTCAGCATAGGGCATCTGCTTTAGGCCTGTGATTCTTTTAGTGAGGTATATCTGCGGTCTTTCCAGTTGTTGAAGGTGTCTTGAGAGGTACATACCAAATGGGATGTTGTGTTCTATAATAGGTCTAATGAGAGATGAGTGCAGTTGGACAAGGACCTCCTTTTTTCTGCATGAAAAGCTCTTAGTGATGATGTGTGCCACATAGAAGGATTTCCCGACTGTTGTGGTGATGTGGTTATTGAAGGTGAGACCACTATCCACCTGTCTCCCTAAGTCTCTTATCACACTTTTGGTGTTTAGTGTACTGCCACCTATGTGGTAATTCATGGGTACATGGTTTTTCCCAAAGGGGATAACTATACATTTCTTAGCATTGAGCTTGAGCTCATGGATCTGGCACCAAGCATCTGTTTCTGTAAGGCCCTTTTGTAGAATATCCACATAATTTGGGGATTCAATAATGGCTCCCAGTTTGCAGTCATCTGCAAACTTTGTTAGCCAGAGTCCCTTAGTGTTGGCCAGTACTTCAGAGAAGCAGATGCCAAACAAGAGCAGTCCCAGGACTGAAACCTAAGGTACTCCACTTGTCACTTGTCTGGAGCTGGATTTGGAGTCAGCTACTTTTACAGTGTGGGTTCTGTCAATAAGCCAGTTGACAACCCATCGAGTGACATAAGGATTAATGCTCAGCTTAGTAAGTTTATCTATGATTCCAGAGTTGGGGATGGTGTCAAAGGCCTTGGTGAGGTCCAGATAGGCTAAATGGACCACCTTACCCTTGTCCACGGCTCCAGAGACTGATTCAAAGAAATCAATCATTTTCAGGAGACAAGATTGGCTCTTTACAAACCCAAACTGCATGGGGTTAAGTGTTTGAAGGGTTGCCAATGTCTTTGTTTATAAGTTCCATGATAATACATTCCATGGCCTTGCAGATCAGGCTTGTCAGATTGATGGGGCTGTAGTTCCCAGGATCCAAGGTGGATCCCCCCTTGTGGAGTGGATAACTGTAGCTGTGTGCCACTCAGTGGGCATGAAGCCTGAGGTGAGGCTATGATTAAACATGACACTTAGGTGAGGTGCCAGTTCATTTTGTAGTTAATGTACTACACAGCTTGGGATGTCATCTGGTCCCATGGATGCTGTATTCTTAGCTTTGGAGAGTGCATTTTTTATCCATTTGGCCATTATTACTGGAATTTGGCAATCTTTTGGTATTGAGCTGGGCCCTTTTGGGGGTGAGAGGGGGGTGAAGTTTGCACTGAATTGATCTGCCAGGATATTGGCAATACCCTTGGGATCAGTATATTTAATGCCATTCTGTTGTAACTCAGAGCAGATCTGAGCATTGCAATTTAGATTCTTGAGATAGCTATAGAATGCCTTGTGGTCATCTTTGGAATCTTTGGCAATTTTATTTTTGTAACTAGCTTTGGGTGATTTTATGAGGGATCTCAGTTTCTTACTGAAGCTGGTAAGGGAGTTTTTTGCATTCTGGGATTTTCCTCTTTTCTGCAACAGTTTCCTCCTTTTGTTGTAAAGTTTATTTACGGCAATGGACCACCAGATTGGCTTCCTTTTTTGGGAGGAGAGCATCTTGGTTCTATTGGGGATGACACGATTCATGCACAAGTGGATCTGCTCATACAGTAACCTTAGTGTAGGATTCAGCAGTCGGACTTTCAGTTCCCGTCTGCATGGGTGTCATGAAGTTTGTCACTTCTGACTTGAGTAGCAAGAAGTTGACTTTGGATAAGTTTTTTACGGAGGTTTCCTTGCTGAGGGGTGGGAGTGGGATGTGGATGTCAAGGGTGATTAGCTTATGGTCAGACCTGACCAATGAGGGGGTGATGATAGCTGTGGAACATCAATTTCCCATGTTGGTAATGACCAGGTCTAGGATATTGGAGCCGCTCATGGGATTAAGGATTAGTTGATCCAGGGCATTGGAATTTATGAATTCCAAGAACCTTTGGGCAAAGGTGTTGGTACATGAGTAGTTTTTCCATTTAATGGCACAGGGTAGCTTAAATCACCCAGTATTAGGGTGTTTCGTTGTATCTTAATATTTTCCCGTATGTTTAGAAAGGTGTATTGAGAATCTTGGGGCATGGTGGGGGATTTGTAGCAAGCTACAATTTGGATTGCAGTCTTACCTAGTGTTAGTTGCACCCAGAGAATTTCAGATGCATTGTGTTGGGCACCTAGCCTGGTGTTGTGAATATCCTTGATGAATATGGACACTCCTCCACCTTTAGTGTTTTGATCCTGGTTTGGTGGCCGAAAAGTGTGGTAAGAGTTGTAGCCTGGTATTGCAGGGGTGCTCTCTGGACCCTTGAACCAGGTTTCAGTTACTGCACAGATATTGATGTTCTCCATTTTTAGGAGTGCCTTTAGAAAGTGCATTTTGAGGTTTAGACTTCTAGCATTGAGTAGCATTACCTTCAGATTTTGCATGCTTGTACCTGTCATGATGGTGGTTTTGTCCTTTGAACTTTGCCTAAAAAAGGCACTATTGGGGTGGCAAGAGCCTTAGACAGTAACCTGAATCCCAGGGACGACAGGTGCAGACCATATCTGGCAAATCATCGTGGTCTTTTGATCATGTCGTCCCATGCAGACAGATACTGGATCCCCTTTGAATGACACCAGAAGCTTAGCCAATTGTTGAAGTCAATCATTTTGTGTGTATACTGTGGTAACATTCTGGGCGAAGGCAAGATGCTACTCAGGGCTAAGGTCATATCTGCCTGGGCCACATGATCTGAGAGCTCTTATATGTTTCTTTTCATGTAGTCAAGAGAGGTATGTGTCAAGTCATTCACTCCAACAGGACAATGACAGAGTCATATTTGTACTTGTTGTGGAGTGACTTGAGTGCATGCGTTATGTGGCGGATCCTGACACCCGACAAGCAGCTGATTGTAATTTTCTCCTTGTTCAGCCTGGTGAGGGGGACATCTGTCTGCCTGACTATAGAGTCACCTATGACTAAAGTGTTGGGTATGTTGTCTTACCTTAGGGGCTGTTGTTGGGTGGCACACTGGTGTTTTGAGCTATGTGACACTTTGGTTGTGATTGGTATTTGTTTGCGTTTCAGCTTCGGAAGTCCTTGTTGCTTTGGCAGGTTAATGTTAAGGACCTCCACATATGTGAGTTTAGTGTTACTATGTGTGGGTTTTGGTGGTGTGGGTTTAGTAGGGCTATGTGTTGCTTGAGGTGTAGTGTGGGTGTTAACCTTCTTCTCTTGACTGTCTAGCGCAATCTTGGGTGGAGAGAGCTTTGCTTCCAGTTTGGCTATGTAAGTGGATCTCTCACAGGTTGTAGTATTGGGTGGTAGGAGGAAAGGGTTGTTTGTGTACATGAGGCAATTGTTGCATTGCCCCAGTATGCCCAGATTCACCAGGTGGACAGGAGAAATCACCAGAAGCTGACCCTTGGACATGCCTGGTTTGGTACTTTTTTTTTTTTTTCTAAAGTACAAGAGCTGTTTTCTCTTACCATAGTAAGGTACTTTGCAATTATAAATAAACAGAGATCTCTCAGGGTGAGGTACCTGCTATGTCCCCAAATGAAAAATGTCAATATCAAGGTGCAGGTACTCCACGACTATCGAAGCCAACCATCAACCAAAAAAGCAAAAATCGATAAAAAAATTGTTATACTTGAACAGCAAAAGAACTTTAATCCATGGGTTGTTAGCGCTTTCACGTCTACTCTGGACGCTTCTTCAGACTTTAATAAAACACTTCATCACTTCTGTATTTAAACACTTATCAATCAAGCTGCTGTCACAAGTGCTACAGCAGGTGTCACCAGATGCATGTTTTAGGCTGTCATGGATGCACAGGCACGTAGTGAACACAACACCAGACAAATACTCAGGCTGGTGGATGCAACTCTTCCTGATTTACATGGTAACATATGTGACCTTGTTGAGGCCACACATCAAAATTCGGAAGTCATCAATAGATGGTGGGGTGAGACCTTAGCAATCCTCGACCATGGCATGTCTGTGACAGAGCATGTGGTGGGAGATGGGTGTCAGCCACATGGACGTAGGTCAGCACCAGCATCAGCTGAGAGTCTACAGGGCCATGCACCTTCATACTCCAGTAGTGGCAGTGACACTAGCACTACCAAAGGGGGGTTGTTGTCCATATCACATTGGAGCAGGCCATGGGTACATGGTCCTGGCCCATCCCATCAGGGACATGGATCCAGCAGACAGCAGTCACCATCAGGAGTTAGTACTGCTTCTGGCCTTGTGCCTGGTGGTGCCAGTGAGACCCCTGGCAGGACCAGTGCATGTGTCCATGGCTGGAGACTGTGATCTGGACACCCTGCCATGTACATTCCACAGCTGTCCAACATATCCCTGAGTAGGGCAGCCACATGGTGTGACTATGTGCATGCATACACACACACACATCTGCATCACAGGCAGGTCACCTCTAGACACACACAGCACCTCTGCATAACCCATCTATAGGATAACCCTCCAAACACACATGCATGGATGTCAAACCTATGGCCCAGCCTAGGCCTCTAGCAAACCCACACCACACCATGTGCATATGATGATACCTGTGTCAAATCCCTGTCATCCATACCATCAATGCAGGGACAAGCTAATATGGGTTTGATCCACAAGGTGAATATAGTACAGTGTAGCTATGTAATACTGTGTAAGGTGCTGTCTGCTTGCAGTTGTTATGGGTACACATAAAGGTGTATGTACCTTATTAGCCATGATGTATTATTGCTGTTAGTGCCACTAACTGAATGTAGTCTGACATTCTGCATTCTGTTTGTGTTCCAGGTGTCTGTGTGACTGCAGGCTGTGGCCCTGCAGATATTACCAATGTGAAGTATGACAGAGTGGGAATACAAAGACCATTTCATAGCCAAGGTACAGCTTTATATGTACGTTTACCAGGTGTGTACGCATGCAACAATATGTGATGAACACTGTGGTCAGACAGTGTGACTTGGCATACATACCCCTTGTCACAGACAGGTAGCCTTCAGACATGTCACCTTAGTGTTGTGTAGTACCACATGCTCATACATATGGAACAGGTTACTGGAGTACTGTCAGTAGGTCCCTCACCAGCTTAGCCATTAGATTGACTGCAACAGATTCACGTGTCAGTACCTGTTACCCCTGCCATTTCTTTCCCGTACACTCAACCCTGATGCAGTTGGTGAAGACATGCATGGTACTGTGTATGACAGTTTTGTGGTATGTATTCCTGAATTTACAAGGTGGAACAGAGAGACAAAATGGTATATCCTTTGCATACACACAGTAAAGACTGACACAAAGGATGTGCATACAGCAGCACAAATACAGTTGACAATGTACAGATTCATAAGTCTACATATCCACTTTAATGTACTACAGCGCCACATACACATGACATGCCCCACATAGATTATATGCATGGGACATAACCCACTACCTCTTACAACACATAATGTTGTGAATGCCTTCATGGATGGTGAGATAACCCACCAGAAATAGCAACTGGCATCATCTATTACTCCTACAAGCCTGGACAAATGATAGGGTAACAGATGTTGTATCAGCATGATGTTTCAGTCAGGTTTGATATTTGATGCTGGCATGTGTGTCAGTACAATAACTGTGACCAATATGGCAACAGTATCATATACATGGCCATTGTTAGGGGACACAGATGACATATGGGTTGCAAACATCGAGATATTCCATAGACATCTGTACAGATGAGTGGAATGGCCTGTACAATGGTTTAATATGCTACATATGAGGCAGATTACATTAACATAGGATCATAGGTTCATACTAGGCTATCTGCCCTAGGGCATTTATAAGCATAGCAAGAGTGTATTTGGCTGTCGCCACCCATGCTAAATTAATTTTGCTATGCCCATTTTCGAGGTTAGTATACTGTGCCTCTGTCTAACAGTGACACAGAAGTGATACCCAGGGTAAACCTACGATCTCCCATCCACTCATCAAGATTCCTCTTGAAGAGAGTCAATGAGGGACTCTGCTTAACCTGGACTGGGATTTTATTCCAGAGTGAAGGGAGCCTCTGGGTTATGAATCTGTCCCTCCAGCATGTCCTATTTATTTCAGTGCTGAGGTTCAAGTCTCTCGAGCGTGGCTCGATGGGATTTGGATTTTCTGAGGTGCAGCATGTCCATTAATTCCGGGTTGGACATGGCATTATACGTCAGGCACAGATCACCTCTGAGCAGGTGGTATGCCACTGAGTAGAGCTGGAGTTTCTTTAACCAGGCAGCATATGGCATCTGCTTGAGCCCTCTGATCCTCTTGGTGAGGTACTTTTGGGGTCTTTCCAGTTGCTGCAGGTGTCTGGAAAGGTACATCCCAAAAGGGGCATTGTACTCAATTATGGGCCTGATGAGGAATGAGTAAAGAGGCAAGATGACCTCCCCTGATCTAGATGTGAATCCTTTCATGATTAGGTGGGCTATATAAAATGTTTTTCTAACCACTTTGGCCACGTGGTTGTCAAATGAGAGATTGCTATCAACTTGGGTCCCCAGGTCCCTAATTACTTCTTCTGTACTTAATGGATTACCACCTATGTGGTAATTTGTGGGCACTTTGTTTTTGCCAAAGGGGATGACTATACACTTTTTGGCATTTAGCTTGAGGCCATGGCTCTGGCACCAGTTGTCTGTTTCTATGAGGCCCTTTTGGAGGATGCTTGTGTCAGCTGGAGAGTCGATTATGGCGCACAGTTTGCAGTCATCTGCGAACTTGGTCAGCCACAGTCCTTCCGTGTTGGCCTGTACCTCCGATAAATATATACCGAACAATAGAGTTCCCAGGACTGAGCCTTGTGGGACGCCACTTGTAACTGGTTTGGAGTCTGACATGGCTCCAGCAATTCTAACCATGTAGGTTCTGTCCTTGAGCCAGATTGCAACCCATCTAGTGACATAGGGGTTTATATTTAAGCTGGTGAGCTTATCTATAATGCCCGAGTGGGGTATTGTATCGAAGGTTTTTGCGAGGTCCAGGTAGGCTGTGTGGACCACCTTCTCCTCGTCAATGGCCTTGGCTGACTGTTTCAAAGAAATCAACATGTTTAAGAGGCAGGATCTGCCCCTAACAAAGCCGAACTGGGTAGGATCCAGTGTCCGTAGGTCCCCAATATCTTTATTTATGAGGTCCATGATGATCCTTTCCATAGCTTTGCAGACCAAGCTAGTCAGGCTTATGGGGCAATAGTTTCCAGGATCCATTGAGGCAGCACCTTTGTGGAGAGGGTCCACTGTTGCTGTATGCCACTCTTTGGGGACATATCCTGTAGTAAGGCTGAGATTGAACAGTAGTTTTATGTTTGGGTTTAGCTCTTCTTGGAGTTCATGTAGGATGCAGCCCGGGACACCGTCTGGTCCCATTGATGCTGTGTTTTTTGCTTTGGAGAGGGCAGCTCTTACCTGAGCATCTGAGATGTCAGGGGGGCAGCACTCTGCTGGGATAGATATTTGCCCTTTTGGTGGGGAGGGGTGGAGAAGTTTGCGCTGAACCTGTCAGCTAGGATGTTGGCAATGTATGTGGGTTTGGTGTATTTTTTGTCATTTTGGACTAATTCTGAGCATATCTGGGAATTCCCACCCAGGTTCCTAACATAACTAAAGAAAGCCTTGTGATTATCCTTAGTGTCCTGTGCAATTTTTCTCTCGAAGCTGGCCTTAGACTTATGAGTGCCCATAGTTTCTTGCTAATACTGATCAGAGATGCCTTCCCTTTTTGGGATTTTGCTCTATCATGTAGTAGCTTCCTCCTTCTATTGTATAGTTTGTTTATGGCTGGGGTCCACCAGACAGGATGTCTGCCTTTAGAGGATTGGGTCTTGGTTTTATTTGGGATTGCATGATCCATGCATTCCTGAAGGTGTTCATAGAATGTGTTTATAAAGGATTCTGCAGTCTGGGCCGTATTTTCCACAGGCCCGGGGGCTTTGAAGGATTCCACCTTGGTTTTGAGGAGTGTGAAATTTGCTTTAGAGAAGTTTTTCACTTTGGTTTTCAGGGCAGAGGGTGGAGTCGGGATGTGAATATCCAGTGAGATTAGTTTATGGTCTGATCTTATCAGTGAGGGATACACTTCTGGTCTGGAGCATAGAGTCCACATGTTGGTGATGATCAGGTCCAGTATGTTTTCCCCTCTTGTGGGAGTGGTAACAAGTTGTTCCATAGCATTTGAGTTTATAAATTCTAGGAACCTTTGGGCTAGGGTGCTGGAGCTAGAGTAATGCTCCCAGTCTATGTTTGGGTAGTTGAAGTCACCCAATATAATGGTGTTTGGAGAGACCTTCATATTTTCCAGTGTTCTCAGGAAGGCTGAGTGGGGTTCCTGGGTTTGGGAGGGTGGTCTGTAGCAGGCTATAAACTGGAAGGCAGTTTTACCCACTGTTAGTTGCACATGGATAGTCTCTGATGCTTCGTGCTGTGCCACCAACCTGGAGGTGTGGGTATCTTTGACTAATATTGATACTTCCCCTCCTTTTGTGGTTCGGTCCAAGTTTTGGGGCCGAAAAGCATGGTATGAGGTATAACCTGGTAGTGCTGGGGTGCTCTCGGGAGCCTTGAACCAGGTTTCTGTTACTGCACAGATATCGATGTTCTCCATGGTAAGGAGAGTTTTGAGTGCGTGCATCTTGAGGTTTAGACTTCTGGCGTTGAGTAGCATTACTCTTAGTTTCTTATCCCTTGTGATACCTATGGAGGTGGGTTTGTCCTTTGAGCCTTGCCTAAAAAAGGCACTATGGGGGTAGCAAGAGCCTTTGCCAATATCCAAAAGCCCAGGGGTGACAGGTGCAAGCCGTCCCTAGTGAAGCATCATGGTTTGTCGAGCATGTCATCCCACGCTGACAGGCATTGGATCCCCTTTGAATGACACCAATACTTAAGCCAATTGTTGAAATTGATCATCTTTTCTTCATATTGTGGCATCATTCTTGGTGAGGGTAAGATACTACTCAAGGTCAGGGTTATACCGGCCTGGGCTACATGCTCAGAGAGCTCCTCTATGTCTCTTTTCATGTAGTCCAGGGAGGTACATCTCAGGTCATTAACACCAGCATGGACAATGACTGAGTCATATTTGTACTTGCCTTGAAGTGACCTGAGTGCTTGTGTTATGTGGCGGATCCTAGCACCCGACAGGCAGCTCACCGTGACCTTCTCCTTGTTCAGCCTGGTGAGCGTGATGTCAGTGTGCCTGACGATAGAGTCACCTATTACAAGTGTATCAGGTGTGTTGTTTAGCCTTAAGGGCTGTGACTGTTCGGCACACTGGCTTTGTGAGCTATGTGTTGCATGTGTTTTGTTTTGGGGTAGCGGTTGCTTGGGTGTCTGCTTTGGAGGTCTCTGCTGCTTAGGCAGATTTTTATTTAGAGCCTCCGAGTATGTTTTTGTGTGTTTATGTGTTTGGTTTGCTGTCGTAGTAGGTCTATGTGAGACTGGAATTGTAGTGAGTGTGGTTTCCTTCTCCTCCTGACTGGTTTTGCCAGTACTGAGTTGAGAGAGCTTAGCCTCCAGTATGGCTATATGGTTGCATCTCTCACATGTGTTGGAATTTGTTGGCAGGAGGAGAGGGTTGTCTGTGTACATGAGGCAGTTGTAACATTGCCTCAAGATTCCCAGATTCACCAGCTGGACCGGAGAGGAGATTGACAACTGACCTTTGGACATGCTAGAATAGTACTGGGAATTCCTTTATAATTGAAAAAAAGGGCCAATGGGGAACAAGGTACTCAAGGGGAGTATGTGAGGGTGTAGTTCTTTTAATTTTTTAGTGCTGACTTATTTAATTGCTTTAGTGAGCAAGTGCCAGGTATCTTAACTGCAATGTGTTACAGGTAACTTAAATGCAAAAATGACAAACAGTAACTTTATTTCAAGTGAAACAAGGAAATAAGTACAGTAAGCAATGCAGATATCACTAGGGATCCACAGAAGCACTGAAAAGCCGCGTTTTAGGTGGAATTAGCATTTCAGGAAATAACAAGCAAACAACAAACATACAAACAAAGCTAGATTCAGCAGGCCTGGATCTAGTCTATGCTACAGCAAACAAGGTGTACCAATTTCAGTAAGAAACAGTTCAAATATGCAGGCACTATAAGCCTTTAACCAGAAATTCCCAGCTCAGAAGGGCAGAGTCCAGCGTCTCTCCCACAAGAGTGCAGACCACGAACCTTCTTAATGTAAAATAACTGGCCTGAAGCCCAAGTGCTTAAACCAGAATTAATACACTTTTAGAATAACAGACACTGAGCCCTCAATCAGCAGTTCCCAACTTAGAAGGATGTAAGCTACCTGTCCTGCCACCACAGTGCAGGCCACAAACCTTCCTAATGTAAAACAACTGGTCTGAAGCCCAAGTGCTTAATCCAAAAGACTTAGAATGATAGCTACACTTTAATCAAGCTACTGCCAAGCAGTAATAAATACAATTGAATACTTTAAAGAATGCCTGGATTAGTGCTCAAGTTATACAAACAAAGCTACATTCAGCAGGCCTGGATCTAGTCTATGTTACAGCAAACAAGGTGTACCAATTTCAGTAAGAAGCAGTTCAAATATGCAGGCACTATAAGCCTTTAACCAGAAATTCCCAGCTCAGAAGGGCAGTGTCCAGCCTCTCCTCCCACAACAGTGCAGACCACAAACCCTTTTAATGTAAAATAACTGGCCTGAAGCCCAAGTGCTTAAACAAGAATTAATACACTTTTAGAATAACATACACTGAGCCCTCAATCAGCAGTTCCCAACTTAGAAGGATGTAAGCTACCTGTTCTGCCACTACAGTGCAGACCACAAACCTTCTTAATGTAAACAACTGGCCTGAAGCCCAAGTGCTTAAACCAGAATTAATATACTTTTAGAATAACAGACACTGAGCCCTCATTCAGCAGTTCCCAACTTAGAAGGATGTAAGCTACCTGTCCTGCCACCACAGTGCAGGCCACAAACCTTCCTAATGTAAAACAACTGGTCTGAAGCCCAAGTGCTTAAACCAAAAGACTTTGAATGATAGCTACACTTTAATCAGGTTACTACCAAGCAGTAATAAATACAATTGAATACTTTAAAGAATGCCTGGATTAGTGCTCAAGTTATACAAACAAAGCTAGATTCAGCAGGCCTGGATCTAGTCTATGCTACAGCAAACAAGGTGTACCAATTTCAGTAAGAAGCAGTTTAAATATGCAGGCACTATAAGCCTTTAACCAGAAATTCCCAGCTCAGAAGGGCAGAGTCCAGCCTCTCCTCCCCCAACAGTGCAGACCATGAACCCTTTTAATGTAAAATAACTGGCCTGAAGCCCAAGTGCTTAAACCAGAATTAATACACTTTTAGAATAACAGACACTGAGCCCTCAATCAGCAGTTCCCAACTTAGAAGGATGTAAGTTACCTGTTCTGCCACAACAATGCAGACCACAAACCTTCTTAATGTAAAACAACTGGTCTGAAGCCAAGTGCTTAAACTAAAAGGCTTAGAATGAGTTACACCAAGCAGTAATAAATACAATTGTGTACTTTTAAGATGACGCAAAAGCAAAATAAAGTAGGAAGAAACACAAATACAGTAAAAGCAGATAATTTTTTTTTTGAGTGAGCAAATGAGATGGGCCCTGGAGTTACAGGACAGAAACAAGTGCAAATGCAGGCCTTCAAGTCAGAAAGTTGAGCGAGATTGAAGACCACCCAAACGGCCAATAACTACAAATTCTGGGCCAGAACCACTCCTTATGTGGTAGACAGGTTAACTAGTGCTTACCACTCCCACTTATAAGCTAGAAGGCTCCCTCCAACACAGAAAGGCTTAGGGGGCTCAGAAGCTTACAAATAGTCCTGGATATACCAAATCTGTATCTGGAACACTAATTACAGGAAAGGTAGGAAACAGGCTTACAATTTTTTTTTTCAGAAAAGTAGCAAAAACAGTAGTAAAAACAATTCACATGCAGTGCAAGCTGGCACACTTGAGTATGTAGCAATATTAGTCCACACACAGTTTGAAAAAATGTAATTAAATTAAAAAGGACTAAAAGCAAGTGCAGAAAGGGTTTATTAGGTAGAATGCGGTAAAGAGATGGGACTGGGGGAGTGTCCTAGATCAAATCTACAGTGAGGCGGGCACTGCAAAAGCCACCAAATTTAAACTGCAACCAAAAACAGGGAGGGGGGTGGGGAAAAGTTTCAACAGAGATGTGAGGAATCAGAGTGAAAATTATAAAACCAAAAAAAATATATACTGATCTCTGTATATTTGCAGAACAGATATCTAAGCAACAATTTAGCTCTATAATACAGAATAATACAGAAAAATATACTCAGCTCTATATATTTGCAGATAGTCTTGTAAGGCTGTCTCTCAACACACAGGTTCCACTTTAAATGCAGACTGCTGCTATTAACATGCTGTATACATTAATGCCATCAGGAAGTGGTAAACAGTCATGGATGGTACACACATCAGATCTGTAAATGTTTAATTAGCTGTATGAACTATGTCCTTTTGTAACATGTGAAATGTAACTTGCAATTATTGTGGAGCTTTTCTGTCTGGGCCTCCACTGAAAACAAGCTCTTTTTGGCCCAGTGGACTTTCCCGGTCATCAAACTTAAATAAAATAAAAATAAATAAATGGTATAATCCACACAGGATATGATTCTCACCCAAACAGGCACACACAGTTGCCAGTATTGATATTAGAACCCCTGCTTATCTAGTTATGTCTACTATAGTTTTACACAGTTATCAGACATGCCATGGAGCTTATATGAATTCACCTTGTCCCAAGGTACTTCTAAGGTGAATGACATCAGCAAGCCTTGTAAAGTAGGGTGCTGGAAGTGTACAGGGTGGTACACAATTCAAAATGATATAACACACACACAATATGATTCTCAATGCACATACACACAAGCAGTTGCCAGTATTGAGATTAGAACCCCTACCTATCTAATTATGTCTACTATAGTGATATGCAGTTATCAAACTCACCATGGAGCTTATTTGAATTTACCTTGTCCCAAGGTACTTCTAAGGTGAATGACATCAGCAGGCCTTGTAAAGTAGGATGATGGGAAGTGTACAGGGTGGTACACAACTCAAAATGTTATAACCCACACACAATACGATTCTCAACCCACATACACACTGTTGCTAGTATTGAGATTAGAACCCCTACCTATCTAGTTATTTCTACTATAGTGTTACACAGTCATCAGACATGCCATGGAGCTTATATGAATTCACCTTGTTCCCAAGGTACTTCTAAGGTGAATGACATCAGCAGGCCTCATAAAGTAGGGTGATGGGAAGTGTACAGTGTGGTACAACACATACAAACACACACACACACACACACACACACACACACACACACACACACACACACACACACACACACTTGCTTACTTACCAGTATTGAAATTAGAACCCCTGCCTGTCTACTGACTGGGCTGACAACTGGCCAAAAGTGCTAAGGGGAATGACATCAGCAGGACTGATAAAGTGGGGCACTGGGAAGTGTTGTGGGTGGTAATGGCCTAAAACTGTTTAACTATAAACAAACAAACACACAGTCCCTCACTCTCACACACACGACTGTCTCTCTCTCACAAACACACACACACACACACACACACACACACACACACACACACACACACACACACACACACACACATGCACACACTTGCGGGCATTGATATTAGATTGCCTACCTATCTAGTTATTTGTACTATAGTGTTGCACAGTAATCATATGCGCTACAGAGCTTATAGGGGTGAAAGGTGTCCAATGGTACTTCTAAGGTGAATGACAGCAGCAGATCTTGTGAAGTAGGGCAATGTGAAGTGTACCGAGTGTGAACAGTCTCCTAATAGTTACAACTATGGACACACACACACACACACACACACACACACACACACACACACACACACACACACACATGCAGGTGATGTGATATTATAAACCCAACCTCAGTACTATTACACAATGAGGCTTACCTTTTATGCTGGCACATGCAACTGTTTACAACTGGTATGCCATTGTCCACAGCAGGACATCACTGTATGCCATTCAGGGCATCCATGTGTGGGACTCACACTGTCTGTGTCTCCCGGTGTATCTGTCTATATCACTGTCTCTCACTTCCCCACATCTTTGTGTGTGTATGCTTGACATATGTTGTTTATGTTGTTATCTGTTGCCCAGATATGTGTGTGTGTGTGTGTGTGTGTGTGTGTGTGTGTGTGTGTGTGTGTGTGTGTGTGTGTGTGTGTGTGTGTGTGTGTGTGTGAGTGTATCTCATGGAACAGATGCAGATATATCATATATGGACCACCTACAGCTAGTTGAGGGTAATCCTGTCTGGTGTGTGTGTGTGTGTGTGTGTGTTAGTGTGTGTGTGTGTGTGTGTGTGTGTGTGTGTGTGTGAGCATGCCCAGTGTGACCTTTTATATTTAGAGTGAGACTCCATTCCACAGATAGTTGTACTCCTATCCAGGGTTTTGTGTGCTACAGTCATACCTCTCAGGAGTACACAGGACTTTCCTCAGGGTACTGCCTTTGTTTAGCAGACATTTTCTGACAAATCTGTAGTCTGACATTGCAATGTACTCTGTCATTACCTCATGCCAGACATCCTCAGATCATCACAGTGCTTTACCAGAGTAATACTAGTTGTAAAATGCATAGACCAATATTATGAGGGCAGCTATGTACATTCTTGCCCAACAAGGCCATTTGTGAGGTGTGGCTACAGCCAGTTGAGTGATGATGTGCAGTGTAAACAGTCCAGCAACCTGGATATATACTGTCTGGGGACTTCCTGCTTGTGTGGTATCTTTCTAACCTGAAATGTCATATCCTTGTGTGGCCATGCCTCTCATCTGTATATTTTTGGCAGGTTGTCCAGGTGTTTGGCTAGAGGTTTCATTCTGTCTATGTAAACTTGTGTTTTTATGGCAAGTTATTTACATATAATTGAAGAGTGATGTTACAAAATAATGACAGACATTTCTGTTTCAGACTCCATAACCTTCAGAAAATTCCTGCTACTGCAGACCCCTCACCCTACCAACTTTATCAGTATGTAAGGATGATATTTATAACACATGCCTATCATTGTGCCTTTGTTCCACTTTTATTTCTGCCCTTGTACAGACATCTTGCTGTCAGAGGTTGGTAGTTATGGGTGTGGGTACAGCGTGCATTCTACTGTGCAGGCATGTCCATTATATGTAAAAGCAAACATAAGAAAAAAAGGATTATTGAGAATAACCACTGGCAACAGTACCAACAAGCATTTATATTCACAAAAGCCTTGGCACCTCGGCTACACATCCTTCAAGATGTCCATTATATGTGTAGTATATTCCACATAGCACTGTGAATTCCAGGTATGTCAGTGGCAGAGCTGTGGGTGTCACTGACATGCATAACAGTTGGCACTGCAGTTATCTGCACATGGCCCTGTCAAAGACAGCACTGTACCTATGGCACTACAAGACAACTGCCAGGAGAACATACTGACCAGATCCTGACAGTATTAACCACACATACACATAGCTCATTGACCCCCGCATATTGTGGGCAGGCAACATATTTTCATGTGTATTGGTACAGCCCTGTCGATGTGTGCTATTTCCCTGCAAACATACATGTTACTGCATTTCTGTGGGTATATGGGTATATACTGTACACATTTGTACAGACTGCTGATATCTGCTTTACATTTTGGTTCCATTTACCATACTATTGTGCCCTGTCTTGGGGACTAGAGGCATATCAGTAAAGAGCACAGGTCAGATTGTAGTGGCATACAATTGAGTTTCAGGCTTCTCACCCTTCATAGGCTTACTACAACTCCAAGCTCTGCTGTGCTATCATTGAGTGAATCTGCAGGGGGGGTAATTCAACATTGCCACCATTTGTGTGCCTTTACCTGACATGTTTCCCTGGTTTTCTACAGCTGTGTATGTGTGAGGGGTGGGTATGGGACCCCCACACTGACATCCATGCCTGTGATCTACGACCCCCCAGTTAGTTGTCCCCACATATATACTGCAGTGGGATTTGCCATCTTGGGTACTGCTACATAGTGTGTGGAGTCCAGTTTTGGCCAGACTCCTCCTGGTGTCCCACACAGCTGTCAGTTGTGTGCTGCTATCCCAGTAGGCCATCCCATTTCCTTTCATGCATGCAGCATTACCATAGATATGCTAGAAAAACATACTAATCCATTCATTTATTGTTAAGAAGACTGACTTACCTTGCGCCTGCAGCAGCTGTGAGGACAGTGCCTGAGAGCTGCCTATGTTGGATGCACACATTACACTGCCTATACATGTTAATTACAGGTAATGCGATGTGTGTGTCATCCATTTTATTGTGTATGCGAGTCAGAGAGAAGTGTCAGTCCCTGGGGTCCCTACAGTGTCAGTGTGTGTGTTATGTGTTGCCTCTTTGCCAAGGCCTGAACATACTGGGCATACCTCCATCTGCCTACAGCAGCAGGCTCAGGGGCCTCCTCCTCTGAGTCCCTCTGTGCCTGTGGGGACTTTGGCAATGGTGGTGGGCTGTGTGGTCCTTCCCCGTGCTGTTCCTGCTGCAGCTTGTTTCCACAGGATCATATTGTGTAGCATGGCACATACTATGAACATGTGTGCCCATGTGGCTGAAGAGTACTGCAGTGCTCCACCAGATATGTAAAGGCAGCAGAACCATGACTTGAGCATCCCAAAAAAACACTCTATAATGATCCTGGTTTGTGTGTGTGTCTCATTATGGCATTCTTGTGTGGGTGTGAGTGCATTTCTGATGAGTGTCATCATCAACAGCACCAGTACATAGTCGGCATTCCCCACCAGATGGCCATATGGAATGCCCCCACTGTCAAATGCCTGGTACAGCTGTGACAAGAAAAATTCCAACTCCAAGAACGTCAGCACTTTATTACAGCAAAGCTTTCAGATATAAATCCTTCTTAAGTGCGTTATACAGTCTGTAACATTATTTCAGTTTTTGTAAAACAAGACTAGAATCATGTGAGCACAGCCAGCTAATCACATCATCTCTAAAATAATGCAATTAACATTTTAGCTTAGAGATACAGCACTTCCTTAAAAATCTTCCTTAAAAAGTACTCAGACAAACTTTCAGCTCAATTTATAAATACATATTAGAGCCATATACTTAATAAAACTGTCAGTCTAATAAAATATTTATTAGAAAAATGTTTTATATGTTCAAATTATTTGCACATATACAAAAAATACATATATATGTATATACACACATTTAAATTCCTAGTGCAATTGCATTTGTCTAGTTGCTAAAACTGGCCTAATACTAACCATGTTATTCAACCCTGGTAATACATCTGCTTGCAGTCTTAAGATCCATGCATATTCTTTATTCTCCAGAAGGTTATTAACATCACCTCCTCTTACTTGCTTATACACGGTTTCCATCACCCTAAATTTGAAGGTGTGCTCAGTACCTTTCTCCAAAATATGCTTGCTTAACACATTCTGCTGTATTTGTCTATGTATCTCTGACTTATGTTCTATTATTCTTTCCTTTAGTTTCCTTGTACTTTCCCCAACATAAATGAAGGGCATTTTACGCAGGCAGCAAGATATTTTAAATATGTAATATTGCATGTTGCTGTACATTTAATTTTTTTTTTTATTTGAAACTGGATGGATGTACATATCGTTGTCCTTTATAAAAATATCAGTACAGTAGCTGCAGTTCAAACATGGGTGTGTGCCTGTTGTATATATTTTCTGAGCTCGCTTCTGATGCCTAAAATTTTTATAACACAATTGCATTTTTAAGTTCTTTAAATTCCTATATGTAAAATCTGGCTTATTATGAAGTATTTGACGTAGTTCTGTCTTAGCCATCAAAATATTCAAATTATTCTCAATAATTTTGATTACTTCCCTAGTCTTAGTATTATAAGTAGTTAGATATCTAACCTTATTTTCTTTTTTATTCACTATACTACAGGTGTAGTCACTGTTAATAAAGTATTGACGTTCTTGTAGTTGGAAATTTTTTTATTAAACAGCTGTGTTAAATGCCAGATGTGTGAGTCATGATAGCTTCCAGGGCTGCCAGCACACACATTCATGATAATGCCCTGGGCATTGCACATGACCTGGCAGTTGATGGATGGGAGTCCCTTGCAATTTATGTAGACCTTACCCTGTTCATCAGGTGGTGCTTTGATATGGATATGAGTGCAGTCTATTGGACCCAGTACCTCCGGGTATTTTGCTACATGGTAGAAGAGACGCATATTGCTGCCCTCTCCTCATGGGTGTTGGGGAAATAAATGTGCTCACTGGCATGTGGTAGCATGGCGACCTGGATCTGGTGGAGTACCCTGGATGCAGATGCCTGTGAGACCCCCATGATGTCCTCAGTAGGTATTTAGAAAGTACCTGTAGCTAGAATACTTAAGGCTACACATGCTTTGGTATCCACTGGGATGGGTTCCCCTCTGTTGGCTCTAGGTATGAGTTGAGGCCAGCATAGCTTGGTGATTTGCTGAAGTATGTCTCTGCCCACCCTGTAGCACTCTACTATCTCCAGATTATGTAGCCCCTTGTAAGTTACCCTGAGTCTGAACACCCTTCTCCTCCTCCTCGGTCTGTGGCAGTTGTCAGCATTATCCTCCTTACCGCCCTCAACCTCTAGCAGATACTGATGGATCAAAGCAATGGCAGCCCTTAACATTTTTCTAGTTAAAAATTCCCCGCATGTGTACACCAATGGTGCAGAGTTTGTGGGAAAAAGCAGACTGTAAGGTGTTTGCATAGTTTATGCTGTTGTGCTGCAGATGCTGTCTCTATGATTGGCTGACTATAATGCATTCCACCTGCTAGCTATGCAATTTGTACTTGATTGCTTTTATTCTTCTATTTTCCTTTTTTGTAACTTTTTTCCCTTCCTATTTCCTCCCCTTTTAAACCCTGAAGTGCACCATTCAAACCCAGTGCCCAAATGCAAACAGTCCTTCTATTTTCACGTTTTATTTTTGCTTGTTTTAGACCTGGTGTGCACCACGCAAACCCATTTAGGTAATGTAAACAAGAAGAAATGGCCCTCTCTGGAGGTGAACACGCTCTTCATTTCATGGAATAAGTCAAAACAGCCTCAGACACACACCCTTGCTTAGCTGTGATTAGCTAAGCTTATCTGAGGGCCATAGGGCCACAATGTGCTTACACAATGTATGACACACCCCCTTGTCATGTCTGTTGCTCCTCCTGCTTACATGATCATGTTATAGCACCTACATGGTTAGGTGCAGTTTGGCACTTAGAAGATTTATGTGATTCAGTAAATTTCCCTTCATTTGCATACCCCGCTGTTTAGCTCATAGTTACTGCACTACCCTTGACCCTTTCCCCTTAACAACCACTGTTCCTTGGTATGGTTTTGATTCTGCATGCCATAGACTATAATGGAAAAATGCAGCTTTCCCTTAAAATTGAGTTTTCACATTTTTTTTTATTTTCAGCACAATCCCATTTGTGTGCCGCTGCCCTATGCTTAATACATGCTTTTTTTTTTTTGAGCTGTCATGCCTTCATTTTCATTTTTGCAGAAAATTTATTTAGGTAGTAGTCAAATACATTTCTGCAACTAACACTGTTCTTGCATGGATGCCTGCCTGCTTGCGGAATCACTAATTCACCTAATTTGCATGGTTTTCACCAGCAAATTTTGTAGTTAGCATTATGCAGTGGTGTCCGTGCAGGAATAGTGTAGGCAGGCTTGTGCACATCAAAACAGTAGTTTACTGGATCGCTTAGCGGCCATATTACTTGCAGGAGTGGCTATACTGTTCCTACATGGAGAAATTAATTTATTGAATCCGGGGGATGGTCTCTACAAAAACACAACTAATTTGCTGTTAAATATCAACTAACTCATCAAAACTACCTTGATTAATAACAAAAAAAAAAAGAATAAACACAATGGCAAGACAAGGAATCTAGCTAATATGGTATTAGAAGGAAAATAACACTGAACATTTATTTTAAAATAAAATAGCTATATTTGAAGTGTGCTGGAAAATGCTGTGTACCGCCAATGATAAGGAAATGAAAAATGCATCTAAAAATGAATGCACTGATTAAGTTTTAAAATAACACTTTTTAAGGTAACAAAGAGATAATTAGCATACTTGTAGGCTGTTTGGGTGATGGGAAAGCTGCTACAGGCACTCAAAAGTTCATGACCCATTTAAAACCTTCCAAAAGGTTCACTAACTTGATTTTCAGCTTCCTGCTGAGATCATGAGCTGGAACACTTGTTGCTGGTCCCCTGGGTGAATTCCCATCATTTCCCTTCACTAGAAAGCCTTTAATCACTCATGAATGTGTGAATAGCTCAAAACAAAGTAAACAGCCCAGACATGATGTAAAAACTTGGGTCACAGGTACAGCGGAGCTTTTAAGCTTTCAAGGCATTTAAAATGATAAGCACACTATTTTATATATAATTCAGTAGCACTGAAGACATGTTAAATTAAAATGAAAAAAAAAACATTAATATATTCAGTATAATTAATAAAATAAAGCCACTGCATGATTAAGATGGCTTAAATAGCTTAACATTAGTTATAAATTAAAATAACAGAGGCACACAAGTTCAGATATCATAGGTTCATAGGTTCATAGGTAGGTACTAGGCTATTGGCGCAAGGGCCTGCGTAAGCCTAGCCAACAAAGTTCCCTGGCTTACACCAACCCAAGAAAATTAATTTCCTGTGCCCCTGTTGAGCAGAGCCACAGAAGTGATCCCTGGGGTGTATTTCCTATTTCCCATCCACTCATCAAGATTTTTCTTGAAGAGTGTTAATGAGGAACTTTGCTTGACATAGATGGGTAGCCTGTTCCAGAGTATGGGAAGTCTCTGGGACAGGAATCTATTCCTCCATCAAGTCCTGTTTATTGTGGTGACAAGGTTTAGGTCCCTAGAGCATGTAGCTCGGAGGGATTGGGATTTCTTTAGGTGTAGCATGTCCAACAGCTCTGGGTTTAGGTTCATAGGTTCATACTAGGCTATCTGCCCTAGGGCATTTATAAGCCTAGCCAGAGTGTGTTTGGCTTTCGCCACCCATTTTAAATTAATTTTGCTATGACCTTTTACGAGGTTAGTATACTGTGCCTCTGTCTAACAGTGACACAGAAGTGATACCCGGGGTAAACCTACGATCTTCCATCCACTCATCAAGATTCCTCTTGAAGAGAGTCAATGAGGGACTCTGCCTAACCTGGACTGGGATTTTATTCCAGAGTGAAGGGAGCCTCTGGGTTATGAATCTGTCCCTCCAGCATGTCCTATTTATTTCAGTGCTGAGGTTCAAGTCTCTTGAGCACGTAGCTCGATGGGATTTGGATTTTCTGAGGTGCAGCATGTCCATTAATTCCGGGTTGGACATGGCTTTATACGTCAGGCACAGATCACCTCTGAGCAGGCGGTATGCCACTGAGTAGAGCTGGAGTTTCTTTAACCGGGCAGCATATGGCATCTGTTTGAGCCCTTTGATCCTCTTGGTGAGGTACGTTTGGGGTCTTTCCAGTTGCTGCAGGTGTCTGGTAAGGTACATCCCAAAAGGGGCATTGTACTCAATTATGGGCCTGATGAGGGATGAGTAAAAAGGCACGATGACCTCCCCTGATCTAGATGTGAATCCCTTCATTATTAGGTGGGCTATATAAAATGTTTTTCTAACCACTTTGGCCACGTGGTTTTCAAATGAGAGATTACTATCAACTTGGGTCCCCAGGTCCCTAATTACTTCTTCCGTACTTAATGGATTACCACCTATGTGGTAATTTGTGGGCACTTTGTTTTTGCCAAAGGGGATGACTATACACTTTTTGGCATTTAGCTTGAGGCCATGGCTCTGGCAACAGTTGTCTGTTTCTATGAGGCCCTTTTGTAGGATGCTTGTGTCGGCTGGAGAGTCGATTATGGCACCCAGTTTGCAGTCATCTGCGAACTTGGTCAGCCACAGTCCTTCCGTGTTGGCTTGTACCTCCGAGAAATATATACCAAACAAGAGAGGTCCCAGGACTGAGCCTTGTGGGACGCCACTTGTAACAGGTTTGGAGTCTGATATGGCTCCAGCAATTCTAACCATGTGGGTTCTGTCCTTGAGCCAGTTTGCAACCCATCTAGTGACATAGGGGTTTATATTTAAACTGGTGAGCTTATCTATAATGCCCGAGTGGGGTATTGTATCGAAGGCTTTTGCGAGGTCCAGGTAGGCTGTGTGAACCACCTTCCCCTCGTCAATGGCCTTGGCGGCTGTTTCAAAGAAATCGACCAGGTTTAAGAGGCAGGATCTGCCCTTAACAAAGCCAAACTGGGTAGGATCCAGTGTCTGTAGGTCCCCAATATCTTTATTTATGAGGTCCATGATGATCCTTTCCATAGCTTTGCAGACCAAGCTAGTCAGGCTTATGGGGTGATAGTTTCCAGGATCCATTGAGGCACCACCTTTGAGGAGAGGGATCACTGTTGCTGTATGCCACTCTTTGGGTACATATCCTGTAGTAAGGCTGAGATTGAACAGTAGTTTTATGTTTGGGTTTAGCTCTTCTTGGAGTTCATGTAGGACGCAGCCCAGGACACTGTCTGGTCCCATTAATGCTGTGTCTTTTGCTTTGGAGAGGGCGGCTCTTACCTGAGCATCTAATATGTCAGGGGGGCAGCACTCTGCTGGGATAGATATTTGCCCTTTTGGTGGGGGGGGAGAAGTTTGCGATGAACCTGTCAGCTAGGTTATTGGCAATGTCTGTGGGTTCAGTGTATTTTTTGTCATTTTGGACTAATTGTGAGCATATCTGAGAATTCCCACCCAGGTTCCTAACATAACTAAAGAAAGCCTTGTGATTATCCTTAGTGTCCTGTGCAATTGTTCTCTCGAAGCTGGCCTTAGACGATTTTATGAGTGCCCGTAGTTTTTTGCTAATACTGATCAAAGATGCCTTCCCTTTTTGGGATTTTGCTCTATCATGTAGTAGCTTCCTCCTTCTATTGTATAGTTTGTTTATGGCTGGGGTCCACCAGACAGGACACCTGCCTTTAGAGGATTGGGTCTTGGTTTTATTTGGGATTGCATGGGTTTGACATAGCTTTATATGTTAGGCAGAGATCACCTCGGAGTAGGAGATATGCTACAGAGTAAAGCTGTAGTTTTTTGAGACGATCAGTGTAGGGCATATGTTTGAGGCCAGTAATTCTCTTTGTGAGGTACTTCTGTGGCCTTTCCAGCTGCTGCAGATGTTTTGTGAGGTACATTCCAAAAGGGGTGTTGTACTCTATAACTGGTCTAATGAGTGTCGAGTAGAGGGGAACAATGACCTCTTTTTTCCTGGATGAGAACCCTTTTGTGATGAGGTGTGCCATATAGAAGGATTTCCTGACTACTGTGGCAATGTGATTATCAGAGGAGAAACTACTGTCCACCTGGATCCCAAGGTCTCTTATCACACATTCAGTGTTAAGAAGACTGCTGCCTATGAGGTAGTTCATGGGTACAGAGTTTTTACCAAAGGGGATAACAATGCACTTTTTGGCATTGAGCTTGAGGCCATGGCTCTGACACCAGGTATCTGTCTCAGTGAGGCCCCTCTGTAGGATGTTTACATCATTTGGGGACTCGACTATAGCTCCTAGTTTGCAGTCACCTACGAACTTCATTAGCCAGAGGCCTTCTGTGTTAGCCTGTACTTCAGAGAAGTAGATACCAAACAGGAGAGGTCCCAGGACTGAACCCTGTGGTACTCCACTTGTCACTGGTTTGAAGCCAGATTTGGTGTCTGCAACTTTTACAGTGTGGGTTCTATCAGTGAGCCAGTTGGCAACCATATTAAATATCCAATAACGCATTGACAATTTTAAGGTGCTGTCTTCATGAATTGATTCAAATGTTTATTGGATATTTAATACGGTATGTATTATGAAAAGTTGTTTTTTATATTTCTTCATATATTTTTGTGCGTAGTTTTTTCATGTTTTTATGTGTGTTTTTTATACATATGTATGTTTCATATAAATGTTTATAGCTTTTTATATATACATTTTTTAATATTGGAATGGTTATTTAAATAGAATCATATATGTATAAGAGATGTTATTCTCTTTTTCTCTCAATGTTGACTAAATTAGGCTTTTGCCTCTTTTAGAGATGATGTATTCTTAATTGAATCCATTACTGCATATATATATATATATATATATATATATATATATATATATATATTGCATTCCTTTTGAGTTACATTGTATTAAAGTCTGAGGAAGCATCCATCGAGACGTGAAAGTGCTTACTTATTAAATATTGTACCTGCTTATATTACCTGCTTTTGCCATGGTGCTCTCTCTTTTTTATTCTTTGAATATTTACTGTTTTATTAAGAGGAGCTTCATACACCATCCTTTGTATATATTTTGTGCATTTGTGGTTCTCTGGGCTGGTGAGACATGGCGAATGAACAGGCAGTTCAACTTGAGTATAATCCTGTTCGTAAAGAAGTAGCAGGTAAAAGTGAATCTTTACAAAAGCTACTATATGTTGATCTGAATCCGTTAATGAACTATATAGAGAGTGATGATGTCCATGAAGGAAATTAAGTAAATGAACCTGAAAATGCTTTATTCCTTAAACGTGATATTGAGAGTAAAATTTTCCAACTGAAACGTCTCCAATGGCAACGGAGACATATGGAAGCCTGTCTGAATGTTAAAATAGTGCTGAGAGGGCTAAGTGTATTGAAAATGCCCACCTATGGGACTACATTTCCAGAACTATTGTTTAAATGGCAGAAATTGAATATAGAGATGAGTTATGGATACATAAGACTTTTAATCGAACACTATAATAATCTTGAAGGTCAGCTTAAAATTAAAATAACCAGCCTACAGGAGTGATTGAATGCATCAATGCTGCTTGTTAGGCTCAATGTATTAATTGAGCACTTAATCACACAAGTTTCTGCCTTTGAGCAGATGCTTCTTCTACAGAAAAAGAAGAAGCTACATAGAGACTTTGCTGACTTCAAGAAAGGGGAAGTGTTTGCTTGGCTGAGAACCACCTTGGTAAACCACCAGACCGTGAGAACTGCCATTATTGGCCAATTGAATAATGTCTCTACATCAGTGGGCATAACGAACATTACTTTAGAGGCCCCCACCACTTCAGTAAATGATGTGCTTGGACCGGATGTGAGGAAGAAGGTGAGAGAACCAGAGAAAGAGAAGGACATATCAGTTTTCCTGGTTTTTCTACTACCTATAAAACAACAAAGAAATCAGCAGATGCACTTGCAGAGCAGGGGAAGAAAAAGAAGGAAGGATTCAGAAGAGAATCAGGACCACAAAATGCAGAACAAGAAGGCCTAGATGAGACTACATCTGGGCTAATACATAATATTTCAAACTATGCCCTGTCTAAAAATGAAAACTCCTTACTCAACAAAGGTTTGTCATGTATTCCCTCATTGAATAGTGACAATGTAGATAACATTATTGACATTAAAAAGTTTTGTAGAAATCTAATGCTTAAATTACTATATAGCAATAATACCAATGAAGCTGTTGGTTTTAGAAAACCCTCTACTTACTCTACGGTGTTACATCCCTTAATAGAAGCATTTGAGAGGGTTTGTGAAAGAGATATTATTAATCTTACTAATTCAAACAGAAAGAAACAAGACTTCTATAATTAATTGATTCTATTACTGCATATATATATTGCATTCCTTTTGAGTTACATTATATTAAAGTCTGAGGAAGCGTCCATCAAGACGTGAAAGCACTTACTTATTAAATATTGTACCTGCTTATATTACCTGTTTTAGCCGTGCTGCTCTCTCTTTTTTATTCTTTATATAATAATCACATGAACAAAATGAACATGCCAGATGCTGTTTTTAAGATGTCCATGGCAGTGCTAGGCTAACAAGGTAATTTTCATTACTATTTGTCCAGCCTTTGAAGTCCTGATACATCTCCAATCCTTACAAGATAGGATTCATAGGAACAAACTGAATAACAAAATCTAATGCTAGTTACACTTCAAAAATAGCCCATCTGAGCTAGTTACAGTTTTTTGTCTGTATAAGAGAAATGGCTGTCTGCACAGTCTTGATCTAAGCATGGTCAAATTGATTACCTTGTGCTTATGTGAGGATCTCTGTCCCCCTTTTTCTCTTCCCACTCTCAATTCACCAGCCTTCCCCTTGAACATGTAACTCATTCTATCTCCTCTCCACCCCCTCTTCACCCACCTAGTCACCTTAGTAACATTGTACCAACAATCAAACATCTCTACATGTCACTCAGAACATCATCTGCCAAAATTCTAATCTTTCAACTGCAGGTTTATTACCAAGCACACCTGTCTCCTACAATTACACAGCTGACTTGTTTTCCTTTAACTCCAAAAACACACATTTACCTAGCATCTTAGAGCAAAGATCCTTGCAGAAAACCTGACTTCTACCATTGCATGACATCTCATTTCCACTTTTACCTTTCTATAAAAATCATTTCTCCTTCGTCTTAAAACTTAACACTTTTCCACTATGTCTGCATGTCAATATTAATGCCATCTGCATTCCCTTTCACTCCTCCTGCTACTAACTTACACTTTCTGAGCAATTTCACAACTTCTCATTCCTATTTTTACCTTCCCTTAGAGGAAGCTTTGCCTTTCTCCCAACCTTATCCAACCAACAAAGTCGCCATTGATACTTACTTTTGCTCCACTTAGTCTCCTTCACTCTTGCACATTACCTTCTCCATGGCCTGCCAGTACCATTATCAATTAAACTTTCCATCTTGACTTTGCTTGGTTAATACCTTACCTTTTAAGTGTTTTCTCTCTACAGCCCTGGTCTGCTATTACTAATACCACTTATAGTTACTCTCTTACTTCATGTGATCACTATGTCTAGACACCATTAAAACTTTACTTAGAAAGAACATTGTTAACAGTCTGCTCCAAATAACCAAAATCTCTACCTTTCTGAGCTTTAGCCCACAAAACCCACTAAACTAATCCCTTATATTTTCAACATGATGCTCTGCCTTACAGCAACTATTCTCTTCAACCAACTATCAATATTTTTCACCTACCACTATTTTTCCCAACATATTCAACAACCACTCACAACTCCATTCTTATTCATTTCTCCAAATCTCATTAGTGGCACTTTCATCACCTTATTACCACCTGTCAAATCAATATTGCAGCTTTCTCCCCTCTTCCTGTTTTGCAAAACATAAACAATCTCTTTTAATCGTTTGACCTTTTACTATATCTCAGCCTACTCCAAAGCAGCTGAGACTTTGGCCCTTACCCAGGACCAAAACCAGCTATCACTTACTTGGCCATAAACTTCTCCAGCTTAACAATACCACAACTCATCATCAAAAAAACATACAGCAAACTATCTCAAACTTTTCAACCTTAATGTTTGTAACATTGGTAAGAATTTTTCTTTGATACAAGCATGGATCCTACAAAGCTCTGCATAGATTTTATTCTACTATTAACAGAAACATGGCTCAAACCAAAGAAATGACCCCACTAGGCTACAGTATTATTCATCTTGACAGACTCTGCAAAAAAGGAGGAGGTGTGTCCATCCACTATATCAACAATTTCCAGCTGAGACCCTATCACAGAGATATTCCATACTTTAATTGTATGGAAACACTAATTTCTATGCTGCAATTAAGTAGCCATGAGTCAATATGCATAATTGCATCACACATCCCACCATGACCTCATAGTAATACTGAAATAATGGAAGGCATCCTATCCTGGGTTAATAAAAAAATCTCTGTGAAGCAGTTATATTAGGAGATACCAACATCAACTGGAATTCCTATAAATCCAGTATCTTGAATACTTCTCTTCAGACGCCCTCATCCTCATACTAATCTTACTGCTTCCTTTATACCTTTAACCAACTATCATCCTGATCTTCGCTAACAATCCCACCAATATAGCACAGAGTGCCATTTTACCAGACTCCTAAGTTTTGATTTATCCCACTTATGCCATCTACGCTCATCCTTGTTTTATAAAACTTGCATCATGTAATTTATTTCATATACCTTATAATTTATTATATTTCATATAATATATCATATCATTTATATATATATATATATATATATATATATATATATATATATATATATATATATATATACACCCCAGCAAGCTTCCGGTGCATGTAGGCCCACTGTGTGCTCGGACTGTACCAACATGTAACACACCAAAACAATAGTCCAGCACCACTATATTATATACATTACTGAAATTATAATGAAAACAATATATATGTATATATATATATATATATATATATATATATATATATATATATATATATACAAGCTAAAATAGAAACAACGGTCTGTATCCACCATGTTCTTACACTTGTTAAAAGCATTTGATACTGTCTTACACCAGCAACTGCTCATTCAACTCTCCTTAATAGGACTTTCACAATACTTCTTGTCATGGCTACTTAGCTATCTGGAAGGTAACAAGCTCTTAAATAGCAACAAACCTCTTATATGTCTCTCCTATCCTAACAAACTTAAACAATATTCAAAGAAAGAAACTTGCCTCCTGCTACAATAAAATAGTTACATTTGCCACCAGTCTCCCTCATAGGATCCACCATTGTCATAACGTAAAGCAATTAAACTAGCTTGAACTGCACAACTACATAACATATCCACAACGAACTACAGCACACAAATTCACTCATCGTGCAAAAAAATTCCTTACACTACAAAACTTACTACTGGCCTGCTGTCCAGCAAGAGACCTTCATTCTAGTAACAAATTCTTACTGCTCGCAAATAAGTCAAATAATGTTGCAAGAGACTTGCTTTACTCCCAATACATTGCTAAACTCTGGAATAGTATCCCCACACAAATAAAACTCTCTGACAAACTCAATAGTTAAATTGCTGCTTAAACAACATCTGAACCAATCCTTGTCCTGCACATGCTCAGCACCAGGTTATGTCTTTGTGCTCATCATATGATACCCTCCAAATACTTGCCTTTAACAGAACACTCTGAACCTTTCACTGAAATGACAAAACAATTTGTATACATAACTGCTCCCTGTACAATCCACTACATTTCATGTGAGCTTTCTCTTTAGTAGCTTCCACCTCTGTAAAATCTTAGAATGCATACATGCAGCTACTATTTGTGTATAAATGCAAATAGAAATGTAACTAATCTGTGTTTATCTGGAACTAAGTATAATGCAGTGTAAACAAATGGAGCTTTCCTCCCTGGACCTCCGCTGAAAATGGGTATTACCCAGTCAGATTTTCCTGGTAAACAAAGACAAATGAATGAATGAATAAATAAATAAATAAATAAATAAATAAATAAATAAATATTCAGAATCTTAACCAAAAAAACAAATAATAAATATATAGTTACTGATGTACTCAGGTTCTACAACTGCTTCATCCTCAAACACCTTCCTCTGGATGATGCAGTTTAACACTTTAACCAAACATTCCTAAATATATTACATTCCCATGCCCCTATCAGAAGTAAATGAGTCAAACTGAACAAGCCCCTTAGCTAACCCTAGATACAAAATAAATTATGAGACGAAGAGTCAGGGCTTGGACCGGATGGAAGAGACATAAAACATTTTCTTCCCTCAAGCCTAGCACAGCCTTAGAAACAGAACCAAAACCCCCAGTTTCTGATATAAAAAAGAGAACTACTTCACCAATCAGTAAAATCTGTGCTCCAAATAGTATAAGAAATTCTCAACAGATTTATCCTACCTCCTAAAACCAGGCAAATCAATCACATCAAACTCACTCCAAAACTTCTGACTATGATATTGCCTGTACCTTTAGCAGCTACTTTATAAATGCTGCTACATTCCTTTGTAACACAAATGTTAAACAGACCCATCCTATCTATAAATCACTTTATACCTGAGGTCAATACACCACCCATTATGACCCCACCTCCAAAATTAGATCCCATCTTTCTAATCTCAAGTCCATCACATTAGCCCCCTAACTTACCATCTGAGTTCCTTAAACAAGCTGATAATGCCATAGTGTATATCATGCTAGCTTTATACTAATTACCAGATCCTTACAGGAATCTTAATTTCATTGCTGCTGGAAACTAAGTTTCACCCTACCATTCCATAAAAGGAGTACCTCTAACGAGATAAGAAATTTCAGGCTTATAGTGATCTTATCTCATTTCTCTAAGACTATAGAATAATATATTAACACAACTACTTCAATATATCCTTGAAAATGTTATTATATCTCTTATCCAACAGAGACTTTTATTAACAATAGCTCACATACTGAACTTTTGTCTTTTTATTGACAACATCCGCAAAAGTAGAGATAATACTGACTTGATGACCAATATCTTCTTTGATAGCTCCAAATCATTTAACTCTGTCTTTCACAACAATCTATTTAACCTCAGATTCTCGTCCATCTCCCAGTACTCTTCTTACCTCTATAATGGATCACAAAGCATAAATGGCATCAAACCACATCATCGCCTTTTCATCTCATTTCGTTGGAGCCACCATAGGCGCTATCCTAGGTTATCCCCTCTAACATTTTCATTATTGACCTAGTCCCCCTTTTTATATTTCTTTAAAAGCTTTGGGTTTCTAATGCTGTCACAGGAAAGGACCCCATTCTTCAGTCAGAGTCCAATTAAAGTTCATGAAAGTAGAGTTGCTTCCATCTCTGATGCTTGCCAAGAGTGCTCCTCTCAACTCCTGCACTGTATCTAGAATGGCTTCCTTCTGCAGTTCATATGGGGTTATATGTATTGGTACCGTACTTAAGTATGCTTGTAAATTATTTTGTTAGTCCTACTGCTCTTATTACTACTTGAATTGTCTGGGTTTCTTTCTTCAATATTTCTCTAGCTTATGCTTGCAAATCCTGGTCCTTTACAACTTTGTGTCTCTCTGTGGATTCACTTTAGAAGCTCGAAATACTGAAATATCAAAATTCAGTATTTGAAGCCCATAAAGTGGAATCCTGAGAACAGCGAAAGCTCAGAAGTGTGAAATTCAAAACTTCGATTACCGGCAGAATTTTGTGCTTCTGAGATTTTGCTGTGGTTATGGATTCAGGTAAGTGTGTGTGTGTGTGTGTGTGTGTGTGTGTGTGTGTGTGTGTGTGTGTGTGTGTTAAGGGTTTTGGGTTGGGCTGTGGTGTGTGTCAGTGTGTTTTGTTGCTGTGATGTGTGTGTGCGAGGAGAATTTAGCTTGTGTGGTGGTGTTTTGTGTATGTTAGTGTGTAGTGCATCCTCAGAGTGAGAATATTTAAGTATGGGGGTGTGGGTGGCGCAGACCCCCACATGGGGGGTGCAGGGAGGCTTGCCCCCCTGCTTTTATGTAGTAGAAAGCATGTGTTTGTGTGTGGGGAGGATGGCGTGTGTGTGTGCAGTAGAATCACGAAATTCAAAATCTCCGGTGTGCGAGATTTTGAATTTCGCGGTTCTGAGTTTTTGTTTAAAAAATTTGACTTTATAGCTTTAAAATACTGAATTTCAATATTTCAGTATTTCGAGGATATAAAGTTAACCCCTCTCTGTACATAAAGCTTCATAATCACTAGATATAGCTGTTTCAATGATTAATGTTACTTGGCTTTTTTTCTTGACTACTATATCTAGATTTTTTTAATCTAGTTTCTTAACTGTTGGTATTGAGTGATCCAATGTAATCTGAACTTCTTCAGTGTCAACAATGGTTTGTCTTTCATTTTTCCAAAGATTTCCAGCTACTTCCATATTGTAGTGTTAGCACAATCCCCAATGCAACAATATTCCTGCATTACTGTGCCTTTATCACAACTAAGACAAGATATGCAGTGGATTCCAGTTCTGTTTTACAGAGGATGCATTTGTATGTTTTCCCACTTTATGTTTAGACTTTGTAAACCAACCACTATTTGCCTTTCAGGTTTTGATTTAAATTCATCTTTCCTTAATCATTCCTGTGTCAGATTTTGGTCAATATGAGATTGTTCTAAGAGTTTTATATACATATTACTATATTTGTAGGCTTTCAAATGTTCTTTCTTTTTCAGCTGGCCTTTTTCTTTAAATTCATTTTCTGGCTCTTTCGATTGCAGTCTGATTCTTATCATAGCTGCAGAACTGTGTGGGAGAGGATTTCATCTGTTTGAGCTGTAGGGGAGTGGGGGTTGAAGTTTCAGTTGAATTTGTCAGCCAGTAGATTTGCTATGCCACCCTTATCAGTTATTGTGTGTTTCCTATAAGGTTCCGGATGTAGCTGAAGAAGGTCTTCTGACTGCCCTTAGCCTTTGAGGCTATCCTGATCTCATAGTTGGCCTTGTTTGGCTTATGTAAACCTCTAGGTTTCTTGTTTAGTTGTATAAGAGAACACTTGTTTTTAAGGGAGCTGTCCTTCCTTATTTTGGATATTTGGAGTTTTTTCTCATTATATACCATATTTAGGTGAGGATTTGACCAGTGGCATTCATTTTTAGCATTTGTTTGTGGTTTATTTCTGGTAGGTACAGCAGCCTCTATGCAGCCATTCACATTTGTATAGTGACTCTGAATAATTCTGCACAGCTAGCTGTGTTTTTGTCATTGGTGGGTGCCTTGAATTTTGATAAGCTGTAACTTAGTAGGATGTAGTTTGCCTTTGACAGTTCTAAACCATTACTAGTTTAGCTGGATTTTCTGGGTTGACTTACACTTCAAACAAGTCAGCTTTGTGATCCAACCTCACTAGTGAGGAAGTGACACAGGATGGGGGATGTGACACTCTCCCATATTGGTGAGTATCAGATCCAGTATGTTTGATACTCTGGTTGGAAAACTGTACCTGTAAGTTTGAGGCACTGTACATTTCTCTGTCTATAGATGGATAGCTAAAGTCACTCATGAATAGACAATTCAGTTGGATAATGAACCCATCTTGTAGGTTTAGGTAAGAGTTGTGAGACTCTAAGGGCATAGATGGTGACCTGTAGCTATCCATGATATGATGAGGGACCTTACTTATGGTAACTTGTACTTGGTTGAGCTTCGCGGTATCCTCCTGTTTAATTAACTTGAAAGTATGTTTGTTGCTAACACAGATCAAAACACATCCAACTTTTGCCCTAGTCTGTGCTGCTGTTGGTCTAAATGTGTGGAAGGCATGTAGCCTTGCACTTACAGAGACAGTCTATATCTTTATACCAAGTCTCAGTCACAGCACAGATGTTTGCATTCTTTAACAGGAGTCTCCTAGGGTAGTTTCTGAGGAGTTAAGAGCAAGATTATACAATGCTAGATTTGGAAGGGCACAAACTAGAAAAACAAACAAATAGAGAAATTACTATTTTAGCTACAAAATTAAACAAATGCTTTAAAATACTACAAAACAGTAGTGGTCACTGTATAAGGCAAGTACAAGTGTAGTTAATTAAGAACATATTCTTACCTTAGATTGGATGGCTCTGGATGCAGTAGAAATGCTGGGAAAGCATTGCAGAGTTCTCAGTAAGTGAACCAAAGATTAGAATCAAACCATGTACCTTGCGTTTGTGGGGTAAATAGACTGACATTGGATTGCATTAGTGGCAGTATTGTAATTTTTGCTGCAGGATTCCTGTTTTTATCCTTCTACAGCAGTTTACATCCCATTTTTGCTGCTAGAGTCTTATTTCTAATTATCATTTACCAGATTAATGTTGCATTCCAGTGCGTTTCTTTGTGTTACATTGCTGTTTTTCATCTGTTCTTGAGTCTGTATCAGCCCCCACTGATACATTAAGTAATGCTCTCCATGGTGCTCTCTGCTGGTTACACATTAATTACAATTTTCCATGGCCCCAATGTAAAAACTAAAGTTTCTGAAATTCTAGCCTACCTGGGGTGAATGACTTGCAGTTCAGAGTCATAAGAACTAAGAGAAATACAATTTGCTGTAGGTTCTGAAGCCAAAGCTTTCCACTATTTAATTTATCTGATTGGATCCCTCTCTATCTAGTATGCTATAACCAGGAAAGAACTATGCCAATTCAGAGTCTTTTATTTAAGACTCTGAGAAATCTGAAAAGCCCTGAATTGTGTGAAATGAGCTGGAGAAAAAAAATTATTATCAGCATTATTTTGCACTTTTCTGTATTTTCCTGTGTTTTAGTCTAAACATTATGTTTGGATTCATAATTTGTTCTGGGACCTTTCTCTTGTAGATTTATTTGGAATGTTGGGAGAATAGTGAGTTACTGCATGATCTAAGCATTCTTTATATTATGTAGTTCACCTACATCTCCTTAAGTAGAATTAAATGAAAAGCTAGCTATTCTACGACATTAGTCTTGTAGTTTCTTTCACAGTTGTGGGAGAATTCTGAACTAGTGCCAGATCATGGCCTCATTTAGTCATTTATTACTTTGTTTTTCCACAAACAGTGTTACTGGTAAATATCTTCCATATTTGCTGCCTTAAACTGTAGTGGGAGTGCAGTAGTAAAAGTATTGCAATTTTCAATGCAGGATTAGTGCTTCACTGATTCCATAACTTTTTGCATTCCAGTTCTGCTGCTAGAGTATTATATTCGGCTTATCATTTAACTGCTTAAAGTTGAGAAAAGTATTTTTACTTGAAAAACTGCACTGCACTTCATTAAATGCACTGCTGTTTCTTTTTAACTATTTATTGCATTTATTTGGATTTTAAGACTGCAAACTGCATGTGTTTTCCAGTGTCCTAACTACTGGCTAAATTGCTTGAGAATTGTTTTAAAAGTGCTGTCTTAGCTAGCTGAATTGATTTCTTTCAGATTTTCACTTTTAGCTAGCTTTTGTGCAGTTTTACTTTAGACAGACTTGGAATTAAGTAGCCTGGTCAGTCCAAGTTAGGAAATGTACAGAAATGTTAAAAGTGAGGCTGTTTTATTGGCCAGAGGGCTGTTGGCATTTAGCAGTGCCTTGTTTAGATGCATGCTCTTAAAAAAACTAAATTTTCCCTCTAAAACAACCTCTGAAACTGTACCCGGTTACTCAGTTGTGCAAAGACCAACTAGTCTGTGCACTCAGGAGCATTGATCCACAAATCTATTCTCACATAGTCTAGTTTTTTAGTTTTTTCTGGCCTGAAAATCACACATGCTAGATCACCAATGACTCCTCTTGTAACACACCCTTACAGTTAACCTAGAAGGACCGGACATCATGAATATGCATATTTTGGGTCCCTATGCAATAATAAAATGGACACATTGTTGAACGTGACATGGTCAAACCCATATCATCAAAAATGTAGTCCATCGCAAAAAAATGAACACAAGCAAAACTCCCACACACACCACAAAAACTGCTTTTGTAGGGGGCAAGACCCCCTGCACCTTGAATGTTGAGGCTGTGGCCCCACTCCCATTGCTAAATATATATACCAACTCCGAGACTGTACTACAGTGGGGAAAAGGACAAATTTCCTATTCCCTACTGTAACACGATCTCAGTCAGAACAGTTTAACAGACGGCATTGTTAATGATATGGGTTCAACCATAACACGCTCAACAATGTGTCCGTTTGTTAATTTGATAGGGATCTGCATTTTTCCAATTTCACTGTCAACTGTTTGCTGGAGATAGGCCCCCTGAGTCAATGTAGCAATTGTCTTATGTTCACTGACAAGCAACTAATCCTTGGAGAAACTGACACAGAATGTGAGAAAGGTAATAAACAAAATGTCAGAAGCAAGACTTGTTCACAAAATAAAGATCAAGCTTTCAGTATTGCAAACACACAGTCTACATCGACCATTCATATTATGCATTCAGTACACACATATTATGCATTCAATACATAGACCAACACATAATGTGGTACTAAAAAAACAATGTTCCTAAACCCCAAAGAGCTCCCAGGAACTCAGACTGCACCACTTATCCTCAGCAAACCCTAAAGCTCTTTACTGAAACAATACCTAATACTGCACATACAGCCACACCCCAAAGAGCTTCAACTACCATGCACATAGGTTAAACTAAAACACTAATATACTAGTCATAAAAGACTCCATTTTGAGGCACACGAATGCTCCACTTATCTGGCTGAACAAGGACAAAATCATGGTTATTTGTCTATCAGGTGACAGAAAATGCAAAGTCACTTACACAATCAAGTCACTGAACCACAAATACCAAAATGACTCAGTCATAGTTCATGTCAGTATGAATGACTCGAGACATACCTCACTGCACTTAATGAAGAAAGATTTTTATGTTGCTCTCAGACTGTGTGACCTAGGCTGGTATAAGCCTAGCAATGAGCAGCATCTACCTTCACCAAAGATGATGCCATAGTTTGAAAACAAGATGATTGACTTTAATAATTGGCTTGGCTTTTGGTGTCATTTAATGGGGCTACAGTATTTATCAGAATGGGTAAATATGGTCACCAGACCACACTGCTATTCCAGGGATAGTCTGCACCTGTCCTTGCAAGGCTTTTTAATATTGGGCAAAACTCTATCCTCCCCAATGGTGCCTTTTTCAATGAATGCCAAACTGACAAGTCTTCCAACTTAACAAAATCAATCCAAGGGAATCTAAAGATGTTACTGCTTAATGCCTGAATCCTAAACAAGAACCTTCACTTTCTACAAGCTCTCATCACATAGGAGAATGCTGACATCTCTGCAGTTACTGAGACATTTATTCAACTATTCATTCATTCATTCATTCATTCATTCATTCATTCATTCATTCAATCACTCATTCATTTGGTTTGGTAACTGGTATAGAAAACTTATCCAAATGGACCTATTTCAGTCTCAGCCAGGACAAATATGAATGACAGTATATGAGCAAACTATTAAGAATTATGAATTCAAACAAAATGTTGTGAAGATAGCAATGAATCAATAACAGTAATAATAATAAAGTACACAGTTCAGCCAGGGGACAGAAAGAAGGGATGGTTAGAGTATAGAAGGAAGTAGAAGAAAGAAGTGAAATAGTGAAGGGATAGAGCACAAAATGTAAAAGATAGCAAAAGTAAGCTAAGGGCATACAGAAATTAACTACATACAAAATGGAGGAGATGTCACATACCTGTGTAGGGAAATAACATGAGGAAGATAAAGGTTCCTTACATTTGAAGGAGAGAGTGATGCGTTACGTGATGTGTCTGGAGAGAAAGCATTTGCAAATTGACTCAGAAATGAGATGATCTTTAAGTTGAGCACAAAATGATAGATGCAAGGTGAGAGCTTTAATATTTGTAAGGAGGGATTCCAATAATTTGGGTATAGGATGGAGTAGGCTTTGTTTGTGCAATGAAGTCAAGTTCTGGAACATAGAAGACGTGGGACAGATTAGTTAAAATACCTTAGATTGTGACTAGGTTGGGGGTTGCCTGAAGAGATTGGAGGCAAGGAAAGGATAGGAGTGTTCTTTTAGGAGACTGTACAGTTGGGATCCAAAAAGCAGGTTGGCACATTGTTGGACAGGTAGCCAATTGGCATTATTGTGAGTGAAACAATGATGCTTATTTCTACACTAGAGGGTATTGAAAGAGCAGAGAGATGACTTTTTCTTGGATGCTTTCACAACCAGTGGTAGTTGACATTTATGCTGTGTTATTAGAATGCCTTTATCTATGGCATTCCTATTTGGTCTGAAGAGAAATGGGGAAACGTTATAGGACCAAAATTGGAAGGAATTTATTTTCTTCCATATTTGTTCTAGGTAAAGGTAAAAGTTTATTCTGGGATAAAGCTACACACCAAGTTATTTGAAGGAGGTGACTTGATTAATGGGGCTGTCGAGATGGTCATGGATCTGAAGTGACTGAGAATTATTCTGCTATTTAAAGGAGGTACAAAACTGCATTATTTTTGTTTTGGAAATGTTTAGAATTAGGTTTATATTATTAAACCATTTGATAAGAGAAATGAAGTCTGCTTGTAGCTGTATGGCCAGGAAGGTCTGATTTGAGTGAAATAAGATGACGCCATTAGCATAAAGTGAGAGTGATGTGGGGTGGGGGGGGGTCAAGTTGTAGTTATTAATAAAAATGGAAAAAAGAAAGGAAGGTAGAATTCAGCCCTGATGGACTCCTTTAAGGAGAGGGGTGGAAGCAGAGACTGATTGGAAAGATAATTTTTAAATGTGGGAACTGGATTTGGGCCAGTATCAATTTCACTTACGTAATATAATAGAATTTTATGGTCAGTCAGATCGAAAGCTCTGGTGACATCAATAAAGAGGGGTCTAGTGAGGAGGGCTTTATCCATATCCAGGAAGACAACATCAGTAAGTGTCCAGAGTGGAGAAGATGTGTTCTAATCGCTCAAAACCCATGTTATTTTGAGGAGAATGGATGAAATTGAGAAATGTAATGGGTGAGATGATTGTAAACTAATGTTTTGAGGATCTTACCAAGTTTAGGAACAATGGAGATAAGATGGAAGTCAATGGTGTGGAATGGGTTAGTTATCTGAGGGATTGGTTTAACACTGGCTGTTTTCCAGAAAATGGGAAGGATATTTTGAGTTGGGCAGAGATTATAAATGTGAAACAAAGGGGGTAGACAATGAATTCTACAGGAATAAGAATCATGGAAAAAGACTGTCAGAACCAGCAGGTGAATCAATTTTTAGTTCCAAGAAGTGGTACTACTACTTTATATCTGATAGCTTTGAAATGGAAAGTGGGAATATAAGGGGGAGGACAGAGGTTAGAGGGAGAGGAAGGGTTATTAATGGAATCAGTGATAAGAAGAGTACTGAAATGCAGAAATAAATAAAAATAGCTTAGGGTACAGTGAGGCACAGAAAAAATAATATATATCAAAAAACAATAACTGCAGCCAAACTTACACAAACCAACATTGTTTATTAAATAAAAACTGAAAAAAGGGTAAGCGCTTTCACGATAGTTAATATCGCTTCATCAGACACTAAATGCAACTACATTTTGACTTAAATAACAAGTCAGCTGATGGAGACAATAAGCAAAACCAATAGAATTCTGAAGGACAGGATCCTTGAGCATAGAAGGGATATCATTAACCAGAAAGACAGTAGTGCCCTAGCTCAACACATGAGACAGACTAACCATGCACACACATTTAAATTTTTGGTTATTCAAGTTATACATCCTAATATATGGGGAGGTGATATTGAAAACCATACTGAAAGTGAAAAGCAGAGATGGATTCTCATATTGAATGCTGAGAAACCTCCGGGTTTAAATGGGACGATGTCTTTAAAACCTTTTTTGAAGTCACATTGCCTCAAGCATTAAGATTGGGCTAATTTTGTTGTTGTTGTGTCTTTTGGCTTATCCCGGTTAGGGGTCACCACAGCGGAACTCCGGTCCGCTAATGTTTATGGTGGTGGATTTTTACATGCCGAGTTAACAGCCCTGATGCACAGCCTTCAACGAAGGCATGCCCATTCACGCATGCCTTCACACAGAAGACGCTCTAGCTGAGAATCGAACGGGACAACGTCTTGCTGTGATGCGACAATGCTACCGCGGGACTAAGATTGGGCTAATGTGTATATACAGATAAAAATCTTTAAACACATAGTCCTAAACAATAGCTACTAAAGAGTGGCATTTCAAAAATATATATACACATAAGATTGGGCTAATGTGTATATATATTTTTTATCTCTTTATGTAATATGTTTTTCATAAGGTTTTAGTGGAAGGTTTTCATTCCTAATTTATAGTTTTAGTGTTTTAGCACTACTTATGCATATGTATCTTTAAATGTTCAATTGGTACTTATTGTCTCCATCAGCTGACTTGTTATTTAAGTCAAAATGTAGTTGCATTTAGTGTCTGATGAAGCGATATTAACTATTGTGAAAGCACTTACCCTTTTTTCAGTTTTTATTTAATAAATGCTGTTGGTTTGTGTAAGTTTGGCTGCAGTTATTGTTTTTTGAGTACTGAAATGCAGGCTGAAATCAGTGGCTGCGAGGTGATATAAGGTGGAGTGTGCATTATCTGGATTAGTACAACCTGTCAGGTGGTTGATGTCTGTCCAGAATCTTTTAGGTTAGTCAAGAAGGGATGACTGATTCTTTTTTATAATGCAACTTTAAAATCATCTGATTCCTCTTTAGATAGATTTCTTAGCTTAGTATGGTGTTGCCTTGAGGCTGAGGATGGGTTGTTTTTTCATGTATGCCAGGCATCGTCTCTGAGTCTAAGGAGGCATTTGAGTTTGTATGTGAGCCATTTTTTGATGGTTTAGAGAGCCATGTGATTTTTAGGGAAGAGTGAGTCTTGTAAACTATTGAGAATGTGTGTTTGAGGAGAATGCTACAGTGGTTAGGATCAGTAGAACATAGACTAGGAAACCAGTCTAATAAGCCTAGAAATGTCTTTTGTTTGAGAATGTTTGACTGGAATTGTTTGTGAATGATATGAGGGGGGAAAAAGAGATTTTGTTTATTTGGTTATTGATATTGAAGCTCATTGAACAAAGGTCACTGAAGGAAATGGGTGAATGAGAATATGAGACATAATGTTAGAATAATAAGTAATAATAAGATCATGAAGTGAGTGTTGAGAACAGTTTGGGGTTGGTCTGATGTGTTCAGTAACCAGTTGTGCGAGTTTGAAGTCACTAAGGACTGCCAAGAAATTGCACATGGTTTAAAGCTACAGAGGGCACCCAGGCACTACAGGTATGCAATGTGGTCCACACGTTTAGACCTGCTAATGCACAGGCAGAGACTAAAGGTGGCGGTGTCTTGATCTACATAAAAAACATTCCTCAAGTTTGGTCAAACAAAATGACATACACGAGCTTCTCCATGTCCAAATTACCAGAGTTAGAGTCCCACATCATATCCTTGTAAGCTACAGATCAGCCTCTATGACCCAAGAATCTCATAGCTAAATCTCAGACCTACTGGACACACTTACCATTCACCCCAATGCGATATTCATAGTGAGAGGACAGTTGTGTAAACTCTTACAATAACAGTAAATATCCTTCTCTTCACATTTGCAATAGTCTTCACCTAAGGAATTTCTTGCCAAGAATAGCCCAGTGCCTGGCCAGTATACCAAAGCATTCCTCTGTTATAGGTACCGTACATCACACGTATGCTTCCCACTCAAGATGTAGGGCATAAAAGTGACATACAGATGCAAATCCTCAGAACTGAAAAAGCCCCAAGTGGAATAGAATACCCGCATGGACAAGGAAGGACATGTGCATCCAGAAAGAAAAAGAAAGGAGGAAAAAAAGGAGAAGAATGCATTGGTCAGCAGGGGAAACAGAACCTAGGGCAAGAGTCAAGACCGTGGGGGGTGGAGAGAGGGACTAAATGCTGCAAGAGTGAAGTCAAGGACATCTACTGTTATGATAAGATTTTACACAACTGCACTATGTCCTTTAATATCACTTTGCAGTATTTTTCACCTAGGGGAGAGTACAAGAGCTCAAGAGGAAGCCTTGGAGGAGGAAGGCACAGAAGAATCCTCCACAAATCCAAGCGGAATAGCTCTGGCAAAACCTGCCCTGGCCTTGGATAGAACTTTCAACTTTTAATGCTTAGTGAAAGTATGAACTGAGGACCAAGTAGTGGTCTCAAGAAGAGAATTGGTATCTAAACCCTGAAAAAGGCACCAGAGGAGGCAGCAAAGCTAGTAGAATGTACCTTTACAGGTGAGGAGAGATTTTTGCTATGAAAAGAATAACAGAACAAAATGGCCTTAGAAATTTAGGAAGACATGGTTTGCTTAGGAACAGTCAAACCCAAAGTCAAGGGATGAAAAGAAACATAAAACTGCTTAGATTTATGATTAACTTTTGGATAGCGAGATCCCAGACCTGAAGTGCTAGTCTGCAAAGATGATAGGACCTCATGTTACCCTGCTTGTTGATATACCACATTACTGTGGTTTTCTCTGTGAAAACTTTGAGGGGCCTGGGATGAAAGCAGGAATGAAAAGTATGTAGAGCCAGAAGCAGAGCCCTCATCTCATTTATATTTTTATGGTCTGAGCTCTCATGACGAGGCCAGAGATCCTGGACCTTTAGGGCTCCACAAAAGCACACCAGACCCAATCTGAGGTGTCTATGGAAAGCTTCTGACTGGGAAATGGAGCTCGAAAAGAAGTTCTGGACTGAAAGAGAGAGAGAGAAAGTGAGGGAGAGTTAATGAATCAACCACTGAAGTTCAAACTTGAGACAAGGAAGAAAAGTAACCGGAAACTCCAGAGTTGTAATGTGTAAGCCACACCTATACAAGGTACCACTGAAGTTTCCTAACATGTAATGTGGCAATTGGGAGAATTGGAATGGTGGAAACCATAAATCCTAGGACCCTGAGATATTACCGGGCCATGACAGGTGACAGAGGAAGAAGGGACTGGAAAAAAGCTATCAGAGACAGCACCTTGAGAGAAGGAAGACATGCCATCATGGTAACTGTCTGAAGCCTGCATCAGAGTCAAACATGATCCTAGGAAGGCATCAGAAATGATTTCTGGAGGTTTATGGTGAACCTCAGACTGTGCAAAAGACAAGTGGTAAATTAGAGCTCCATTAGCAGACTGCAGGATGAAGGAGACTGAATAAGCAGATTGTCTAGCTAGGGAAAAATCTGCATACCTGGAAGCCTGCAAAAAGCAATGACATAAGCAAGACATTTAGAGAATACCCATGGGGCAGTAGAAAGGCAAAAGGGCAAAGCAGTGAACTGAAAATGCAGAGAAATATAAAAATGTCCTGAAAATGATGATGTATGGGGATGTGAAGATATGCATCCCTGAGATTCAGAGACACCAGAAAAGCATGAGGAAGTAGAACAGGAAACAATGTCTGAAGGAATAATATCTAAAAATAAGGAATCTCGAGAAAAGTATTGAGCAGGGTCAAATCCAGAAATTGTCCCATGTACCCCCCTTTTGAAGGACCAAAAATATTCTAGAGAAAAGTCCCTTCAGCACCTGTGTGGAAGGCACAGCCTGAATAGTGCCCTGATCCAAACCGGATCAAAGAACCTCTGGAAAATGAGAAAGCTGTTCCTGTGGAGGTTGCAGAATGCCTGTAAAGGAATGAAGGGATTTCCAAACCATAAAATGTCCCTGACAGATAATGGACAGAAACAAAGAATATGAGGTGGTCCAAATCCACTTTGGAAGAGACAGGAAGATGCACAGAGACAAGGGGACCTGGCTGAGGGAAGGGAAAAGCCAACTGTCAAAAAGAACCATGCTTGTCCTGAAAAGAATGTTAATGGGAGGAAGATGTCTGAGTAGATTAACCAGGAGGAACATGCATAGATCCCTTCTTACCCTTTGTAGGAGGGTGAGATTGCCTACAAACAAAAGCAGATTTGGAAGAATAGTTCTATAAACAACTCAAAAAGAAAATTAAATATACAAAAAATAGGCTATGGACTCACAAAAACGTTATTACACTCTAGCTGGCTAGAATGTAATATTTTTTTTTTTTTGGAAGGATAGTTAATCTCAAACATAATAACAGGTAAATCAAAATATATGTTTCAGCTCCTGGAAGACTTTGCCCTTGCCCTTGTCCTGGATGGACTTGAATAGGTCAGCAGTAGCACTTCAAAAAAAAAGACATGCATTATCCAAATGAGCATCCACAAATTTGGCCTTGATATTATCAGGCAAAGCCTGAAGACATAGTCAAGAATAATGTTTCATGATTCAACCAAAGGCATCAGCCCCAGAAGAGGCATCAGCTGCTTCATAGCTGCATTTGATTGACAGGTAAGCAACTTGTGAAGTGGAGTCTAACAGAGAAAGGGCAGAAGCTTTCCCCTCAGAGTGAAGAAGGTCAGAAATTACCTTGAAACTTGAGATAGGTGGGCCAAAACATACCTGGTCATATGGATCTGGTAGTTAATGACCCTAAAGGACAAAGTGGCAGCAGTGTACACTCTCTTGCCCAACCTTTCTATGACCCTACTATCCTCATCAGAACTCAGCAGCTTGGTAGAGGGCTACAACTTGGAATGCTTTTCAGAAGAGACTGACACTACAGAAAGGTCAGCAGACGGGTATTTATAAAGAAATGTGCACTCCTCAGGCACCTTGTAAAAGCCATCTGGCTTTTTTGGTGCAGTATCTTGAGAGTCGGGGGCTACAGCAGCTGCAGAGAAGGTATCCAAAAGGGCAACCAAAACAGGAGGAACATCAGAGAGTTTGGGTGACTCCATCTGTAGAAGCTAGTACCTCTTTTGGATAACAGAGATCTGGGAAAAATCTCATATACAATAATCCATCATATGGCAATGTCATCCCCAAAGGACAGTTCTTCAAAAGGGGAATCTGGACTTAAGAAATCATCTTCATCTGCACCACAGTCCAAGGGGGAAGGGATTTGGGATGAATAAGCTAAGGATCCTGCCCTAAAGTCCAGATCCTCATCTAAGGAATCCCATTATTTAGGCCACTTGACAGGAGTGGAATACCAGGATGGAGCAGGAAAACAGACCCCTTGAGGTGGCTTCAAAGCCATCAGAGAATTAAATAAACCTTGAGTGGGATCCTGCCATCCTATTCTTCACCACAGGGGAAATATGCTTTGTCTTCTGTTTCTTTTTTCTTTGGGGCATCCACTCGAAACATCCTCAGAGTGTCAGACCCCTGACAAGACTCTATAATGGTTGTAAGAATTTCCTCCCTGACTAAAACCTTAGGAATACCCCTCAGTCCCTTGAAAATGATCTGCTGAGTTTCCCCCTCAAAGTCAGGTACAAACATTTGAAAAGACTCTGAGGACGTAAGAGAATTCAGATCCATGATAGTCTCCAATGGGTTTGAGGCAGATGAATCTGAAACAAGCACTGAAAGGTCTTTAGGGCTTTCACCACTCTCTAGAGAAACATCTGGGGGATGCTGGGCAGCAGCCAGATTGGATCTGACTTTTTTGTCCTTTCTAGCAGAAGGCTGGCCCTTGGAATAGTTATGCCTGAAACCAGAAAGGCGATACACAACAGTGCACAGAAATGACTGTTAATGGAGCCACTTATACAAAGCAGGAAGATGCAGCAAATCTGCTGGCTGACATATTCAGTCATTCCAGTTTTATCCTCTCAAAGTAATACCATCAAACATACCTGCAGGATGTGGAAACTGGTGCCATAGAAAGTTTTATGTTCCTGCAAAACCATGTTCTAGAAGCAAAGATCTAGTTTGATTTTGCCTGGATGATATACATCACTCTGATGTGGAGTTAGACTTATTCAACTTACACTGCAGGTTTACTATGCAAGGCATGGACGCAAAATGAACAGATAAATAATAAAGTGGGAGGAGACATGAGAGTAGATATATATAAAGGTTTTAAGTTTAGCTAAGCTAGGGAAAAAAGAGATGTGGAAGGAAAGAGAAGTGGAGAATTGCCTGAAATTCATGTAGAGGTAAGAATGTGACTTGAGAGGCCCAGGTGCTGTAGCCACCCACCCCCAACCATCATCAGACCATTCTGTTACTAGTGCCAGAAAAGGGTCTGCAGGACATTAAGATAGCCTTAACAATGACAATGAGATGGTACAAGAGAGAGAGATGTTCTAGGCTGGATACTGCCAGAGATGACGATGAGAATGGATGGATGTATACTGGCAAATATGGCATTTGGGTTCTTGATGTAGTTGGAGAGGGAGGCTTCACCATTACCTGTGGGTTAAGGTGTTCGAGGGCAGAACTTCTCCAAGTTGACATATTTATTGACTGATGTCCTAAGGAGTTACAAAATGGTGAACTCTGAGATTTGTTGCCATAGTATGAAATTAGGCTATAGTCAATCATAGCAGAGAATGACAGGCTGTGATACAGATTATTATTCTTGGAACCATGGTTACATAGGAAAGTACAGTGAATAATTCTTAGGTCATGAAAATAATCTTAGAATAAGAAATGAAGTGGGTAGATGCTTCAAACATAATAAATTACAATTATCCAGTAAATGGTAACAGATGGTTTGGTAAATTTTATGTTTCAAAATGAAGGATAATGGACTGATTTGGCTTTATGTACAAAAAGAGCCATGGCTAAGACAGGGCATAGAAGATGGCAGCTGTGGATGCAATGTGTTTGTGACTGTAAATGCTGATAGAAAGCACATCCAAGAACTATACACTCCACAAGCAGTATTGAAAAATGAAGACTCCAAACCACAAGTAAATTAAATGTAAGCTCTTTTGTTTACTAATGTACAGCAAACTTCTTCAGACAAACAGTTAAGTACAATAAATAGTTTAAATACTGTACAAGCGTGACATCATCAAACACATTGGACAAACCCTGTCCACGTTTAAACTAACAACAACCAAAAAATAAAATATAACAAATAAATAAAACTCATCAAAATACAGTGAATACATAAACTAACAGAAGTTATTACTCACTAAAAACAATATCATACTCAGGTTATATCATATATGATTATGTCAATCATTAAAAACTATATGTCAAAAATATTACATATTAAAGCTGTATAGACCCGTGTATGTATACACATACACAGGAGTTTAAACCACCAACCAAGAAACATCAGGAATCATTAATTAAATGTATATAGAAAATATATAGAGAAAGTATTTACAACAATAAATGCATCATCTTAATAAGGATTTTAATTTCAGCATACACTTAATGGATAAGGTGTCATTTAGCCCTAGGGGTGTATGAGCATTAAGCCTAAGCTGCCAGGCTAATTCTTTTTCCTCTAATCTCAAAGATGTTGGGCCCCCTCTATCATTCTCTATTACTCTGTCAATAGCTAGAAACAGGAATTCATGAGTAGGATTCAAACCCACATGCCTAGCCAAGGCATTATTCAAGCTCTTCCTATTAATATTATAAATATGTTGTACATTCTAAGCTTCAAATATCTATCCATCTTTCCAATATAAAAAGACGGACAAAGCTTACACATACTCAAATAAACAACCCCCTTGGATTCACAATTAAATTTCCCCTTAACTGAAAAATGCTGACTACTTATTATGAAAGTGCTGCTGGTACTAATATACTTGCACGACCGACAATGCCCACATTTAGACATGCCATAATGAGGGGAATGCGTGTATGATGTACAATTATCAAGTATTGCTTTCAAATTCCACCCCTCCTAAAAACCACTGTTGGTGTATCACCCACTTTCTCTCGAATGGTTGTATCCTCATAAAGGAAGCACCAGTTTTTTTATTAATATATCTCTCAATAAAGGTGCATCCAGTGAAAAAGTGGTAACAAACCCAATTGTATTGACCCTAGTGGTTTGCAGTTGTAGGGGTTCATTATCAGTTGTTGTATAGGTGCATTCCAACATAAGGTTCTGTTTACCAGTAAGCGGCAAACAGTCAAGTACCTGTATGGAAGCCAATTCCTGTCCAATTGTGTTCCCCATCAACCAATCTCCTGTCATATGTTCGCACTCACCTAAACCAACCAAAAGTGGTTTAAATACCCCATCCATTCTTTTTCACTGAACTTCCCTGATTAACTGACCCACTAAACTCAAGGGGTAACCCCTCTTCAGGAGCATTCCCCTTAATTAATTACATTATTCCAAGAAGTCAGAATCAAGGGTCACCATCCTTGTGGCCCTGATGAGTTGCCCTTCATTGACCGCTCTCTTCTGATGATAAGGGTGGGAACTTGTGTAATGGAGAAAGGTGTTTGAATATGTGGGTTTCCTAAAAATCTTGGATGTAAATCTTTTATTAACCCTATCTTTAGTCAACTCAACATCCAAGTACATTATTTTATCTTCCTGAAAGTCACAGGTAAATTCCAAAAAGCTAGTGGACCCTGAAATATAATGTACAAAGTCCAATGCCATGGATTCATCCCCTTTCCAAATAATGAAGCTGTCATCTAAATAGCAGATGTACCACAGAGCTCTTCATTGGAAAACATTATCCTTAAATAAAAAGTTTTTCTCCCAATGGGCCATTACAATATTTGCAAAAGTGGCTCCACAGGGTGAACCCATAGCTACACCCGTCTTCTCCAAATAATATTCCTTACTGAAGATGAAAAAGTTGTTACTTAATACTTAATCCAATAGATAATCAATGAGATTTATAGTCAACCCATCCATGCCTTTATCCAGTAAAAAGTCCCTTACCCAATTCCTCCCTAAATCTTGGGGGATGGATGTATATAAGTCCTGAATGTCAATTGTTAAAAAATTAACTCCATTGTCGTACAGTAACTTATTAGTGGCTTCTAAGAATGCCCAAGAATCTTTACATATATGAAATTCTGTTAGTAATACTTGCTTCAATTTAGAATCCACAAATTTGGCATGCCCATAAGTAATGGATTGTCTCCCATCCACAATTGATCGTAGTGGAGGGTTCACCAGATCATTATGGATTTTTGGTAATCCAGAAATGACAGGCACGACTGGGGAAGTAATGTTCAGATAATTATACAAGTTAATGTCAACTGAACCATCAATGAACAGGTCATTGATGAAACCTCTAATACACTGGTAAGCACCATTAATTTAATTCCTAGAGACTTTATCATATGCTTCACTAGACAGTAAGAGACACATTCTCCTCACATAATCATCATTATTCATGAAAATCAAGCCTCCTCGCTTGTTGGATTTTATAATGCGAATACCAGCAAATTTCAAATCCATTAATGCTTCTCTTTCAGAGGCAGATAGATTATCAACTTGTCGGTGATACACCAATCTATTATTCAAAAGGGACCTGATATCATTCTCACTGTTGTTGTTGTTGTTGTGTCTTTTGGCTTTTCCCAGTTAGGGGTCGCCACAGCGGAACTTCGGTCCGCTAATGATTAGCAGTAGATTTTTACGTGCCGAGTTGCCAGCCCTGACGCACAACCTTCAACGAAGGTACACCCATTCACGCATGTCTCCACACAGAAGACGCTCTAGCTGAGAATCAAACCGGACAGAGTCTTATTGTGAGGCGACAATGCTACCGCAGTCCCACCACCACAGTTTCAAATAAAAGAATAGACGTCTGTAGTGGGGGGGGGTTGAAGACACTGGCAATCCTAAAATCAGACACCAAACTGTTAGAATTACCTAATAAGACATTCAAATAAAGTTTCCTAGTGTAAGATTTCAAATCCATTAATGTCTTTACCAAGTCACTCCGTTTGCACGGTACGAAGGTAAGGCCTTTAGCCAAGGTCTCGATCAAATTAGCTGATGGTTCAAAATCGGAGTAATTAAATATCTTAAAATCATCAGTGCTGTTAAAGAGAGTCTGCACTGTATTGGGGGATTCAGTGGACCCTTCGCATATATTACAATCGGTTGGTCCTTCACATATATTGGGCTCTGTCCAATTTATCTCCTCCGTCTGTTCTTTTGTTTCTTCTTCCAACGCTGTTGTTGGAAGCCACCCTGTTGGTAAGTTGGTTCGTTCCCAATGGCCCCCCGAAAATCCTGTAGATTGTTGGAATTATTATCTACACCCACAGTGTTAGTGGAATCATTGTGGCCCCGCTGGTTAGCGATTCTCTCACGTCTTCTAACGCTTGGCCCTTCAGGTTCAATGTTATTATCAAAAACAACAGTGCCATTAGTACCATTAGTATTAGCAGTATTACTCACATTCATCCCCAAGCCATTTTCAACTCGTGTGTTAGCCTGCACATTATTTGGGGGCATAGGGTATGCAAGCCCATGTTCATAGTCATGTTTGTCCCTATTAAGCTTCTTGATTTTGCTTTTCTAGCTATTGACAGAGTAATAGAGAATGATAGAGGGGGCCCAACATCTTTGAGATTAGAGGAAAAAGAATTAGCCTGGCAGCTTAGGCTTAATGCTCATACACCCCCAGGGCTAAATGACCTTATTTACTAAGTGTATGCTGAAATTAAAATCCTTATTAAGATGATGCATTTATTGTTGTTAATACTTTCTCTATATATATTTTCTATATACAATTATTTAATGATTCCTGGTGTTTCTTGGTCGGTGGTTTAAACTCCTATGTTACGTGTATATATACACGGGTCTATACAGTTTTAATATGCAATATTTTTGACATATAGTTTTTAATGATTGACATAATTATATATGATGTAACCTGAGTATGATATTGTTTTTAGTGAGTAATAACATGGGTTAGTTTATGTATTTACTGTATTTTGATGAGTTTTATTTATTTGTTATATTTTATTTTTTGGTTGTTGTTAGTTTAAATGTGGTCAGGGTTTGTTCAATGTGTGTGATGATGTCACACTTGCACAGTATTTAAACTGTTTATTGTACTTAACTGTTTGTCTGAAGATGGTTGCTATACATTAGTAAACAAAAGCGCTTACATTTAATTGACTTGTGGTTTGGAGTCTTCATTTTTCAATACTGCTTGTGGTATAAATGCTGATAGAGCTTTATTGTCGAATTAGCATTCAGAAATGAATGTTGATAGAGTATTTGCGATTACAACTGAAGCATTTTGTGCAGGATATTATAACTCCTACAGAAAAAGAATGCTACAGTTTCAGACAGAATGCTATTTATTTATTTATTTATGTATTTATGTATGTATTTATTTATGTATTTATTTATTTATTTATTTATTTTCTCCTCATCTGATAGAAAACAGGGCAACAATTTGTGGAAGTACATTGAGAACTAGGCTAGGTACAGCTCTGCACACAGAAAGTATATGCTTAAAATCAGTTAAGTTAAAACAATGATGTCATTATTTCCTGGGAAAAGAAGGGCATAAATAATAGTCTTCCATTGTTTCAACTGCCTCATCCTACAGTTTACAATCCATTATAGTTTCCACATTCAAATCTTATTTCATGAGTTTATAACGCAGGCATCATTTATTGAACTCAAGTCCTGCATGCAGAATGATTTTGTTTTTTTCAGAAGCAGTGGCAGGTGAAATGCATTTTACGTCCTGTATTAACATTCATGTTACCCAGTCAAAACTTTTTCATTCTTATGTCCATCATCTTGTCTACTTAAAACTTGTGAGGTCAATGGTCCTTATCCCATTTCAGAAAATATGTATTTTCCTTCATAAATTATGGATTAAGATAACTTGACAAACAATGTCTGCTGTAATGGATGGTAATTTGCAGTCTCTTTCTTGCTGTCAATTTATTTTTAAAAGCTACTATAGCTGCCTGACTGACAGATGCACATGATGATAGCACCTAGATACGGATTCAAATGGAAAGGTGAGGTATCTCTATTGTGCTAAATAAAATGCCTGCTGCTATTTATAGAATGAAGGCTTCTATGCTCAGTCTGTTATGTCAAATGGCATAGCTGCAGTCTTATTCTCCCAGAAAATGGTTACCACGTGAGAAGAGTAGTGCCTTTGTGAAGTATCATAGAAATGATGTGATGAAGAAACCTTAAATTATCAAATACAGAAATAGTTTTAACCTGGAACAGTGCAGCTGGAAACATACAGCATGTGAAATACATAAACAATACAAATATTTCAGTTGTTCTTTAACAGAAAGCGGGTATGTAGTATACATTGGGAACAAATTCACTGTATAAATCAATGAGGTCCTACTAGAACTGCACACCAATCTCAGATATGCACACATGTAAATTAATCATATCCCATAATGCATTTCTGCCCTGATTATGGCACTGTAGTAAATGTCATTCTGCTTTTCACCTTGCAGTCTAGGCCTAGTCACATCTTCTGCAAGATGCAAAGACTTCCTCACAGTTGCATTCCCAACCCCGGCTTACCTGGTCTTGAATTCAGATTCATGCACGTTAGTATGAATAGTTGAGCAAGTATTAACAGTCCCCTTCTCATCGTGTACCAGTCCCTGAAATATAGGTCTCTTATAACTACTCAGCCATTTCCATATACATATATCTCTGTAATGTTGCTGTTGTAAAATAACCCCTTCCAGCAACATACCCATACCCATACTAGCAAGCATAAATATCCCTATACCGCAGAGTACTGTTACATCTGATGTGTCAGTCAGTATAAGATCACAACCCTATGGTTTATCCAAACTGCTGCTTCTTAGTATCTAGGCCTGTTTTGGTCCTTTGTCATTATACTTAGCTCTGTTGAGTTTGGTCGGAGCTTATTCCTATTTAGAATACCTGAAGCTTAACTTCTGAACAATTTCATTTAATTCAAGATTTTTTCATTCAATACTTTATGGATAAAAAAAAATATTCCTTGAGTGCTACTATGACCAGTGAAATGTATAGTGAGGTCCAGGAAAGTGTTGCATCATCTGCTTATTGGAATGGATGCCAGTATTAGGATAGCAGATCTGAACATGTTGTTTACAAATATTGTAAAAAGAAATGTTCAAAAATGGAACTGTGAGGGACTCCACTTAGTATTCTCTGGATTGGGAAGATATGGTTTGTCCACCTCTGTCTTTGAGCATAGTGGCAAGACAGCAAGAGAATCAGTTGATGGATGGAGTAATCATGTGTAGTTTGGACAGACAGGAAAGAAAAACATTGCGAATGACCACTTGAAAGGATTTTGACAATTTCAGATACATTGTTTCAGAAAATGGATTTACTATGAGATGTAGTATTTGGTGGGTAGTGGCAGTAGCTAATGAGGTTTGAGTAACATGTCCTGGCCTAACACCATTTTCTGATTCAGATACCAAGTTGTCTCCTAATTCTCTCATCTTTCCTTACACATATAAAAATTCTCCTAATCCTCTAATCTTTCCTTACATATGCAAACATGTCCTTACACTCATAATCCTGTTAATGCCTATTTCTCACTATCGACATGCTACAAATGCCTTCCCTCTTTCACTACTACTAATTTGTCCTTTTAGTTCTAACCCCTCCCTTTCAGCCTATAGCTGGTTCTTGCTTTCTCCTAGCAACAACTTCTCACTTTTCTTCTTTCTTCTTTTCCATATCTCTTCTCTACCTCTTGCTGACAATCAAAAAACCTCCTACTAACAGCTGGGCTTTTTCAACTAACCTGTATCATTCTTTCCTTTATCTAGGCGGTTCACCTGGTACAGATAATGCTACTGAACCCCCCTCCATTAAGTCTGGAACAACAAGCACCTCCTCCTCACTGCCTACCCAGTCCAGCAAACATCTAATAAAGTTCAATGTATGTTAACATCTACTACCTTTGCAAGTAACCCAATTGTGAACTGCAGCTAGCACACCGCCAAACCATTTCCCCTGCTATATTCCACCCCCTGCTGCATACCTTAATTAACTTCTTATTTACTGCTGTTCTACCCTCCACTCACTCTATCCATTTTCACCTCTTCTGGTTGTCTCTAAGTACCCTTACCAGAAGTTAGACTTCTTAGCCGCACATTTCTCATTCAGTTAAATACTAAACTCAGCTGTAGCCTGTACTTACGGCTTCGGTGATTGTTTCTGTAAAGTTTCCTGTGATCTGGTCCATCCCGCTCCATTTGCCTTCACTATGCTTGGGCTCTCACTTTGCTCCCCTACACTGCTCCCAAACCTTACCTGCCTCCCTTTACCTCTACATTTATCTCACCCTAGCCACATCTATATCCTCACTCATCCAATCACATTACACACTATATCCCTCACTCCTACCACTCAATCACTAACACCCTCTACATCTATTTCTCTTCCTACTTCACATGACTTATACTCTGTAGCCAACTATCTAATGCTTACATCAATACCACTTTTCACTCTTCCACCTAGTTCACCCTATTCTTACCTCCTACCCATCTCCCCACCCAGCAAAACACATCCTTTACTTCTCTTAACACATAACTTCCTTTACCCTTTTATTCCTCTACTTACACCCTATAGTCCCTGCTCCTCTAACAACCCCACTCACCTCTTAACAGCACTATCTCACTCATCTATTATACCCCTTACTCCCAACACTCACATCCACACACTATTAGTACTTCCTCCCACTCATTCTTCCTACCTACCGTCTCTGCTTCAGTCTCATCCTTCATCATATTCTTTCCTTTTACAATTTCTTTAACTCTTAACCCTCCACAACCTACACCTCCTCCATCTCTTCTTGGTATACTTAACAAAACCCACATCTTACACCTACAACTTATATCCCTTCACACAGTCAACCTCACCCTCCTCATACTCACCGACTATTTAACATTCCACCATTTCAGTTACACAGTTACCATACCTCCCATACCATATCTAGTCCTTTCCTCCAACAAACACTACACTCTAAAGACAAAATCGCCCCTGATCTCTACAACATTACTTATATAGGTTACTTCCTATACAAATGCCTGCAACTAAACTCAAAATCCCATATATCACTTAGATATAACAATCTATCTAAACTCATCAAAATACAGCCTTGCCTCATTACTCACCTAAAACTCAGTGGCGACATCCACCCAAGTCCAGGCCTCAACCACTCCATTCCATCACCCACCCATCCCTCCCCATCTTCCTTTAAAGGTATCCCTACCACCCTTCTACTACTCAACAAGAACCTAAGTAGAATACTCAAGAAAATTCATGATTTCTATGCCACCCTATCTCTATATAACCCCGTTATCACTGTAACAATCAAAACCTGGCTAAAGCCCAAAATTAATAGCAGTGAAATTTCCCCCCAGGCTATAATATACACAGATGTGATTGAAAGACTAAGTGGGAAGGAGGAGTAGCTATAATGTACAAACATAATTTAAAACTCAAACTCATTAACCCACACAACCCCTCACTTACCAATTCTGAAATATGAGCTAAACTCAAAATTAACTCAAACAAATATATAATCATCATCATTGCTATCTACATTATCCCAGGCAATAACCACAACACAATTGAGGAAATCCTATGCTGGATATTCCTCTCTTTTTCACAAGAAACAATCATTATGGGTGACCTGAACACTGAATGGCTTATAACTCAGATACGCCTACAAACTTCATCAACTTACATGACTTCTCACAATGTATTCATTCCCCCTATTAGAATACACAAAGCCACCAACAGCAATCAATGCTTGATAGGATACTCACCAACAAACCTTTCCTAGTCTTCAAATCAGGTTGCCTCCCTGATGGCATTTGTGACCATCTCTCCACTTTCTTACTCAGACACCATATCAGTCCTTCTAGACAAGCCTAATTCATAACAAAAGGAACTTCACTACTCAAACCTTCCTTTCACCCCTTCTTCTCTGTGACTGGTTCCAGCTCAAAATTCCCCCCGTGTCTGTTGTAGACTATTTTAACTCTACCTTCCTTGCAGCCCTAAATAGACTTGCTCCCTGCAGAACTGCTAGAATCAAATCTCACTATGCCCCATGGCTATCTAAAGATACTAAAATGTATTAAAACAAAGAGACAAAGCCTGGTTAGTCTGACCATCCAACAACAACCAAGCTAATCTAGATCTTTGCAAACAACTTTGCAATAAAGCCAAATCCCAAATTAAGCTTGACAAAACAGCATACTATATTACCACACAACAGAACTACAAGAAGTCCAAGAAATACTGGTCCTCAATTAAAAAAAACTCCTTCAACCTGGCAACACATCCACGCCTACCCCATCACCAATATCAAGCAATGACAGCATTAGTATACAATTCAATATTGTTTTACCAACTCCGTTCTCTCTCTCTCATCAACTATCATAACAACACTCCTCCAACTATCCCCCACCTTATTCTGCAAACACCAATGCCTCCTTTTCCTTCATACTTGTCCACACTTTCACCATAAAAAATACTTTCCAAACTGAAAACAACAACCATTGCAGCTGATAACCAACCTAAGGAATTTTAAAAAATAGCAGCCCCAACCATTGTCTACCCTGTAACTATCCTAATTAACCATTTCATCGCAGAACAGCACATCCCCAATAGCTGGAAAATATATCATATTATTCCCCTGCACAAAGGAGCTAAATCCACTGAGTTTTCTCACTACAGACCTATTGCTATCTTACCCCCCTAAACAAAATTATTGAAAATTGCATTCACATGCAGCTCTTAAACTACCTACTATGAAGTAACCTCTTAGCTAACATACAATATGGGTTCCACCCTCATCACAGCACCACAACTGCCCTCCTAAGCTTCACCAACACCATTAACTAGGACAGAAATAATGAGATACTTGTTTCCTCTATCTTCTTAGCTCTCTCTGAAGAAAACTCAGCCCTTCTGCCCTAACCTGCTTCCATAGTTACCTTTCTGAACATCAGCAAGATTTAAGATGTCAACAGGACCTCTCTACTCTTTTACCTGTCACACTGGGTGCTTCTCAAGGTTCTATACTTGATTCCCTTCTTTTCAGTGAATTCACTAGCCGACTCCAGTCTTCAACCCCCTTAGCCTCCATTGTCCAATATTCAAATGACTCAACTGTAATCTATGCAGCTCCTTCCCTAAACCAACTTGCATGTATAACCCAGCAGTCCTTCCTCTCCATTGAATCATGGCTATCTGAATCACAGCTGATACAGAACCCTTCCAAGACCAAACTGATGCTCTTTCACCACAGTAAATCAAGTAACCCCACTATCCCATTCCAAATATATTCATCCAAAAACATCATAATTTCAGGGTAACCCTCACAAAAATATTAGACATCCTTACTGATAACAACATAAAATTTGATATGCACCTAGCGGGTCACCTTCAGATGCCCGACAACGCGTTTCGCCGACACGGAATCCGACGGGACGAAAAGACTGACAACGCAGATGACCGACAAGGTGAGAACCCGACGGACTCGGTAAGTGTACGATAGAGTGAGGGATTTAGTGTTAGGGAGCGGACAGGTAAGTGTGCGATAGTGAGGGACTGTGGGTTTAGGGGTGGGTTAAGTGAGTTAGGGTTAGGGTGCAGGTAGGGTGTGTGTGCGATAGTGAGGGACTGTGGGTTTAGGGGTGGGTTAAGTGAGTTAGGGTTAGGGTGCAGGTAGGGTGAGTGTGCGGTAGTGTCGGACTTTGGGGTTAGGGGTGGGTAAGTGAGTTAGGGTTAGGGTGCAGGTAGGGTGAGTGTGCGGTAGTGTCGGACCTTGGGGTTAGGGGTGGGTAAGTGAGTTAGGGTTAGGGTGCAGGTAGGGTAAGTGTGTGGTAGCGTCGGACCTTAGGGTTAGGGTTTGGGTTAGGGATAGTGGATATGTTATGTGGTGTACTGTGTTGTTTACGTGTAATGTGTTGGTGTAATGGTTTTCGGTGTTTTGCGTTGTCGGTATTTTTTGTTGTCGGTC
>NC_056739.1:936967334-937042334 GCF_019279795.1 Protopterus annectens | reverse complement strand
TTTGGTGTGCTTGTGTTGTGTGTGTGGTTTGTGGAATGGGGATGTGTTTTGTTTTTAATAATTGTTATTGTGGTGTGTGCAGTGTATGGGGTTTCGTGTTTGTGTACCGTCGGTTATTTCGTTGTCGGTTATGTGTGGTTTCGTGTTTATGGACTGTCGAATATGTGGTGTCGGTGATGTGGTTGTCGGTGTTGTGTGGTTTCGGCTATGTCAGGTAGAACCATTCACACACATGCAAACTGCACAACTACAGGCAATTTGGACAACTGTTAACTGGCTAGCAGCAGGTCTTTGGGATAAATTTGAGAATGAAAGAAATTTCCTGTCAGAAACCTGTCAATGGCACAAGGAAGATGTGCAGGCAGGCAACCCTGCTAAGAGCTGAAATGGAGACGTAGGAGCTATGGTTGATCAGTGCTAAATACTGTAGCAATGTACTGTCAGTGTTGTGCATTGCATTCAAAGTAACTTGATCTGTTGTCAGATTTAGGACAATAGGAATGTAGTGTGTGGGGGGTGGGTAAATGTGAGTGTGTGTGTCCATGCAGTTGTTTGTGAATGCTTATGTGTGGTATTTGTAGCGGTTACAATCTTTGTTTTCATAGCCAAGTGTGTAGTTGTCTTCATTTGCAAATTACAGTATCATATGTTTTTAACACATCCTAATATTTATTATTACAATTCATAAATTATTGAAGTATCAGTTGTGCTCTTTATGGAAAACTTCAGGAGCTTTAAAAAACAAGTATAGGTTCATTGGTTCATAGGTCCATTACAAGCAATCCATCTCAAACTTTACTTAGTAGTTAGTTGGACTAGTTAAAAAGATTTGTAAACCACAACTGATATATAGAGGTCAAAGTACAGCCTGATGTGCCAAGGTCCCTAATGATGGCATCATCTTTGAGGCTGTGTCATCATTTGTGAAAGAGTAGAGTGATAATTGTTTTTAGTCCTGAGCCTTTATTCCATGGTTCAGGCACCATAAATTTCCAAGGGTTAGGTCCATCTAAAGGATATAGGATTAATTTCAGGTGTTAAAGGCAACTCCAAGTTTGCAGCATAAGTGTTTTGTTATACTTTTAGCAACAGATAAGACTGACATTTCTTCATATTTCTAAGTATAAATTAAATGCTGGAGGGGAACATTTCATTGCATGCATGCAGGTATAATGCCATGTAGTGCACTGTCCAATAGTGCCCAATGTCAGGCTTGGCCGGGGTCAAATTCAAAACATTTATTTCACAAACTAAATATACAGAAATGTAAACAATACCAGAGTAGTTCAGACTAATTACATAGAAAACATGTGTACATATATTCTAGTTAGCAAACACAGTGCAATCTACAGTTAATCAGATTGAAATGTGTAATATATACATTAGTTTCTAAAATGGGTCATATTTCAGTAAATTTTGACAGAGGAAAAGAGACTTGGAAAGGAGATGTTAAGTAATATGCCCTGTGTAGGAGAGGAGGCTTTGGCTTGGATGAAGAAGTCCATTTTGAATTTGGAATAAGTGTTGATTTCCATAATGCCAATGGGTAGAGCTTGCCAAAGAGTTGGTGCCTGAGAGGAGAGCAGAAAAATGGGCAGTGCTGTGAAGTTTGGTTCTAGGGTTAATGGGAGTTGGTGTGGCTTGTGAGTAGTGTCTCAGGTTGTCTGAGGAGGCTTTTTCATGATGTCTAACTGTAAAGTGAGTAAATGTGTGGAGCTGGAGTATTTTGTAGAGTTGGGATCCTAAAAGTATGTTAGGTCTTTGTTTTATGGGTAGCCATTTGTTTTTTCTATAGTGATACTGTGATGATCATAGAGGGATGAACTTGTAATGAATTGACAGATACTGTTAGAGAAAGTCTGGAATGTGGCAACATTTTTCTTGTAGGCAGAAGCAAAAATTGCTAACCCATATTCAAGCTGAGAAAGGAGAACTCCTTTGTCAATGGCTGGTATGGCTGGTTGGGACAGAACAGGGAACATTATTTTGGTTCTCACTTTGTCTATGTGGACATGGACATTTAGTGACTGATCAAGTCATTGTCCTTCCAGGTATATAAAGGTGTAGGTTGTCTCTAGATAATAGTTGTCTTAGTCAGATAGCATTAAAGAGTTAGGAGCTTAGTGAATTTTCTATGGAGTTCCAAAAGCATAGCTTTGGTCTTGGTGGTACTGATAAGTACTTTATGGTTTATGACCCATAGATGTAAGTCTGACTGGTGTTTGCACTGAATGTTGGTGTGAAAGTGAGCTGACTGGTAAATGATCATGTCATCAGCATAGAGGATAAGTGAGAGGTGGGGAAGGTCACAAGGAAGTTTGTTAATCGATATGGGGAAGAGGAGTGGACCAAGAATGAATCCTTGTGGTAGACTTTTGGGGTGATCCTATTTTTACTCTGAAGTGTTTGTCAGTAAAGAAATTTTTAAACCAGGGAGTGACATCTGTACTGATACCAATTTCAGTTAGTTTTGGAGAAGATACTGGTCATTTAGATCAAATGTCTTTGTCAGATGTATAAATAGGGCACCTGTAAGGAGACCACTATCAGAGTTTAATAAGAAGTCATCAGTTAGAGATGAATGTGCTGTCATAATACTTTACCCAGACAAGAATACATGTTGTTTGGATCAGAGTTTGTGGTACTGCTGGATATATAGAGATAACTGGGTGTAGACTGTCTTTTCAAGACATTTGCCCAGAATTGGGGAAGGGATACTGGATGGAAGAGAAGTATCTTCTGGGTTTGTTTGGTTTGGGAGAGGTTTAATTACAGCAGTTTTCCAAATCTGTGGCATGATGTTTTGTGTGAGACACAGATTATATATGTGGGTGAAAAGAAGATATAGCTGCTGTCTTGGTGATATATGAACCAGGGGCTTTTGTTGTCAGATCCAGTAAGGGTGACAGTGGAAATATTTCAAGTAGAATAAGTACTCCTTTGGGATGTAGGCATTTATAGTAGAAGACAGGATGAATGGCAGGGTGGGCAATGCACAAATTGTGGAGTTAATTGATGAGCGATTGCTAAATTCTTTAAAGAATTCTTCTAGTGGAAGCTTTGTTACCCCACATCGAAAGGTATGCAGCATAAAAAAAAAGACTAGGCAGCCAGATGCATAGAGGGCCTCCTTAATGCCTACCACAAGCAGCACATAAGCATTCTACTCCACAGTACATTTAAGATCAACATGCATTGCATACTGAATTAAGTGATCTGCGGTCAGCATGCTGGCCAAGTTAACAGCTTACTGATGGATGCAGCTGTAACTCACCACTTTGTGAGATGAGGTATTTACAAGGCAGATTATGAAAAAGAGCAGATTCTCTACTTTCAGGAGTTAATGTGTCTGGAGCAAGGGGATGAAGGATTGAATAAAAGGTAGGTGTTACCTCAACATATGCTTTGTATAGTGATCTAGCATACTGCTTGTTAGAAATGCTCCAGAAGTCATGTATCCGTCACACTATAAATGTGTTCTCTGCCACGAACATGTGGACTGTGTCCTGCATTTTTAAGATGGGGCGGAAGGGGTGTGTGGTTGCATACCATTGCAGATTGTAAACTCAAGATGTCCACAGTGCTGTCATGTGAGCCTAGGTAAAAATACAAGTGTAAGGGTCCCACTTAAGAGCAGCTTTTGTCTTAAATAGACTAAATATGACTTGATCACACCAAAAAACAAATTGTCAAAGTGCGTATGAACATGCTGCCACCTTTTGTTCCCAGAACTAGTATTAGTGCACTGACCACTGAGGAAGCAATGTGGTTCAAAATAAGGCTAAACAGCATGGCAGCCTGTGGGACACTATGGTGCACTGTACTTTCTGTGAAGTTCACACACACGGGGAAGATATCTGTATGTGCTCGAGTGTCACATGCGCTGCTAATATTGTTACAAAGAGCTACTGGTAATTGGCAGGGACACTGTAGCAATCAGTGGCCTGCAGGTTTAATGCAATATGTTTGACTAGCCAGAGCAGAAGGTAATATAACAAGATAATATAAGTCTAATTCATAAGATTGATCATTTAAATTGTTAAAGCCCATATGACTGAGACCTGATGGTCAACATTTTAAAAAATCTAACCATTTTGGCTGAAAATGCAGTACAAAGGGGATCAGAGAATGTGTACATTTCTTCAAAAAGTGCAACCTCAGAGTTGGTATATATAATTGGCAGGACATGTGTGTTGCAGAGGGGTTTGTCCCCCCTGCAAAAACAGTGTTTGTCTTGTTTGTGTGTTTCCACGATTTAAACTACTGTGCATATGGTCATGATCAAATGGATTTCAACATTTTAAATAGTCTATCAAATGAACAAGATCCAGAGTATATACATGCAAATTAAGTTTTGTAGTGTGATTAGTGATTCAGGCTGGTCTCTCAAACACTTGCACGTGTAAGTGTATATGCACACATGCCACCTGCATTACACACAGGAATGAGTGTGTGTCTGTGTTTGTGCAATACTGCAATACCCAGCTCTATGGAGCATGCTGAACAGGACGGTATGCTGTATCTTAGAGTTTATATACTGGCTGTGGCACACAGTTCACAGGGAGATGTTCCCTGCTGTGCCACATCACATTCCCACATACCACTCAGTAAATGGCATCTGTGTCACATGGCACTGACTGATTAGGTTACACAGCACTTTTCTAACTGGACACCAGAAAGTACAACCTATAACTGCATGAGAGGAATACGCTTATGCAGTTTAGGAACAAAATAGTTGCCTATATCCTACTGAAAGTATGAATTGTACATGTGCACAGATTGTGTGTGTGTGTGTGTGTGTGTGTGTGTGTGTGTGTGTGTGTGTGTGTGTGTGTGTGTGTGTGTGTGTGTGTGTGTGTGTATATATATATATATATATATATATATATATATAGAGAGAGAGAGAGAGAGAGAGAGAGACATAGATATACATATAGATATACTGTATAGATAGATATACAGATATATATACATACGTGTTTGATTTGTATGCCCAGATATATTTTAAAATGCATATGCAAATATGTCATTGTTCCTCTAGGTGACCAGAGAGCTAGCATGGGTGTTAGCCATCTCTCTGTCTTATAACTCGCTGCCTGCTATCACAGATTGTACTCATCTCTGTGAGTTGTGTTAACAGTGTTATGCATACTGTTTTCTTCACTTACATGTGTATTGCAGAGCCTCTATGGACCTGGTAGACAGTAGCATACATACAGTTAGATGCTTTTCCTCCGACTGTCGAAATTTTTAATCAAGACTTTGTGATGAACTGCAATTCTTTCTGATTACTAGGTTTAATAAGAATCAAATCCAAAACAATGGGAGTGGAGATATTTATGACTTTAGGCTACCACTGACCGCATGTCATTTTCTTGACAGCATCAGAGTAGTGTGAACATTGCAATACAAAGTTTATACTTACAGCCTGCTGCCATTCTCAGAAGTCTACCCCATTTAATGAAATCTTTGTGTCTTTTATAATTATTAAATTACATACGCGAAACAAAATGAAACTATTGAAAATTCATCATTCATTACTGGGCATCACAAAGCAAAAAGTGTGATCTTAATAAATTAACAGTGAAGTCTAAAAATTTCTGTTGCACAATAAACACATTTTCACAATGAAGGTAAGAGATATCCTGCACCCTCCCACTGAATCTTGCTTCTAGTCTCAGAGATTGCTGTCCTACGGGCAAATGATATAGCAGTTTCTGACCATGTATGTTTTTCTGAAATCACACTTCTTTGCAGTTCTGAAGACTGCATATATTTATATTTATATATTTTTATTTACACGGTGTCGACTAGGTTATTTTCCATAGGCCAGTACATTGTTTTCAGAGGAGCTCTTAGGTACTATTCATACCGACTAGGGGAAGCTTAATCAGGATACTTGAATGCTTTTCAAGAAGTAAAAAGTGCCAGATGATGAAGACTTTCCCAATGGAGCAGCTTTTAAGAAAAAGGTGTATAAAATGAATAAGTTCACGTTTTAATATTTATTTATATAACTACATAATGAGTAAACTGTCATACGTTTTGAGTGACTACATGTTTCCGGTACACTTAAAGAAGAAGTTGTTGGAAATATTAGACAATAGTAATCTGTAGATAATTGATTGAAAGGATGCCAAGATAAAGGAAGAGAAAACTGATGGCTGTAAAATGAATACATAAACAAAATTATAGAATGCAAGATGGATGTTAGTAAAGTTTTTAAGCGGGAGCAAAAAAAAAACGCAAGTAGATGAGCAAATAAGGATGACAATAAGGAAAACAAAAAGACTTTAAGAAAAGGTTTACTTCTGGAAGTGGTGGTCATTAGATACATTTCCTTTAAAGGCAGAGATGAACCATAAAATACAAAAAAAAAAAAGGAAAGAAAGAGAATTCAGTACATGCAGGGTGTAAGATACTACAGAGGGTTTCTTTTCCATCATAGTAACAATTACATGTTGTACATATAGAAATATAAACTGCAAAAGAACTCTTACAGTAAAAATGATTTTTCTCTGGAATCACTCTTCCATAATTCTCAAGAATAACATGTGGACCCTCTGAGTTAGACTTACAATATTTATACATCCTACACTTAACCATTCAATTTGGTCTCATTTAGGCCCCTTATAAAGAGATTTAAAACAAAAAAGAAAGGAAAGTATGTTTAACCCTCCTTTGCATTATACTTTGGCCATGTCTGAAAATTTTTCTGTCATTGTAATAACATGCACAATGAAATGTTTTATCTAAATGAATTAAAAAGTGGCACATCTTTATTATGAAACCAGACAATGGATGTGGTCTTCTGTTAATGGAACAGACAGATTACACCTCTTCCTTGCTGAATATGTTAAATGAAATAGTGGCAATTAGTGAATTAAACTCAGCATATAAGCAAACGGATTCTTGTTTATTGGATTTATTAGTCTCAGGGACATTGGTTGTTGAGATGGAGCATTGTTAACATGCAAAACATTCAAAAGTAAGAGTGCTTGTTGGTATTCCTAAGATAAACCGACGCTTACATAAACATGTGGTACATCCCATTTTTATCAACCACATGTTACAAGATGGAACCACTAGTTAGGTTTGTACACCACTATTGAAAAGTAGTATTCAATATGCAATCTTACATTATAGACTCATAGGATTTTTATATAAAAGTATCTAAGGTCAACATGGAGTGGTTGGAAACTGTTTTAGTTATGATGGCCATAAAGTTTTTATTTCCTCATATCCCTCAAGATTTGGGAACTGAATGGACTACAGAATATTTATCTGAATGCATTGCATTGTCAAGCAACTGCATTTTATACTGTGTAAACTTTAAGACATATTATAGGATATATATATAGTTTTCTTTTTAAGGGAGTTATTAATCAACAAAAGTCTGGAATGACCATGAGTGCTGTATATCCTCTTACCTTTGCAAATATTTTCCTGGCCCATTTGGAAGAAAAGTTTTTATATAAATCATCAGCATATGATAATGTATATCATTATAGCCATTTTATTGATTATTTATGTTTGGAATGGAACGTGGATGAAACAAGTTTTAAGATTTGGATGAAAGACTGGGTAAATGCAACACAATGTCGCTATTCTTTATCATTTGACTATCTTGCATCCACAGTAGAAAACCTTTTATCTGGCACATACAATTTCCAAAGACATCTCCACTCCAAAAGAATCCTCAATTCCCCTTTACTCATACCTTATCAAACCCATTACTGAATATAACATAACTTTTGACATATATTTATTTAAACATATCATGCAACTTGAGAGAGCTCAGAGGTTAATAACCAAACATTTTTGTTATCAAGACAGACTGATAGCCCTTTCTCCGTACTCTTTCTCTTACAGATTCCTACATGGAGATCTATGTCTAGTCTTTCATACCATGAAAAATACAGACCTATTTAATTTCCTATTCCTTTGCAGAAAGTACAGTTGTTTAAAATCTTACCATAACAGTGAATGTCCTTCTTTTCACTGTTGCAGTTTTCTTAACATGAGGGATCCCCAGCCAAAGGCAGCCTGAAGTCCAACCGGTAATAACAAAGCCTTTAGGTTGTTAAGGATAGGCTGCATATCACAACTATGCTCCCCATGCTAGGCTTAGGTCATAAAGGTGATGTCTGGAAGTATCATCTTCAGAACTGAGTGCCCCTGGTGGAATGCCAGCCCTAGGATACCAGAGGATAACGCACACTTCCAGAGGGACAAAGGACCAGGTGGAGGACGGAGGGAGTGAATACTGTAAACGTGAAACAAACAGCATCTACTGTTATGGTAAGATTTTACAAACCCATACTATGTCCTTCCATATCACTGTTGCAGCATTCTTAACATGAGGGAGAGTGCAAAAGCTCAGCAAGAAGATGATAGGGAGGAGGAAGGGCCAGCAGAGCCTTTTAGGAACCCATTAAGACTGTCCATAGCAAAACCAGCTCTAGCCCTGGATATGAAATCCAACTTGTAGTGCTTGGTAAATGTATGCACAGAAGTCCAAGATGTTTGTTGCTTAAAAAAAGAGGCAGGAATTGAATAATTTATGTAATGTTGCTTAGGTTATATGATATTTAAGCAATAACCCATGCCTGGGTGTGGGTAATGCTGGATTTAGCCACGGTTGGTGTGGTTTGGTCACGAGGGCGAAGCCCGAGTGGCCAAACAAAGACAACCGTGGGTAAATCCAGCATTACGCACACCCAGAAGTGGGTTATTGCTCTTATACAATGACATTATTTAAGAAAAAAGTACTTACGTTTCTTAAATAATAGCATTGTATAATACCTCCGTGCTGCCCTTCCGCAGCTGTCCGGTATTCTGCGGCAGTTTTGATGTACTGCGCATGCATATGCTTACGCAGTACATCAGAGCTATGTGCAGAAGCAATGGAGAAAGGAAGATCTCCATTACTTTTTAAAAGGTGTCTTGCTATGTTAAAAGAGTTTAACATAGCGAGATAGCTTTGAAAAAAGCAACAGAGATCTTCCTTTCTCCGTTGCTTTTTTTAAAGCTGTCTCGTTATGTTAAACAAGTTTAACATAGCGAGTCAGCTTTAAAAAAACAATGGAGAATGGAAGATCTCCGTTGCTTTTTTTTAAGATATCTCGCTATGTTAAACTTGTTTAACATAGCGAGATTACAGCAACAGAGATCTTCTGTTCTCCATTGCTGTGTAACACACACAAAAAAAAAGACATACTAATGGAAAAAGTCCGGGCGACCGAACCTTTTTCCATTAGTATAAGTCTGATTTATAATGGGCACGCTGACCAATCAGCGTGCACGTTTTGGAATATTAATGGGGGGCCATTGTATAAATAGCAATATATGTGAAGCATAATGTTTGTTGATTTTAACTTGTTAATACAGTTTGAATACTTTTATATACATGTAAATGTACCTATGTCACAAGTGATAATTCAATAAAAGTGTTTAAAAAAAAAAAGATAACATTAGCAGCCAAACCCTTGAAAAAAGCACCAGAAGACGCCTTAGCCTGAGTAGAGTGACCCTTGACTGTAGAAGGAAGGCTTCTTACCATGGTAAGAATAACAAAAGGAAATGACTTTAGAAACCCAAGAAAAAATTGTTTGCTTGAAAACTACCAAACCTAATGATCTAGGATAAAAAGAAACAAAAAGCTGATCAGATTTTTGAAAAGCTTTAGTTTTGTCCAAATAAGATCTGAGTTGCAAATCCAAAGTGTGCAAAACCTTCTCACTAGCGAATTGTGGAGAAGAGAGAAAAAGTGGGCAAATGAATAGACTGATTAAGAGATGACTCATTACCCACCTCAGGCATAAAAGAAGGATTAGTACAAAGGGACACACTGTCCTTATGAAAAACTAGAAAAGGAGGAACAGCCATAAGGGCTTGAAGCTCAGACACCCATCTGGCAGAAGTAAAGGCTAACAAAAGAATAGTCTTCCAAGAACAATGCTGTAAGGAAGCTGAAGCTGCAGACTCAAAAAGAGCATGTGTCAATTTCTCTAAAACAAAATTAAGATCCCAGGAAGGAGGAGAAGGCTTCCTCGGAGGTATAATATGAAGGACGCCTTTAGGAAACTGTTTGGCCTCAAACCTAGAGGTTAAAGGAGGAGCTAAAGGCAGACAAGCAGAAATAGCTGAGAGGTCAGCTTTTTTTTTTTTTCCAAAAACACTTTATTCAGTTTTTCACTAATAACAATAATACAAGATATCAAAAACATAAGTTGACAATACATATACAAAAAAAACATAAAAGCTAAATATTAAATATATACACTATGTACACTAGAAGTCAGTACATCAGCAAACAAAGGAGAGAAATAATTCTTAACATCATTTGAAAGATGAGAGATAGTAGAAGGGGCATAGTTTATAAAGAGACAGAGGTAGAAATTCAATCACTTGTTATAGATAGGTATATTAGCGGACCGGAGTTCCACTGTGGTGACCCCTAACCAGGAAAAGCCGAAAGACACAAACAAACTAGGGAAAGTATTTAGGTGTATAGACAGGAAAGGCGATAAGCTGCTTATAATGCAAGCTTTGTTTAATATAAGTTTGTCTTAGCAGGTCAGTGTAAGGTCTATCTTTAATTCTTGAGAATTACATCTAGTAGATAACCCCAATATTTCTGTTAGTAATGTTTTTGTTTTGTTATATAAACTAATTTGTGAGATGAGATATATTTAATAGCTAGTTTACTAAAGTCATCCCATGTGATTAGAGATATGACAGTCCAATTTTATGTGATATAACATTTAATGAGGGTACACATTGTGATAAGGATATGTTTTAACATTTTTGGAAGTTCATTTGTGTTGGCATGCAGTATAGCCATCTCCCATGACTGGGTTATTTTTTCATATCCCATCTTCTCTAATCTAGCTCTTAAAGAGAACCATAGGTTGTGTACCTTGCTACAGTTCCACATAACATGGAGAATATCAGCTGTTTGATTTGGGCAGTGTGGACATAAGGGCGAAAATTTGGGATTTAACTTATTTAGCTTTGTTGGGGTATAATATACATTGTTATTTCTCATAATTTGTGTATATAGCTGTGTCTTAAAGGGAATAAACTTGACCATATTTTCAATGACCAGTCTTTTGCTTTCTTCAGTAAGTAATTTCCCTTGCCAATAAGTTGAGAACAATAGAGAATTCTGGTATTGTATGCTCATTACAAGTTTATATGTCCTAGAGATTGTTTTCCCTTTAGTCACAAGATTTTTTTAGTATTAGTTTTACTAAGTTAATGTGCTGCAGGTCGACACTGGTTTGTGAAAATTTAGCATTTATAAGATGATAGATTTGGCTAAGAAGTATAGTATATTTCTTAGGAAGGTTGAGTTTCAATCTTAGTTGTAGTATATTGGATTCTTTCCATTTGTAAATTTCTCATATTGTAAGATATTTTATCAGGGGGTAATTTGTTAGATTTAGGAGTTTATTATTTATTAGTAGATTAGGATTTAGGTGGAGCGGTTGTATAAAGGCAAGAGCATTGAATACTTGTATTGATTTTAATAACTTTTGAGTAGTTAGGATCATATGTTTAATTAGTGGGTGTAAGTTCTTTCTGAATAAAGCTTTTTGATTTAGGTTTAAAAAGGGAAGAGATTTGGTGTTATATCTGAGGGATTTAAGTTGTTCAAACCAGATTTTGGTCCACTGAGGTGTCCAGGCATTAACGTATAGGTCATAGTTTATTATCTGTATTAGTCTGTAAGCAGTAATTATACTATAATAAAGTCTGAAGTCCGGCAAACCCAATCCCCCCTTATCCTTGGTAAGTACAAGTTTATCATATTTAATTCTAGTACATTTAGGATACCACAAGAATCTTGATATAGCTTTTTCTATATCAAGAAAGAATTTTTGGGGAATATTTGACAATGTGGCATTTAATTAAAAGAGTATTCTTGGTAATAGATTCATCTTGACAGCACTAGTTTTTGAAAGGAGAGACATATTAATATTCTTCCATCTATTAATATCACTTTCAATGTTAGTCCATGTGCATAGTAGGTTATTCTTTATGATTTCCTTAAAGTCAGGGGTAAATAGTATTACTAGGTATTTTATCTGGTAGTTAATCTTGCTCTCACTCTCGGGAAAGTAATATTCCTTAGATTCCTAAGATTCAAGGGAAATAGATGGGATTTATTTGAATTTAAGAGATTTTGGAGAACTCAACTATCACTTTGAGTATTTTGGGGAGATCAGTGGTGGGAAGTTGAACATATATATATATATTGTCGTCAGTAAAGGCAGAGTATGTAAGGTTTATATTAAAGATTCTAGGTATGTGATGGAAGTTTTTTTGTGAAATAAACATGAGCAGAGGTTCTAGATAGAGATTAAAAAGGTATGGGGAAAGAGGGCAACCTTGCCTTGTGCCATTGGATAAGGGTATAGGGTTAGTTTTGAACTTATTTATCTGAATAGTGGTAGAAGCTTTCTGATATAGAACCTTAATTATCCTTATAAATTCCTGAGGAAATCCAAATAAAGGCAATATAGTAAATAGGACATGTAGGTTAACTCTATCAAAAGCCTTGCTTGCATCAGCAGTGAGAACATATCTGGGGCATTTATCACTGTTAAGAAGTCTGATAGTGGTATCCAATAGGAGAGTATTGTCGTTTGTTTGCCTATTTGTCATAAAGCCCATTTGTTCTTGGGAGATGATTGCTATAACATGAGCTAGGATCTTGAGGTCAGTATTTATCAGGGCAATTGGTCTATAGTTGGCTGGATCTGTTGGGTCAGAGGTTGGCTTGGGAATTAACATAGTTTTGAAGTTATTAATATAATTATCTGTTATATCATATTGTATTATATAATTGAAAACTTTTAATAAGACTTTGGAAATAGGTTTCATAAATTGCTTATAAAATTCAGAGGTGTAGCTGTCAGGCCCAGGAGATTTACCCGGTTTGAGTTTGTTTATCGCAGCTTTTCTCTCTTTTAGTTGCAAGGGTATTTTTAGAAGTTTTTCTTGATCATCTGAAATTTGTGGAAATTTTATATTATGTATAAAATCACGATATTTGTCTGAACAGGGAAGGAGGGGTAAGTTATATAGTTTATTGTAAATGTTTTCAAATGTGTCTGCAATGTCTTGGTCCTTATACTTCAAGAGCTCTTCATACTGTATTTCTTTAATCCTCGGTGGACCATTTTTAATGTTTATTAATCTAGTTAGGATTTTTGAAGGTGTTTGTGCCCATTCTGAGTATTGATATTGATCTTAATTCTAACAAAGAAATATTTTGTGGAAAATGTTTGTGTAATTGCTTTTGCCAGTCAGTTATTTTATCCTCCAGGTCTATTAAATACTTATATTGAAGTTCTAATTCAGCAGTCTTGATTTGGGTCTCCTGTTTATTTTTGAGGTTATTGTATTTTTTCTTGAGCCATGCAGATTTTTAGATAATGATACCTCTAATGACTGCTTTGGCAGCTACACATTGCATGTCGTAAAGAATTTGAGTGGATATTAAATCGTTTTCAAGTTGGGCTATAATACTAGTGATTTCCTGTGCTACTTCTTAGTTTTGAATTATTTTAGGATTTAATGTCCAATTATTGAAATAGGGGACATGTTGTTTATAGGTTTGACAGTTTAGGGAGCGACTGATTTTTGAATGATACGATATAGATCTGGGTGATCCAGTATATTTTAGTCTATGAGGAAGCAAGATTTGAGAGATTAGAAAAAGTGTCTATTCTGGACCAAGTTTTATGAGTGGCTGAGAAAAAAGTGAATCTTGATATTGTTTTATATTGAAAATTGATATAGGGGTCAGTTAGCTCAAAGGTATTTTGTAGTTCTTCAGGTGCTATAGTAGTACATTGAGACTGCCTGTTTTCGTTATGCGACCTATCTTTGTCTGGGTTTAATAAAGCGTTCCAGTCCCCACCTATGATGTACAATTGATTTGGGTAGTTGGCTAATATATTAAAGATTTCATAAATGAAGAGATGTTGATTTGAGCAGAGACTGTATATATTGAGAAAGAGTATAGGTTTATTTAGGGTATGATATTCACTAGATAAAGAGTTATGAAGCACAAGCCAGTGTGCTGGTGTGCCAAAGCCAGTGTGCCGAACAGTCACAGCCCTTAAAGCTAAACAACACACCTGATACACATGTAATAGGTGATTCTATCGTCAGGCACACTGAAGTCCTGCTCACCAGGCTGAACAAGGAGAAGGTCACGGTGAGCTGCCTGTTGGGCGCTAGGATCCGCCACATAACACAAGCACTCAGATCACTCCAAGGTAAGAACAAATATGACTCAGTCATCGTCCATGCTGGTGTGAATGACCTGATACTTACCTCCCTGGACTACATGAAAAGAGACATAGAGGAGCTCTCTGAGCATGTAGCCCAGGCCGGTATGACCCTGACCTTGTGTAGCATCTTACCCTCACCAAGAATGATGCCACAATATGAAGACAAGATGATCAATTTCAACAATTGGCTTAAGTATTGGTGTCATTCAAAGGGGATCCAATGCCTGTCTGCCTGGGATGACATGCTCGACAAGCCACGATGCTTCGCTAGGGACAGCTTGCACCTGTCACCCCTGGGCTTTTGGATATTGGCAAAGGCTCTTGCCACCCCCATAGTGCCTTTTTTAGGCAAGGCTCAAAAGACAAACCCACCTCCATAGGTATCACAAGGGATAAGAAACTAAGAGTAATGCTACTCAACGCCAGAAGTCTAAACCTCAAGATGCATCCACTTGAAACTCTCCTTAGCATGGAGAACATCGATATCTGTGCAGTAACAGAAACCTGGTTCATGGCTCCTGAGAGCACCCCAGCACTACCAGGTTATACCTCATACCATGTTTTTCGGCCCCAAAATTTGGACCGAACCACAAAAGGAGGGGGAGTATCAATATTCTTCAAAGATACCCACACCTCCAGGTTGGTGGCACAGCACGAATCATCAGAGACTATCCATGTGCAATTAACAGTGGGTAAATCTGCCTTCCCGTTTATAACCTGCTACAGACCACCCTCCCAAACCCAGGAACCCCACTCGGCCTTCCTGAGAACACTGGAAAATATGAAGGTCTCTCCAAACACCATTATATTGGGCGACTTCAACTACCCTAACATAGACTGGGAGCATTACTCTAGCTCCAACACCCTAGCCCAAAGGTTCCTAGACTTTATAAACTCAAATGCTATGGAACAACTTGTTGACACTCCCACAAGAGGGGAAAACATACTGGACCTGATCATCACCAACATGGGGACTCTATGCTCCAGACCAGAAGTGTATCACACACTGGTAAGATCAGACCATAAACTAATCTCACTAGATATTCACATCCCGACCTCAGCCCCTGCCCAGAAAACCACAGTGAAAAACTTCTCTAAAGCAAATTTCACACTCCTCAAAACTGAGGTGAAATCCTTCAAAGCCCCCAGGCCTGTGGAAAATACGGCCCAAACCACAGAATCCTTTATAAACCCATTCTATGAACACCTTCAGGAATGCATGGATCATGCAATCCCAAATAAAACCAAGACCCAATCCTCCATGGTAAGGCGTCCTGTCTGGTGGACACCAGCCATAAACAAACTGTACAATAGAAGGAGGAAGCTACTACATGATAGAGCAAAATCCCAAAAAGGGAGGGCATCTCTGATCAGTATTAGCAAAAAACTATGGGCACTCATAAAATCATCTAAGGCCAGCTTTGAGAGAAAAATTGCACAGGACACTAAGGATAGTCACAAGGCTTTCTTTAGTTATGTTAGGAACCTGGGTGGGAATTCCCAGATATGCTCAGAATTAGTCCAAAACGACAAAAAATACACCAAACCCACAGACATTGCCAACATCCTAGCTGACAGGTTCAGCGCAAACTTCTCGCCCCCTTCCCCACCAAAAGGGCAAATATCTATCCCAGCAGAGTGCTGCCCCCCTGACATCTCAGATGCTCAGGTAAGAGCCACCCTCTCCTAAGCAAAAAACACAGCATCAGTGGGACCAGACAGTGTCCCGGGCTGCGTCCTACATGAACTCCAAGAAGAACTTAACCCAAACATAAAACTACTGTTCAATCTCAGCCTTACTACAGGATATGTACCCAAAGAGTGGCATACAGCAACAGTGGTCCCTCTCCACAAAGGTGGTGCCTCAACGGATCCTGGAAACTATCGCTCCATAAGCCTGACTAGCTTGGTCTGCAAAGCTATGGAAAGGATCATCATGGACCTCATAAATAAAGATATTGGGGACCTACAGACACTGGATCCTACCCAGTTCGGCTTTGTTAAGGGCAGATCCTGCCTCTTAAACCTGGTTGATTTCTTTGAAACAGTCACCAAGGCCATTGACGAGGGGAAGGTGGTCCACACAGCCTACCTGGACCTTGAAAAAGCCTTTGATACAATACCCCACTCGGGCATTATAGATAAGCTAACCAGCTTAAATATAAACCCCTATGTCACTAGATGGGTTGCAAACTGGCTCAAGGACAGAACCCACATGGTTAGAATTGCTGGAGCCATGTCAGACTCCAAACCAGTTACAAGTGGCATCCCACAAGGCTCAGTCCTGGGACCTCTCTTGTTCGGTATATATTTCTCGGAGGTACAGGCTAACATGGAAGGACTGTGGCTGACCAAGTTCGCAGATGACTGCAAACTGGGTGCCATAATCGACTCTCCAGCTGACACAAGCATCCTACAAAAGGGCCTCATAGAAACAGACAACTGGTGCCAGAGCCATGGCCTCAAGCTAAACACCAAAAGTGTATAGTCATCCCCTTTGGCAAAAACAAAGTGCCCACAAATTACCACATAGTTAAGTCCATTAAGTACGGGAAAAGTAATTAGGGACCTGGGTACCCAAGTTGATAGCAATCTCTCATTTGACAACCACGTGGCCAAAGTGGTTAGAAAAACATTTTATATAGCCCACCTAATCATGAAGGGATTCACATCTAGATCAGGGGAGGTCATCGTGCCTCTTTACTCATCCATCATCAGGCCCATAATTGAGTACAATGCCTCTTTTGGGATGCACCTTACCAGACACCTGCAGCAATTGGAAGACCCCAAAAGTACCTCACCAAGAGGATCAAAGGGCTCAAACAGATGCCATATGCTGCTCGGTTAAAGAAACTCCAGCTCTACTCAGTGGCATACCGCCTGCTCAGAGGCGATCTGTGCCTGACATATAAAGCCATGTCCAACCCAGAATTAATGGACATGCTGCACCTCAGAAAATCCAAATCCCATCGAGCTACACGCTCGAGAGACTTGAACCTCAGCACTGAAATAAATAGGACATGCTGGAGGGACAGATCCATAACCCGGAGGCTCCCTTCACTCTGGAATAAAATCCCAGTCCAGGTTAGGCAGAGTCCCTCATTGACTCTCTTCAAGAGGAATCTTGATGAGTGGATGGGAGATTGTAGGTTTATCCCGGGTATCACTTCTGTGTCACTGTTAGACAGAGGCAGAATATACTAACCTCAAAAAAGGTCATAGCAAAATTCATTTAAAATGGGTGGCGAAAGCCAAACACATTCTGGCTAGGCTTATAAATGCCCTAGGGCAGATAGCCTAGTATGAACCTATGAACCTATGACCTGCAGCAATTATTTGCTTAACCTATTTCTTTTTCCTTTCCTTATCCCAGGAAGGTTAATTTGGACTTACTTTGATATGTGAGATGCATGATTAAATTTCTTTTTTTTTATCCAGTATCCCTTTAACATTCCATGAATCTATTGATATAATTTCATATTTTTCTTATAAGGTTCATTATAGGTTCATAGGTTCATAGGTTGGTACTAGGCTATCAGCCCTAGGGCCTATACAAGCCTAGCCATAACAATTCCCTGGCTATTTCTTCCCACATTATTTACTTTCCTGGACCCCTGTCTAGCAGGGTGACTGACGTGATCCCTGGGGTGAATTTCCTTTCTCCCATCCAATTGTCAAGGTTCCTCTTGAAGAGGTCCAAAGAGCCACTCTGCTTGACATGTATGGGCAATCTATTCCAGAGTCTGGGGAGTCTCTGGGTCAGGAACCTATCCCTCCAGCATGTTTTGTTTATTGTGATGACAAGGTTTAGATCCCTGGAGCGTGTAGCTCTGAGGGATTGGGATTTCTTTAAGTGTAGCATGTCCAACAGCTCTGGGTTTGACATGGCCTTGTATGTTAAGCAGAGATCGCCTCTGAGTAGACGATATGCGACAGAGTATAGCTGGAGTTTTTTAAGGCGGTCAGCGTAGTGCATCTGCTTTAGGCCTGTGATTCTTTTAGTGAGGTATTTCTGAGGCCTTTCCAGTTGTTGCAGATGTCTTGAGAGGTACATACCAAATGGGGTGTTGTATTCTATAATGGGTCTAATGAGGGATGAGTACAGTGGGACAATGACCTCCTTCTTTCTGGATGAAAAGCCCTTCGTGATGAGGTGTGCCACATAGAAGGATTTCCTGACTGTTGTGGCAATGTGGTTATCGAAGGTGAGACCACTGTCCACCTGTGTCCCTAAGTCTCTTGTCACACTTTCTGTGTTTAGTGTACTGCCACATATATGGTAATTCATGGATACATGTTTTTTCCAAAGGGGATAACAATACATTTCTTGGCATTGAGCTTGAGCCCATGGCTCTGGCACCAAGCATCTGTTTCTGTAAGGCCCTTTTGTAGAGTATCCACATCATTTGGGGATTCAATAATGGCTCCCAGTTTGCAGTCATCTGCAAACTTTGTTAGCCAGAGTCCCTTAGTGTTGACCTGTACTTCAGAGAAGTAGATGCCAAACAAGAGCGGCCCCAGGACTGAACCCTGAGGTACTCCACTTGTCACTTGTCTGGAGATGGATTTGGGGTCGGCTACTTTTACAGTGTGGGTTCTATAAGTAAGCCATTTAGCAACCCATTGGGTGACATAGGGATTAATGCCCAACTTAGTAAGTTTATCTATGATTCCAGAGTGGGGGATGGTGTCAAAGGCCTTGGCAAGGTCTAGATAGGCTGTGTGGACCACCTTACCCTTGTCCATGGCTCTGGAGACTGATTCAAAGATGTCAATCAGGTTCAGGAGACAAGATCGGCCCTTCACAAACCCAAACTGGGTGGGGTCCAGTGTTTGAAGGTTGCCAATGTCTTTGTTTATAAGTTCCATGATAATACGCTCCATGGCCTTGCAGATAAGGCTTGTCAGACTGATGGGACGGTAGTTTCCGGGATCCAAGGTGGATCCCCCCTTGTGGATTGGGATAACTGTAGCTCTGCACCACTCAGTGGGCATGAAACCTGAGGTGAGGCTATGATTAAACATGACACTTAGGTGAGGTGCCAGTTCATATTGTAGTTCATGTAGTACACAGCCCGGGATGTCATCTGGTCCCATGGATGCTGTATTCTTGGCTTTAGAGAGTGCGTTTTGTACCTGTGTGGCCGTAATTACTGGAATTTGGCAATCTTCCGGTATTGAGATGGGCCATTTAGGGGGTGAGAGAGGGGTGAAGTTGGCACTGAATCGATCTGCCAGGATATTGGCAATATCCTTTGGATCAGTATATTTAATGCCATTCTGTTTTAGCTCAGAGCAGATCTGAGCATTGCCATTTAGATTCTTGACATAGTTATAGAATGCTTTGTGGTTGTCTTTGGAATCTTTGGCAATTTTATTTTCGTAACTAGCTTTGGAGGATTTTATGAGGCATCTCAGTTTCTTACTGAGGCTAGTAAGGGAGTTTTTTGCATCCTGGGATTTTCCTCTTTTCTGCAAAAGTTTCTTCCTTTTGTTGTAAAGTTTGTTTATGGCAGGGGACCACCAGATTGGCTTCCTTTTTTTGGATGAGAGCATTTTGGTTCTATTGATTGATAAGCGAAAAAGTAGTAATATAGCTTGTCTGTTTTTGTGTTAAGCTTTAACATAGATGAAGTGACTTCTAAGCTCCTATACCCTATGTAGGTGCCTAACCACCCGTCCCTCTGTTTTTGTGAATATGTATGTATTGGGAAGCAAAAAACAGCTAGAATTTGAGCTAATGTGATACATACATTCAGCAGAGGAATGTCAAAAGTACCCAGAATGTTCCAAATGTGAACAATCATGAGCTACAAACTTTGAAAGCCAGCCCCTTTTGTTATTGGTATTTGCAGTATATTCATTATTTGACCTCCTATGTTAATACATTAGTTGTTTAATTACTTGGTATGTATAGGCTAAGAGAGTAAATACTTGGAAAAAGTTGATATCAGCAGGCATTTATATGTTATATTTCTTAACATTGCTAAAGATATTATAAATTTACCAAAACAACATTTTGTATAGTGCAGGTCTAAGAGATGCACTTTGGGAAAAGTGAACTTTGAAGTTCTACACAATCTATATATTCACATTATAAGAGACTTATTGTAATCTTTAAGGCTACTGCATATTTTCACATTTATAACTATGCTGGTAATATAAATACCACATCATCTGTACTTTGTTATCAAAAAACACAACAGTAATCAAACTTAGAGAGAGTTCACATCCAGGTTCACTCAATTATTTTTCCACTAACCAGTGTCACCTTCTCAAATATGCTTGAAAGAGAAGATTCTATTTTAATTCACTATTAATTGTATCTCTAGTATAAAGATTTACCAAATAATAGTCTTTATGTCTCAACATATTCAATTATAATATATATATATATATATATATATATATATATATATACACACACACACACATATATATATATATATATATATATATATATATATATACACATACACATATATATATATATATATATATATATTTTTTTTTTCCCCCTTTTTTTCCCCTGGAGAGAAGAGAGATATGCAAAACAAGTGAGATAAATTTCAATATTTCCAGTGTTAATCATGCTGTGCCATATTATTGGTTAATCTATCTATTAGCCACTTTGTGTGTTTGACGTGAGTTATTACAATCGTTGGTGATTGAGAAGCATCCAGAACAGTAGCATAGCTGATATCATGGGTTCATTAAGTCATAGGCACTACCAAGTACAAACTAGCCAGCATGATATTGGAACACTGTTAAGTAAAATATATGAACTTACTAATCTCTAAGTAACATATTAATTAGGCTGTTGTATGCAAATGCCTCAGCCAGACTTACAAGACCCTGTTTTAAAACTTTACTCAGTGCAGAAATATATGCTTCTTTAGTCCCCCCCCCCCCCCGCAGTTAAGGTAGATCATTGTGCATGTATAGTTCAAATAATACAAGAAACCACAATTATAATCATTGACAAGTGTTTAAGACATGACAGGATATTAGAAACTCTTTGAGCCAGATGCCATTAAACTCCTTATTTCTTCACAGCTGCAGTACATAAAGGAAGGCACCTTTAAGCATGTACCCAGAAAAGGGGAGCTTTTCATCATTCATAAGTGTAAGCAGTTGCTAGCAAACAGTACCTTTAGTTATCCTGTGTAGTAGAAGGTCTTGCAATTGTGCAGGAAGGAAAGCAGAGTTACTAATGGAAGTTACAACATTTTCTTTTCTTGGATTTTGTAGACGACAGGTAACTTCTTCTAGAACTTTCTTCTTGGCATTTAGAGCAGTGTAGTGACTTGAAATAATCAATATGAGGTTCCTTTGATGAGAAAAGGAATGCTGTGTTAGAAAATAGTTAAGAATTCTTTTTCCAGCATTCCAGGCACGTTTTTAGCATATAATCCGTTCCCAGAGATGCATTGGGGCAGGAAACAAATCAGTGATGACATCATAGAGTTGAAAGGTGAAAGGATCAAGACACTTCCTGGTTTTGAAGAGGATTATGGGAAATGGAATGCCAAAACGCTAAACGGACCTCCAGGCCTGCAAATTAAAATGGAGGTTTTGTTTCTAGATGTCTTTAAGACAGAAACATGCAGAATACCTTGCTGAAACTCTCCTAGCATTGTCTTTGGCTTCAGAGAAGGTGAATTGGTTTGTTTCAAGTTGGATTAACTTTGGAGAGATGCAGAAAAGTGGATTTTGCCTCCAAGGGGGATTCAAGGGATATTTTTAGAAAATTAAGGTAGCAGGGTATTTTATTTGAAAATTAATCTTGTTTTGTATAAGGTAAGCACAATATTTACTAAGTTTTTGGTGGTTTTGCTTAATTTCAAAAGGGAGGTCTTGAGTTATAGTGATTTTATGTACTCTCCATGTAAAGTTCTTCTTAGCTTTATATGCTGCTAATATTTGTTGAACATGTGCTGAGTTTAACAGTCTGATATATATTTGCCTCGGAGATTCATTTGTTTGTGCATGCCTTATAGCTCTGTGGGCTCTTTCTATTACCATGTCATTCAGGAGGTCTTTATTATTCAAGAGAGAGCTTGGTATTTCTTTGATTATTGGATTGAGTTGTGCATTTTCAAAGGTCTCTGGAATTCCTCTTATAATGAAGTTATTGTGCCGGCTTCTGGCTTCTATGTCTACCATTTTTTGTTGTAATTCTTTAATAGTGCTGTTGCTGGTCTGAAGCTTTTGCTTGAGTTCATTTATTGTTAGTTCATTGTCCATAGCTTTGGCTTCATTCTGTTCGAGTCTAAGCATAATTTGGTCCAGACTAGAGCCAAATGTGGTTAGTTTATGTGAAAAACCTTGCACTTCTGTGTGTAAAGGTTGCAATGCATTTTTAAGGTCCTCCAATGTTAAAGATTGTTCCTGTTTTGACCTGAGAGCCATCTTAGCAGCATCTTGTTGTAGCTTGTTAGTTTTTTGTCTTTTGGAAGTGGTGTCTTTCTTAGGAGTAGAAATCATAGATAGTTTGGTTTTCATGGTTAAAGTTTCCATTTGATCTGGTTGGTTCTCCATTTAGTGTCCAAAGTTAGATGCTTGGTAATAAAGAAGAAGTTTTTATTTAGTAGACCCTGTTCTGAGAGATGCTTTTTCTTTATTTTTCTTGTTTTAGGCCTGTGTATCTGGAAGAATCCACACCATGTGGTTCACGGCTCAGCTTCCAGTAAGTAGTATTTTTATTCAAAAAGAAAGGAATCCGGCAAAAATATAGATGAAAAAAGTAAGTATTTGTATTCCTGTTTTAATCCTTTGGTGTTTAAAGTATTTTCTTTGAGCGATGTGCCAGCTTAAGATCAGATGAAAGTTTAAGGTTTCAGGAGCTGCACAGTCCACCATTTTGGAATCAAGAGGTCAGCCTTAATAGAAGAATATACCAACCCAACATTGAGCAATTCACTTAAATAAGACAGAACCAAAGGAGCATCCACAGTAAGTGGGTCAAGGTTATGAGAAAGACACAAAATAGAACACCTCTTCCATTGGACAAGTAGGATTTTCTAACAGTGGGTTTCCTGGCCTCCTGCAGAACCCCAAGCATGTCCTCAGAAAAAAGGTGCCTATAGGGAATCAACATCTCATCACCCACAGTGTCAGTTGAAGAGTAGGCAGGTGGGGATAGATGAGACATTCCTTGTCTTGTGTGAGAAGATTCATCCTGTGAGGTAAATTCTGATGATTGGCCTTGGCTAAATGCAGAAGAAAAGGGAACCAATGCTGTCTGGGCCAGAAGGGAGTCACTAGCAAGATTTTGGGATCATCCTGTTTTATCTTGCGCAGGGCTTTTAGAATAAATAGAAGGGGAGGGAAGGCATAAAGAAACATCCCCTTCCATGAAAAATATAAGGCATCCACCTTCTGATGGCCTGACACAAAACTGAGAAATTTGCCTGCTCAGACGGGAGGCAAGGAGATCTACCTGTGGAATACCTCACTGGTGGATAATGTCCAGAAACACATCCATGTGAAGCATCCGCTCATGAGATTGTGTTATGGACCTGCTCAGGGAGACTGCCACAAAATTCTGACTTGAAGAAATATACACTGCCTGAAGTGTCACTGGGAACTCCCAAAGCTGAAGTGCCAATCTGCAAAGAAGATAGGACCTTGTCCCCCCTTGTTTGTTGATGTACCACATAACTTCAGTATTGTCTGTAAAGACCTTTAGGGGCCCTGGAGAAAACAGAAGTTGGAAAGCAGTTAGCGACAACAGAAGAGCACTCGTCTCCTTAATACTGATGTGCTCCTTCTATTGCTGAAGAGACCAGAGGCCTTGCACCTTTAAGTTTCCAAAGGAAGCCGCACAATTCCCATCTGAGGTGTCTGTGATCAGCTTCTGAGAGGGAAGTGGGGGTTGAAATGGAAGCTCTGGATTCAAAGTCAGTTGGTGAATTCACCAATGAAATTCCAACTTGAGACGTGGAAGAAGAGGAACTGGAAACTCTAGAAGATGAGAATGCTGAAGCCAAACTGACTTTAGATACCACTGAACCTTCCTCATGCAATTTGTTGAAGGTATGCATAGGGTTGGTGGATGTCAGGAATCCTGGACCATCCAGAAATTCCTTGGCTGAAATCAAAGCCAGAGGAAGAAGGGATTGAAAAAAGAAGATTGGAGTCAAAGCCTTAGGAGGAGGCAGGGATGCTAGCATAGGAAAAGTCTGGCTCTTGTATCCCAGAAAAACATGATCCCCTGACAGGGACATAAAGGACTTCTGAAAATTTACAGTGAACCCCAGGCTTTGAAACAAAGCAGTTATCCAATGAAGGTGCTGTACAAGAATCTCCAAAGAGAAGGCTTGAATAAGCAGGCTATCTAAATAAGGAAAAATGTGAATGCCCTTGAGTCTGCAAAAAGCAATCACAGGAGACAGGCATTTAGTAAATACCCTTGGGGCAGTAGAGAGGCCAAAGGGCAAAGCAGAGAACTAAAAATGCCAGGAACAACAGAGAAATGTAATTACTTCATGAAAAGGGGATGAATAAGGATATGGAGGTAGGCATCTTTGAGATCCAGAGAAACTGTAAAAGGCTGAGGAAGCAACAGAGGGAGCAAAGTCTGAAGTGATAACATTCAAAAGGAAGAAACATTAAAAAAGGTATTCAGATGGGGAAGATCCAAAATGGGCCTCCAAGTGCCCTTTTTCCTGGGGACCAAAAGCATTCTAGAATAAAACCCCTTCCCACTTTGAGGAGCTCGAACCTCTTGAATAGTTCCCTAGTAAAAAGACTCCAAAGCACCTCTGGAAAAAGTCCAACTGGTCTTGAGGTGACTGAGGAATGACCATGAAAGGTTGAAGGGATTTCAAAGCCATGAAATACCCTTGGCGAATGATGGAAAGAACCCAGGAATCCTGGGTTCTGCTTAACCAAACAGGAAAAGTGAGAGAGAGAGAGAGAGAAAGAGAAAGACAGTGTGAAAGAGGAATGTTGCTGGGAAGAATCAGGTAGTTAGATTATATCAGGAAAGGAAGGCTTCTGAGTAGTAGGGTTCTGTATAGACTTAGCTGGGAGAATCCTCCTACCCCCCTTCATGCCTTTAGAAGGAGGATGAGACTGCCTTCTAACAAAGGCCAATTTATTAGGATAGTTTCTGTGGAATTTTGGCACACGAGAAACAAAAATATGCTTCAGGTCCTGTAACTCCTTGCCTTTTTACTGCAAGGACTTGAACAAATTATCAGCAGCAGCACCAAACAAAAATGTGTTGCCCAGAGGAGCATTCATCAACTTAGCCTTAATATCATCAGGCAGAGGTTGAAGCCAAAGCCAGGAATATCTTCTCATTACAGAACCAAAAGCAGCAGACTGGTCATATGAGTCTGATAATTAACAGCCCAAAAGACTAGGGCAGCTGAAGTATAAACCTTGTTACCCAACCTTTCCATAGTTCTGCCGTCCTTATCAGAAGGAAGAAGCTTGTAAAAGGCAGTAATTTAGATGGCTTGTCAGATGCAGTAAAGACCACTGAAGGGTCAGCAGATGGACATTTATAAAGGAATCTGCAGTCATCAGGTACTTTATAAAACCAATCATATTTTTTAACAGCAGGAGGCTAAGAGTCAGGGGCCTGAGACACAAAAGAAAAGGCGTACAATAAAGTAGCCAAAACAGGAGGAATAGCAGAGGGTCTAGGAGACTCCATTTGAAGGAGCTCTTAATACCTTCTCTGAACTTCAGACACTTGGGCACAATCCCCTTTTAAAGAATTCCGTCATCCTGTAAATAGTGTCCTCAAAGGAAATCTCCTCAAAAGAAGACTCAGGACTAGCAGATTCCACTTCCTCATGACCATAATCCAAAGGGGAAGTAATCTGAATAGGCCAGAGATTCCTCATCAGAATCCTCTTCTTCTTCTTAGGAATCCTGTTGCCTAGTTCTCTAGAAGAGGGAAGATGACCAAGGGGGAGCTGGGACAGAAGCCCCCTGAGGAGGCTTCAAGGCCATTAAAACATTGAAAAAACCTTGTGTAAAATTCTCTCATTCACTTTGAGGGTCCTTAGGAGCAGGAGAGATATGTTTTATATTTTGCTTCTTTTTTAAGGGGATGTCTGCCTTATAAAACTTAGAAAGAATTTGCAGTCATCAGCCTCTGATGTCAGCCTACACCAATTATTGTAGTTGGGACTTCCTCCTTCACCAGTATCTGATGACCCCCACACAAGCCCATTGGTGATAATCAGCCATAAATCCCCATGAATGTCAAAAGCAGACATCTACAAGGCCTCTGAGGATGTGGATATGCCAAAATCTAGAGCCATGTTGGCCTCCAAGAGGAATCTAACACAAGAACCTGGTGATCCGCTGGGCTTTCACTAGACTCAAGAGAGATGTCTGGTGGTGGCGGCACAGCCAAAGAATCTGGCCCGACATTTTTGGCCTTCTTCTTCAAAGAAGGATAACTCTCAGACTGGCAATTACCCACTATAGCGTCTCTTGATAAAAGCTTTAGATGCTGGTTATCAAGATAGATGACTAGGGAAGAAAGCCGACTAAGTAAGGTATTTGTACAGGATGTATGGTCAATGAGAAGCAAATAAACAAAATAAGCACTGCCCATGACGGTCTTTATGAGGAATCTGTCTCCCCCACTTGAATTTACCCTATCTGGATGACATGAAACGCCACAACAACATAAATGCAAAAGAAAAAGCTAATCAAAAAATGCAACAGGGTACTCATCTGAAAAAGGCTAGGTAAACCTGTAAATGACTTGAGAAATCAGACAGACAATCAAAGATGGCATTCAAACTGGTGGCAGAGAAGTTTTGAGGATGATACATGTGGATGTCAGCTTTATGCCCTATGCCTAACATGGGGAGCATATGTGTGATGTACAGTATATCCTTAACAACCTAAAGGCTTTGATATACTGGCCAGACATCAGGCCACCATTTCTAGGGGATCTCTCATGTTAAGAACACTGCAACAGTGAACTGGAAGGACATCTAATGGTACATCAAATATTTGGTTAAAGGAACTAAACTTTCATTAGCAAATAAACAAGACACAGTGGCATGATAGATTCATATCCCAACAACTCCCTCACCTCTTGAACAAACGTCAACTACATGACGATCAAAGTAGCTTCCTTAAAATATTCTGGGTAAACCTAGATATTTGGAAGGGCAAACTCATATAGTCTCCTTGTCTTGCCCCTTTTTGAAGATATAGGGAAATGCTGTAAAGTTGTGGGGAGGGGCGCTTAAAATGGTCTGCAGTCCAGTTGTCTATTACTTACCTATAAACCAAAAAATGCGATTTAATAAAAAACAGTTACTGAATATTAAGAGGCAGAAGTTTTTAAGGAGGACAATTTTATTTACTCATATTTACATGCATCCACTTATCCCATTTATGTGAAATATAGTGTGGTGAAAGACAAATGACAGGAGTGTCAATATTAATCAGCGATGATATCATGTCTGAAACTTGTTTAAAGCAGCCCAAGTCTTTGTTTATTAAAGGAGGTTTGAACAATGGTTTACCTGAATTAACAAAGCAAGTCGTAAGAGTACTATTCATAATTTAGCTGCATATAACCTAAGCACTGGTAAAATATTCATGCTGCAATTTGACGTTTATATTTTGCCAGCATTTGATTATGTGCAGCTAAATTTTGAATTGTATTTATTACACATTAGGAAAAAAACAACAAAGTTTTTTTTTATGAATGGTTTTATAGCTGCATTAATGGATAGTTTTATTCATATACTTACATATATTTATGTTTTAACTTAATTACTTTTAACATGTAAAACTTCTCTTGCATATTATTTAAGTATTAATTTGTCACATTTTCACATAGTATATACTTTAAACTTGGTTAAGATGGTCACTTGTGTGTCTTGAGGGAGTTTTTTTTAGCCATTGCAATGCATGGGGACTATAGATAGTGGGACAGTATCAGTAAGCACTTTCATTGACAATGGGAAGTTATATAAGTTCAGGTCAAGCTTGCATCATTTGTTCTGAGTAAGTCCTTAATGACCATTTTGCAGTACAAAAGTGCTAAACCATTTATTATTTTTAATAAAGTCTTTTGCAATTTATTTTTAACTGTCACTGAATGATCTTTTTGGAGTTGTGCCTTTGACACGCCTTCTGTTTCTGGTTCTTGGAATTTAAAGTGCAGGGCAGCACTTTGAAATAGCTACTACTACAATCACCCAAATGCTTCTATATACATCTTACAGAAATGTTACTACCTTCTTCAAAGTCCCGTATCCCTTAAGAATGTATCACATTTGATCATGTTGTATTTTGTCTCAGCACTATAGCTCTATTTCAAACTCCCCTTTTTTGTACTTTCAACAATTTCCTTAGTTTCAGTGGCACAATAGGTTGCACTCAACTCTTTATTGTCAAAGGCAGTGGGTTCTACTCCCATACCAAGTACATAAATTGCTGAAACTACAGTGCAGCATGGGGCAGGGAGTGATGCACTGCTGAGTGTGTCATCCTTTGCTGTGGGTGTTACACCAAGGTTCCATCTGCTTGTGTTGGTGCTAGCTGAGGTGGATGTAAAAGATCTTACAGCACCTACTGAAAAAAGTATGAGTAGTTTGCTAATGTGCTGGCTAAATTGCATAGTATAAATCCCACCTCGGGTCTCCCCTGAAAATAGGCTTCTAGCCTAGTGTGACTAACTCTGTCAAAAAGGGATAATAAAATAAAATAAATAATAAATAAATCATTAGCAATATTTATCACCCCATTTCATATTTATCTTAGATCACATGCACTGATTCTTGCAGCATGTATCTCATAGCTACTTCAATTTTTGTAATATTTCATTGTACAAAGTGTTATCATCATGTTTTCAAACAAACAAATCCATAAAAAATACAATTGTTCCTCTCCTAACTTCCTTACCCTTTAAATCTTTCTTCAACCTTTAATACCCCCAAAAATAGATATTTACTTTTGTAAGCATACCTTTATAAAAATTGTATTCTAATCTATCTTCTTCATGTTTCTTTTTACCAACCACACTGGCTTATTAACACATCTGTTTCTGTTATTCAATTTAACTCTTAAATCTCCTTCACTTTTTTAAATAGTATAATTTCTCTATCATTTGCTTTTTCATAATTCCTTGTTGCCACCACATAATTTTCTTTTATACATATTAAATGTAGCATTTTGTATTTTCCCTATAAACTTTACATCCTGTACAGCATTTATAAAAATGTGTATTGATATGCAACTTTTTTCATTCATATATTACATATGCTTGTGTATATTTTATTTCCTTTCTATTGCTTAGTAATGTGATAATTATTTTTAAATATTGAGCATATTGTCACATGATTAAAAAAGTGTCTTTGATTCAGTCATTAACTTCTTGTAATTAGCTTGAAAATATTACAAAATGTAATTATTTTCAAAACGGACTTCTTTTGCATACACATGTCATCTTTCTCAATATGTAACACAACATTTTTCTCCATGATTCTCACATCTCCATTCATTTTTATATTTATTTCTCAAAGGTCACAATTAAAGCCCCTTCACAGTACCTTATCTGTATTTGGCATATTTATTTTCTCCATGTTATAAAACATCCTTTTATTTTTTTAATTCTTGTGTATACATATAATACCCTGTTCCTCCACACTTTACCTGATATAACATTCAATTCCCATCATTCTTTCTGGAATTGGCACTGCCACATCCACTATGTTTGTTACACTATTAATTAGTAATACATCAGTCTCTGTCTTCCTTTCTGATGCTTCATAATATGTCCCTTCCTCATACATTTTGAAGTAATCTTTGCTTAAGAACATATATCTAGTTGTGATTATTTGACATAGGAGATATAATTGCTACTGTAATCATTTCACTAAAGAAAAAAATAAAAACTCTCAAATATTTTCTATGGACTCCTAACAAATAACACTCTGATGCTTTGCACATGTGAGAAAAGGACAGAAAGAGAAATGTATAGAGAGTTGTAGGAGATGGTTAATATTTAGGCAAATAAGAGAAGTGTGACAGGAGGGCAGTTAAAAGTGATATAGAACAAGAAAGGATAAGAACAGAAGCTTGAATAAACATTTTACAGACAGAAGTAGAGAAGAGTGAAAAAGAACCTTGCAGGAATTACCCCTGTACATGAAATGGAAGTGGTTTACTTGTCTAAGAAGCTTATTTGTACATTTGAGTTGTGGTATTTGTGTCATTCTGTTGCTCATTGTGTGACTGTATTTTCTTTCTGTTTTGTGTTCCTTGTGATGATTTCAGTGATATCTCTTTTCATTTTACTTTTCACTTGTAGATTAGTTGCATTTTTCAAGTGTTCCATTTCTCCATCCATTTTCCATTGGGTAATATGGTCACTTGTTGTAGACCTTTGACCAGTACATACCTTCTCAAATGGCAAAATAAATCATGAACCTCTCCTGCCTCTTAATCCTGCTTGGACAACACACACACATTCACAGGTATAAACTGAAGGATACAAGATCCATGAGGATATATCTACTCATTTTACTCTTGTGACATCAGCTAAAGAAAGAGGAAGAACACAGAGGCCATGTGACTTGTAACAGACTGCTTAAAACACTGAATCTTTCTCTATATATATTTATAGAGAGAGAGAGAGAGAGAGAGAGAGACTACTTTAATTTTACAAACTCATTTTAAGTGCACCTACATTTCAACAAAATTATTTGACCAATTTATGACCCAGTGAATGACTTCGAGCAAGAGAGTTGTGAACTTGAACCCCTGAAGGACTGATGTTAAAGCCCACTCCCAAAATAAGCATAGCAGAATGTTTATTGAATAGTTTGTAAGAACCATTGTTCACTGAAGTTTACATAGCTGCAGGTCTGCATATATACACACATACTTATGCACACTCGTAATTTACAGAGTGGTTGGTCTGTTGAGAAGTCAGTATATTTTATAACAACTTTAAAGTGATAAATTATGTGATAGTCAACATTTAAAAAAAAATGAATACAAATTCATAACAACTGGTTCTTTCTCTACTAAGAATACTGCCTAAAATGGATACTTTAGGCAGTATTTTGTATCATTAACAAGACTACTGTCTGCACAATACCTGTAAACATGTATGTCCCAGTTCCAAGTGACTTGCTGTCAGCATAAGTGACCACTTACACTAAGAGCAGATGAAAGTAGGTGCTTCAGAATCAGGTCCCCATAGTAAGCCTGTTTATAGATAGACCTTACATTGAAGTTAGTCACATATACTGAGTGCAAGTCTTTTGGAATATGGGCCCTGGTGTAAGCTTGTTTATATACAGGCTTTACAGTAAAGTAATTCACTTATACTAAGATCAGGACTTTTAGAATGAGAGCAGAATTAGGCCGGTATTCATAGTCAGTTACACAAATGCTTTGTGTAGTTTGGGAGTATGTGCAAACAGGCACAGGTGAGCTGCGATTCAAAGAGGACACTTATGTCAATTTGTGATGCCCTTGAATGCAGTTATACAAATGAGCTTATAAAGAGATGTCAATGAGGAGTGACATAAATGTTCATATGCTAATTAAACCTATTTTACACCATTTGCATTTCAAAGTCAATTTTCCCACTTTTCTGTGCTTGTCACAGATACATTATAAAAAAAGAGGAAACATTGCTAAATCTATCAGAGCTGCAACTGGAAAAATTGCTATCGCTTACAGCAAGCTTTGCTATTTCTAGGTCAGATTGGCTTGTCTTGGCCAGGCCAAAACTGCTTGTGCTTAGCGGGACTCACCGGCAAAAAAGACAAAAATGTAAGCAAAAGATAACTCATTATAACTTTGATAATTAAGAAATTTCTGATAGTTTTAGAGTGTACAGGAAATTATAAGGGTCTTAGTGACATGTTTGACCACTATAGGGGAGTATAGGAATGCATGGACTTCGTATTCCTGTAGACACCAACGTATGTATAGCTTTCACTATAATTACTGTGGGTATCTTCCAGACAAAGACTGGGGTCATGTTGGGGATCTCACAGGCTTCTGCCAGCTTTCTGAATATACGCTTGGCACATGTGGATCAGTATATCTATTTCCCATTGTCACTTCATGACCAGGACAGGACTATATTTACCTTTTATGGGCTGGAACATTTCCCAGAAGCACTTGGTGTGATACATTGCACCCATGTTGCAATAAGGACCCCCCCCCCTTGATCCACAGGGTGAGTGGTACAGCATTAGGAAGGGCTACTATTCCATTAATTGCCAGATGGTGTGTGATGGATGGGTGTACATCAACAACTTCTCTGCTCAGCATCCTGGCAGTGCACACAATTCCCTTTTCTGGCACACTAGCTCACTTTACATTCTCTTTCTGCATGGTACTAAGTAGTTAATCATGTTAAACAAAATTGCTGTATATTAATTCTTATTTTTCCTGTTTTGTCTCCCCTCCCTTCTCTCTCCCTCTCACTCTTTTTTTCTCCTTAAAAGGGGATGTTGGATATCTGCTGGAGCCATGACTCTTTTGAGAAACCCTACTGGAGCTTTGGAAGAGAAATATAACACATCCCTGTCCCAGAACCATGTTGTCATTAACAGGGTGTTTGGCCATGACCCAGCCACTACATGCAGGATGTTCACTGCCTGTTCCATTCTGCCTAATATGATCATGCACTGTTGTACTGTTAAGATGGTGAAGTGACCCATGCTGCCACTGCAGCTCCCAGTATTAGTCCCACTTTGAGTAATAATGACTAGCTTGGCAACAGTAGTAAGGGACCGCATGAGGCAGGCTCAAGCACAGATTAGCAGAACTATGGACCAAGACATTCAAGTTAATGAAGAGTATAATTTGATGTATGCAGTGATAGCTGTGGGCTATGCTGTGTGGTGCATTGCCTTCTTTCACTGTTCGTCTGACATTCTTTCTCATCTTAAAATAGTTTTTTATTACTACCTCTTAGCCTGAGTGCTCACTGATTCCTGTTCAATGATTCTGAAAGGCATCAAATCAGTAAATAATTCAGCAATTGTACCTGCTGTATTTAATAACTTTTGGTTTAATTAATTATTCACTATGCAATATAAAGTAGCAATGGCAAGAATGACACGTTCAGTTACATATGCCATTTCTGTGTAATGAATTCTGTTGGACTACATTGCACATTTCTTTTTAATGTCATTCAAAATAATCATGACTGCAAAAACTGTTTTTATTTGTGCAGTGAGGAGAGTGTAATGGCAACAGTTAAGTGTATATGGCAGAATCATTATTTTAATGTGTCCTTTCTTTATGTTTGCTCATTACTGTTATGATTTCTTATGTGACTTTAACCAGAAGGAATGGTAATCCATATATAATTGTTTTTTTCCCAGTGTTCATTCAGGTACTTAACAGAGGTTTACTATGTTATGGTTGACCCAGACCCCATAGAATGACCCACATATGCAAAAACGACAATGTCGAATTCCAACACTGTTGAAATACGACTTGTCTTTGACCTTGAAACGGGCTTTAACATGTGTCAAGATAGAGGTGAGATTCGTACTTCAACAATGTCGGGTTCGACATTGTCACTATTTGGCCTCCGGACTTCAACTGAAGTGGGTTCGACCGAACCCACTTCGACCTTACCATAGTAAACCCTTAACACATGTGCACAGACTTCCCTCCTCCTCACAATCCAATTCCAATTAAATGGAAAGCCGAATAATTAAAATTATTAGAGTATGGTGAAAGTAACAGCTGTAAATGGAATAACTGCACACATATGCAACTTTCCCACCCCAACAAAACCTTATTTCAAGTAAACATAAAGAATTATCAATGAAAGTAGTTCTCAGTAGTTTCAGATCAAATGAGTCAGACGTATCTCCTAGTGATAGGCCAATTGCACCATCACCGGGCCTATCGATAGGAAATCAGTCATACATATCTCCTGTTGATAGGCCTGGGGATGGTGCAACTGAACCTTACGATATATCAATGTCAATATAGTATATAGAAATTTGACAGCAAAAGTGCCTTGACATGACACTCCAGAGATTGTTAAAACTTTGAGAAATTTAAATTTCTTGTATTAGAGCAAATCCCAAATAGTGCTTTTTGTGAAGAATGGAAAAACTTATTAATGCACAGGGAAATGATTTGGCAATTTGGATTAAATGCCACTAACCCACTGGGTATAAATGAGAGCATGTCCATCTCCAGTGAACTTAAAAGAAGACACAATATGGTTTAAAAGACAAGTGTTAAAAAACATTTTCACAATATGTTTTTAATAAAAAAAACACTCAACATATAGTTTATGTACTGAGTTCAAAACTGAAAAATGTATATACTTTTTAACATTTACTAGTTTAAACTAGATGTTCATTTTCAGTTGTATTTTCTTGGTTTCAATGTGAACGTTTTTATCTAGTGCTTTTTTATTTAGTGCTGACTGGTAAATTATGAGGGAGGGGTTCTTATACTATATGTATTTAAACTAACAATTTTCTTGTTTCGTGGTTCTGATGATGTCTAACTATTGACAAAAGCTCTAAACCACTTTTTTTTTTATTTTATTAAAGTGTTTAACAGTTTTTGCAGTTGATTGCTTATTTATTTCCTGTTATTGGACTGCCATTTGCTAGGGTGTTTGCGTTTTTATTAATATTCAAGGATAACGACACCAAGATAGCACAAAACTGAGTAGTTATCCATAAATTGAAAATATAATGACTTTGAAGGCACATACATAATATCAGGGATGACTGCCCCCCCTCCCCATATATATAGCAATTTTCAGTGTACTTTTGTAGTATTCAACTGTAATGAAAGTGAAAGGACAAATGAGCATAATCATATATTTCAAGTTGCTTCTGTCATACATCTATACAGCATGTCTCTTTAGCCCTAAACTGAAACGATAGACAACCTCTGTGCACCACTCTGAAGTCAAACTAGGATGAAAGTAAAACAGCAGACAGCACAACAACATGTTCAGACTATTGTGACCAGCTGGACATATATGCTGTACCCCAGAAAATATCCACATGTATACATATCTGATTTGAATTGTGAAAAAAAGGGGAAAAAACAGTTGCAGCAATTCTTCCAACTTGTAACTACACAGTACACTGGCCCTAGACAAGCTATAGTGACATTCTGTGCACATCTATGAGGTGTAATTGCAATGAAAGTTAAAGAAATGGTTACCACACTGTCACCAGCCAAGACAAAGGCTCTAGTTATCTTCTGAACATACTTCTGAATTTGACTGAGAGGAAAATTTGAGAAATAATGACCACAGTATCCCCAGCCCAAACACAAACCATAACAACCTCTGTGGCCACTTCTAAGCTTGGTCAATTTTAGACTAGGTGGGCCCAGCCCTAGGACCCTACTGAGCCACTTATACAGCTAGAAATCACATCTCTCAGAAGCTCTCTGGTCTTAGATGTTCTGGGATTCATTTTATGACTTATTTTTCACTTCCCAAAACATTTATGTATGTACCCATAAATATTACTTTTTACACACACAAACACAAATCCACACCCACACACAGCCACACACACACACACACACACACACACACACACACACACACACACACACACACACACACACACACACACACACACATACAAGCATTTCCCTGATAAGCCAAAACTATAACAAGATAGACAGACAGACACACACACAGACACATGTTTTCTACAGTGTTACCTCTTAGAATGATTCAAAATACCTTTCAAGTACTCACCATAACTGGATTTCCTGGCAAAGACCCTTATTTCCTGATTCTCAGGAAAATTTCCTGACAGGTGACAGCCCTATATAGCTGATGAAGTTCAAAGAGAAGCCCCGCACACTCCTCATGCATGTGTAAGCAGATGTTCTGATCTCAACATTTTCACATATCAACGTTGTACATTCAATATTATGGCTAACAGATAGCATTATTTAGTAAATTCTTAGGAAACCCATGCAGGTATGTGTTTTGTAGTAAAGATAGTACAGTTGTGTAAAATCTTACCATAATGGTAGGTGTCCTTCCCTTCACTACTGCAGTATTCTTAACAAATGGGGATTCCCTGCTGTGGAAGCCCGACGTCCAGCCAGTCTACCAAAGACTACCGTTGCTTTAAGGTACATTGAACCTCACCCAAATGCTCCTTGCATAGCTTCCACTATATTATGAAGGAATTTGGGATTCAGGTTAAACAAAGACATATTCTTGACATGATACTCATTCTGGATGTGAAGAACTCAGGCTTGGTGGTGGAGTTGACCTGACAGTATGACCACTTCCTTTTACACCACAATAATTGCCAGATTTTAAATTGAGTTCTTTAATATTTCTAAAGTAATTCACATTTATTTTCTCCTGCACATCATCTCCTTTAGGGAAAAGTATGAGATGGCTGGACAATGATTTTTAACAATAACACTTTATCGCTACATTCTTCTGTGGGGTGGACATCAGGTGCAAGTCAGCCTCTGCATGAGGAAACCTTTATCTTCATATCAATGTGAGATGACTGCCCAATTCTTCATTAATAAGACTACTGCTATAATGTCAGCATTTCCAGCCAGTGGCTTCAGAATCAATTCTATTGCCATTAGTGAGGGTCATTCTTCTTATTTTTGATCAGTATTCAGCACTCCTGATTATACTGCGGTGGTGGTGCTGCAGTAGCGTTGTCACCTCACAGTACGACGTTGTCCTGTTTGATTGTCAGCTAGAGCGTCTTCTGTGTGGAGACATGCGTGAATGGGCGTACCTTCGTTAAAGGTTGTGCGTTAGAGCTGGCAACTCGGCACGTAAAAATCTACTGCCAATCATTAGTGGACTGGAGTTCTGCTGTGGCGACCCCTAACTGGGAAAAGCCGAATGACACAACATTCAGCATTCCTGATTATAAGTTATTGGCTGTGTTTCTGAGCTTGTGCCTTACAGCTTGTAAACTGATTACAGACTCCTCCCTCTTTATGTCTGTGGATGTTAAGAACCAATCAACTGCATGGCATGACGGTCCTTTTCAACCACATACTGAAGCCCTTCATTTTTTTTTCTGTGACCCGAAAGGAAGGACAGATGGAAAAAAACTGTGAAGTCCTTACTGATCCAAACCAAGGCCAACACAGGCACACATCAAACACTGCTAAACAAAATAACAGCAGCAACCATCAACAGAAAACTGTATACATCCAAGAAAAAGTGGGTTGATGGGAGGGTACTACCAGTAAGGCAGTGTGTTCTATGAATATTTACTGTTACAGGGAAGTGTAACTTATGCAGCTGTGCTATGTTCAACAAACACACTGCCTTACTGGCATTTGGATACAGTACCTAGGCTTATCCAACCCAGGAGGAGGAAAAGTAAGGGCCGAGGAGCCCCTGGAGAATGGTACTAGTGATGCCTGCTCTGGATCTACAAAAAGCATCCAGTTTATAGTGCTTCATAAAGGTAAGGGCCAAGGACAAATTTTCTACCTCTTGAATGCTTCTAGAGACCACCCCTTTACAAAATGCTACAGAAGAAGAAAAGACCTAAGTAGAATGTGCTTTTACACTGCCTGGATTTGACTTGCCATGGTGGATGTAACAAACAACAATACCAGAGGACAACCAATGTGCAGTGATTTGCTTAGAGACAGGATAACTTTTTTTGCCCAACAGAAAGAATAAAAACCTTTTGATCTTCCTAAAGGGCTTAGTTCCGTTAGAGTAGCACCTGAGCTGTTGATGCACATTAAATGTGTAAAGAATTCTCTCTTCTTGATTCTTAAGTTCTGGAAAGAACACAGGGAGATTGATGGACTGATTAAGAGTAAACTCTAAAACAACTTTCAGTGTGAAAGAAGGATTAGTGTGCAATATAACCTATCCTTGTTGAAAATAAGATAAGGGTGCCCCACAATATGAGTGCACAGCTTAGAAACTCTCTTTGCAGATGTCAGAGCAATAAGCAAAACAATTTTCCATGCCAAGAACTTAAGGTCAGCATGAACTGCTGTTTTAAAGGATGGCAAAGTCATTTTTTTAGAACACAGCTGAGTTCCCATGACTGAGGAATAGTATAAAACTATTTTATTTGATAAAGAACGAGCGCTTTCACGCACACAGGTGCGCTTCATCAGGTTATTGAGGAATATGCTTGCAAGGGGGCCTCATATGCAACACTCTTTTCATAAGCTGTTTTATGAGTAAAATATAGCTGAATAAATATACAGCTAGTTTTTTTAATACTGAAGCCTGTTATATGCACTGGGGCACTCTCTTTTTTGTTGTAGGAGACTGCTGCTCTCCTAATCAACAAACAATATGAAAACACCACAGTGTCCCTGATAAATTGCATACCATGTCAAAATCTTCCTTTCCTTGGTAAGGTTAATATGATAGTCTATCTGCAAATGAATCCTTTCTTACTGTCAGTGGTCTCATGGATCCTTGCCTGTCTGGGGATTTGACGTAACCATACTAGTAAACAGCCCTCAAAACAGCCCTCATCATGGTTGGGAATTAACTATTTAAGGATAAGGACTCAGCATATCTGTTCTCAACTAGCCCTTGGTCTATCTTGGTACAGTAATTGGCAATGCCTACTCTGGCATTCTGACCAAACTTTTACATTTCATCTGTAGTCCTTCTGATACAGTCTTTGATTGCTTTACCTCCTTCCTTTTGGGCTATACATAGAGGATAGTTTCAGGTTTAAAATTTGCTCCTTAGCCTTTTGACTGTAGAGTGATGTAATGTTTAATTGTGGGTCCACTACTCTTTACAGCATTTATACAGGCATTAAGAAATTTTGTTGGAGGAAAGGAATAGCTTACCAATGTTACACTGATAACATTTAGAGTTACCTCAACCTGTCCAAGTGCATATGGTGGAAGTGTGTGTGTGTGTGTGTGTGTGTGTGTGTGTGTGTGTGTGTGTGTGTGTGTGTGTGTGTGTGTGTGTGTGTGTGTGTGCGTGTGTGTGTGTGTGTGTGTGTGTGTGTGTGTGTGTGTGTGTGTGTGTGTGTGTGTGTGTGTGTGTGTGTGTGTGTGTGTGTGTGTGTGTGTTCACCAACAGATAGGTTAGTGACCATTCACACTTTGTTAGCTACTAATTTATCAAAAAAAGTACTTTTGCGTCTAAGGCAACTGTTCCACATGCTTATTCGAGGAATTCAGCTGCCTTATCATAGCCAGCTTTTGCTATTTATGGAACCACTGGGATTGAGTTTATATCAAAAGTGTGTAGTCTCATTGTTATAATGAATAATGATGAGATGTCAGCTATTTTATGGTCATCTTGGTTCATCTGAGAATATTTTAGCAATCAAGCAACTGATACCTCAACAGGACTCTTGTACAGCCATCTGTTGAATTTTCCCAAGATAACTTGTGCAAAGTCCTTTTTCTCAGGCTTCCTTAAACTAAAACCAACTGCAGATTGCACCCCAGACTGATAAGGTGTTGTAGCACTAAGCAGATTATCTGTACAATTTTGCACAAAGTGTGTACTGATAACCATCAGAACTTTATATCTCAAAATGTTCTGACCTGTTCCTGCATGACTTTGGCCCTTCTTACATGAGGGCACTTATTGGTCCATACTGCCCAGTTTAGAGTGCTACACTCTGCAAATTTATGGATACTGGCCATTCCCGACATGAGGACTGAAGCACTGCTTTTTAATATAATCTCCTTACCAAGTTCCATGCCACTAGAATGTATTACTTCTATGGAGCCTTGAGTGTTTCACTCTGGCTTACTTTAAGAGTTCTTTAAAAGTATAATTTTGGACTTATACTTCAAAAGATTTTTTTTATGAGCAATCAATTTATTTTAATGTTTTTTTACCAGCTACTGTATATTATGATGATGACAACAGAAATACATTTATGAGCAGCTTTGATATGTATTAGAAGCTGCTTATATATATATATATATATATATATATATATATATATATATATATATATATATATATATATATATATTATTGCTGTCACCATGATTTCTATTGCATTCCTTTGCTGTTTCAGTGCTTTGAACTAAAGCACTATCATAAAGTTGAAGCTGAACAAATGATTTAATAAGAATGGTAAGAGTGTAGAAAGAAGGGAGAAGGGGAAAGGTGTAGAAAAAACATTTGTTACTTGGCTTTCTCTAGTCTGTAACTAGATCAGGAGCACACACAGGAGGTGGCATCTGATCTCTGCAAGGGTGAGTGTGTCCAATGTAAAGGGAGTAATCCATTGAGTCGTGGTGTATTGAGGCATACACACAGCAAAGTTTACAAATGTATAATCCAGACTCATGTCACTGAGCAGGGACTACAGAACCTGTCTAACTTCAAACTGCAGATAGCAGCTGCAGTGAAGATACTACTGTAGGTTCAGCAAAGAAAGACGTACACAGGGAAAGTGACATGATGTGGGGATCAGCCACAGAACTGACCGGTAGGTGCTTTTTAGAGTATACACAGGTAGTGTAGGCTGTCTGTGGGCAGGAAGTTTTCAGGATATGAAACTGGGGAGAGGAGGTGATGATTTGAAAAGATGAGTAACAGACTAATAAACAAACAACTGGAAGGAAGACAGGATATAAATTTCAAGGAGGACAAAACCAGAACAGATAATGAAAGCAACATTAGCTGCATCAGAAAAGCTTTCTCAGTGTCAGAAGAATCAAAATATTGCCATTTTCTGTTAAGATTCTCAAATATACACCGAAAAGCAGAGTGATCCCTTTTTTGATTTTTAATCCTTTTATTTTTTTTTTTTTTGCTGACTAACTGAAAAGGTGTTTGCTCCATATATACTTATAAAGATATGGCTATCTGAACCTCTGGAGCAATCAAGACAAAATAAAATCCAGTCCCATTTTGTAGGTGATAAGTAAAGATAACCCACATTTATAGTTTACTAGTTGGGTGAAGAAAATCAGGAAAGCTGCGAAAGCAAAATCAGCATGACAGTTCAATGCTGAATATAGGTACTATGAGGGAATCCACTTAGGTTTGTAATAGAGAACACAGATGGCAAATGTGTTCTTTGAGCTGCACTGACATAGGATATGATGATAAACTCATTCCAGTTACCATTTCTCATTTAACAAGACATTTTCAGGTGTGTGTGTGTGTGTGTGTGTGTGTGTGTGTGTGTGTGTGTGTGTGTGTGTGTGTGTGTGTGTGTGTGTATCTATATATCTATTTATATATATATATATATATATATATATATATATATATATATATATGTGTGTGTGTGTGTACATGTGCGCGCGCGCACACACACAAGACAGAAAGAGAGAAAGCGAAGACAGACTCTTGCCTTGTCTTATTAAGAATGTAGGTGCAGGGATCAGTGTTTAAAATAAAGAAATAAAAAAGGAGTGGCAAGCACAAAACTGCAAAAAAGTCATATAATGCAAGAAATGGGAATAAACACAACAGCACAAAATAGGGAAATGAGGTCACAATTTCTATAACATTAATTGTAAGAATTTAAGATAAACTTCTCCCTAAAAATAGCACAGACTCAAGAAACTTGCAAAGTCCAGATGTGACAAAGATTATATATAAATCTAACCCATTATCACTGCAAAACCTTATATACAGCACACCATTCAAGCAAAAAAGCTCACATTTTGTTTAGTTTAATTAATTTTAATTTTTTAATCTTCAGTGACCAGCTGTGTGCTTTAACCAAAGTGGCATTTTTACAAATTGAATCCCAGAGAAGGTGTCCATCAGTTAAGTGAAAGGCTATATTTCTTTGAAAAGGCAGAATAACTGACGTGAGTTTTTACATTCATTTAAACATTTTCCCACAGCTGGGTGGGCTGATGAATTGGATATTAATGTCAGCCAAGGTTGCATACTGAGGAATCTGCCCTAGTGAAGTTCAAACATATTCTGATATAAAATTGCTTTAATCACCAGCACACATTGCTTCATTGCCACTTCCCACAGCTTGCACAAGCGTTAGATCTTCTTTGCCCAGTGGACCCATATGTTAACTGATTTTATATTACCTCAGGCCCATTTTTCCTGTCTTTTTCTTGACAACCTGTGCAGCAACAATCTATTTAAATCTTAAGCCATACCTTAACTTTATTTCCACTGAGGCCTTCCCCTGACAAGTTATTCTATAAACTCAGAAAACAGTCTGTCTCTTAAAGTCAAACTTTTTATTGTCTTTAAAAAATCTGCACTTTAATTCATGACTCTGTAAAAGAAAATGATGTTTTTACCAAATGATTAAACATTTAATATAATAATAACTGCAGAAATTAATAGTCTGCCTTTTATGTCAAGAATAGCATCTGAAAATTCTTTCTTTGAGACCACTGTTTATGTATTGCATAATATTCTTGTCAAAATGGTATAATACAGTTTTAAGATAATGGGTGGTATTTAGTCTTTATATGAATGCATTAAAACAATCAGTGTTGTTCACTCATAAGCACTGCAAGGGTATGATTCATCGAAGCCATTTATACCAACTTGCGATGATCATGAATAAACATAGGCAATTGAAGGAATAACAAGATGCAAATGACAGATCATATAAAAGTTTTATGCTAATAAGTCCTCTACCTGCTTGTTTACACTTGTTTATACTTAGTCATATTTTAATGCATTTCAATGCTGTGCAGGGATTCATTATGAAAGGTAAAATTGCACCTTTTATGTCTACTTTGCAACTGATGAAGTTTCCCTATCTTGCTTCTAGTATTGCCACTTCACAGTGCAAGCTGCTTGTCTTGGCCAAACCAAAGACGTGTGACCAACAGCAATTGCTGGTCAAGAAGGTGAAGATACAAACAGAGAATAAATCATCATAATTTTGATAATCAGGAAATCCTTGATATTTTCATAGTGGAGAGAGAGATATTGCATGGGTATTAGTGAACATGTATGGTCCTCACACGAGTGCTGTGTGGATACATAACCTTCTTATACCTGTAGATACTAAGGTATGTATAGCCCTCACAATACTTGTTATGGGGCCCTTCCACTAACAGACAATCTGGCGATACATTAGCTGTTAATCAGGCTTTTGCCTCAAGGATACTTCAGGTATCTCCTGGACATAGTCTTGCCACATGTGGCTCAGTACATCTATTTCCCAGTGTCACCTCAGGACTGAGCCTAGACTAGGTTTGCCTTTTTTGTGGTGGCAAGTTTCTCTGAGGTAGTTGGTGTGACAGATTGCACCCATGTTGCAATTAGAGTACCAGCTAGTCCACAGGGGGAGTGTTACCACAATAGGAGGGCCACCATTCCATCAACTACCAGGTTGTGTGTGAATCATGGAGGTACATCACCAGTGTGTCTGCCCATTCTGTCAGTGCACCCAGTTCCCATATCTGGCATTCCTGCTCACTCTATCTCTTCTTCCAGCATGGTAGAGTGCCAAATGGTCATCTTGTTGCATAGTGGTTATTGTTATTTTTATCAATTAATTATTTATGCATAGTAAAACGTATTTGCTCAATACTAAATTACTTTTCCTTTGTTTTGTCCCTCCCCTTTTCTGTTTGTTCATTTTGTTTTTCAGATGATGCTGGACACCCAGGACAGCAGAGAGAAATCTGGATGGAGCTGAGGAAGATAATTTCAATAGAGCCCTGTTTTAGATTCGCATTGTCATCAAGATAGTCTTTGGCATTTTGAAAAGCCTTTCAGAGTGGTGTTTTGCAGTATGACCCAGCACTGCATATGCAGGATGTTTAATGTGTGTTGCATTTTGCACAACAAGCTTATGTACTGGTCTGGTGGCAAAGTGGTCCATGCTGTCATTGCACCTCCCAGTTCAATGATCACATGCAGTAAGAGACCCCATATCCCAGGATTGTGCACAGCATATGGATGTGCAGGTGCAGAGTTTATGGACCATGACATTCAGGTTAGTGTTTCCATTCTTGTAAATAATGTTTTTTTTTCCTGTTTGCCCTTTTACAACATTCTTGAAAATATCAAAAAAGTACTACACCAGTCAAACCCAACAGTTGTCAGTCAATAAATGTGATATAACTGGTGAAAAATGAGTGTCCGGTTCCAAGGAAAGAGACAGAAAATACCAAAACTGTCATTTATTGGTACTTCAGGTTAAGCGCTTTCATCTATCCTCCATAGACTTCTTCAGAACACCATTTCTCAAACTAACAGCCTTTAAATAGTACTAATTAATTCAAATTATCCAATCCTGTGATACACCAATTTGATCTCATGAATATTAATTTCATGGATACTGAATGACTCATCCTGACATGGATTCTCATAACACAACAACCATTTAAAATCATGAAAATACATAGTAAAATAACTAAACAGTTATATTACTGTTTACGCATGATGTAAAATTCATAATATTCAATAATAAAATTACATTATAAAATAAAAATAAAAGCTTAAAAATTTTAAAAATACAACAACACACAAAACTGTGGGAAACTTGTAGCTGGATGAGTTTTACTTGTTTCTTATCCATTCTAGGCCATTAACAGGGGCTTGGTGGGAATACAATCATTTAATCCGGGGTAAGTGGCTGCATTTAATAATATTTGCCACTTCACTTCTCTTTCCCCCAATATACATTTCATGTCACCTCCTCTAGGATTAAATGATTGTATTCCCACCAAGCCCCTGTTAAGGGCCTAGAATGGGTAAGAAAAAAGTAATATTAATAGTAGGGTAGGTGTTGTTCCAAGTTGATTATACTCATCGAGCTACAAGTTTCCCACAGTTTTGTTTGTTTATTGTGAGACACAACTAAAAGTTGTATTTTTAAGTTTTTATTTTTATTTTATAATGTAATTCTGTTATTGAATATTATGAATTTTACATCATGCGTAAACAGTAATATAGATGGTTAAATATTTCCTTAGCATGTCAACTCCCAATTCATTAGGAATTGATGTAAAGAGGGAATGAACATCTAACATAACTAACTTTAGACTGTCCAAATTTCAATTAATACTCTCCAAAAATTATATAATTGATTTAAAAAGTGTTTAGTGTCCCTTAGAATAGTAACATTCTTGTCTACTAACTGTCTTAATGTTCTCTCCAAGTATATAGATATTGGTTCTGTTGTCCAACTTTTGCCTGAGACTATGGGTCTTGGGGGAGTCACTGGATCCTTGTGTATTTTATCATATATTAAATAAACAATTATATTTCCCTTTTTACTTGATTTGGTTTGATGTAGAAAGATAATTTTTTCAGTGTATGCATTTTTTGAATGTATGCATTTATTATAAATTTTACTTCTCTCATATCTGTATAAATGTATATTTTATATAAGTATAAATGTACATATGTGTATCTTTATATATGTCTCATATATATTCATATATTTTTTGTTATTAATGCATATACATTATTCTTTTTTACATGTTGTATAGCTGAATGAAGTTTCATCATTTTTCAAGTCTGTGGATTCAAGGCATTGTTCTTATGGAAGTTTTCAAGAGATACTAATAGGTTAATTTATTTAATTGAACTAATTATGTCAATGGGTTGATTTAAATTTTAGTATAAAATATAGTGTAATGTGATGCATGGTTGTAAAAAGGTCTGATGAAGGGGTGTGAGTAGCAACACGAAAGCGCTTACCTACAATAAAAATGTTTTACTTCTTGGCAAATAACAGTGACTTCCTTGGCTGTGGTTTGAATCGCTGGCTGCCTTTCTGTGTTTTATTATTTGTTTTATGTTCCATATAATTTTTGGATGCAGCATTGCTGAACTGAAACTACTGATAATGAATAGGCCCGTTAATGCCCTGTCTGCTAGTAACTGTTTAACAGTTGGCTAAGAGGATTAATGAGTTGGTTCTGTGATCCAGTGGTGCAAGGTTTGATTCCCTTAGCCTCCAGTGCCTTATTACGTGAGTCTGAGCAAGTCACTTAAGCAAACACTGAGTCTGGAAAGGTCCATGGAGGACATTGGTCTATCCCTGAAAACAAACACAAATAAAAAGGTGTTAAATGTTGACATTAGCATGCTATGCTCTACACCTTTCTACCGAGTTATTTTTCTTTAACTGTATGCACTATAATTATTGAAATAAAATGTATATACATGCAAAGCCTCTTAATCCTGGGCAGCACTGTGCACACATCTATTCTGCATTTAACTTTTTAACACATTGCATTTGAAGTTGAACATTGATATCAGTGTATTGCAAGGCATGATCTGGTGATGGTTGGGAGGGTGGCCTAATGGTTAAGGTGTCTGCCTTGCCACACACAAGGTGCAGGGTTAAGGGATAATTGGCTAGGCTTAAAATGGCTCACAAGGGCCGTTAGCCTAGTACTAACCTATGATAGTCAAATGATATGCATCGTATTGTAAGTATCTGAAATGTTTAGCCTGCGTCACAGTAGGTCAAGTTCAAATTTGTCATACACTTTGCCTCTTAAAGACAGGGTAGATGAAGGTACATGCAATCTTGAGGAGGGGCCATCAGATGAGCTGGATGGTGACTTATTGCAATGATGTGACCTATTTGATGCAGGTGATCGCAAAAACATTGATTCCACTGTGCTGTGTGACCAAGACCTTCAGTGAGAGATTCTGCTGTGTGTAGATTGAAGCTAAGGTGGTCTGTATGAAATTAGTTGCACTTGTTCCCCCTGATGTTTTCACTGACATATTGAGAAGCACTTGTAGTGTTATTTGATATGCCCCCATTTGTCCAGACAGTATCTTGTCTCTTCTCTTCCAGTTCTGACTCTTGTTTGAGTCTGGTAAGTCCTAACTAGTGTACAAATGGAGGCTGACACGGATGCTTGATATGCCACCATACTACAGACCAATGCCATCAAGACATTGTCCCTACCCTTGACAATTTCCATGTAGTGCTGCTAGTCCTCACGTGTACTCTGCAGGACTCTGACCATTTCTGGCCATCTCTCTGCAGCAGTGCATTGAGCATGACAATGCCATTGCACATTTGCTGCTGGGCAGTCAATGCTTAAGATGTTTCCTAGGGCAGCTGTGATATATGCCTATTGTTTCATTATATCATACACAACAAACTGTGTCCTCAGAAATAGAAATCATCGAAAGTTTAATGGTGAGCATGAAGTGGCAACAGAGCTAGTGTACTTGGCAGGATACTCATGAAATCTTTTTTTTCAGGTACGTTATAGTCTCTAAATAAATGGTGTTAAGATACCTTTGTAAAGGTGTCACAATGGGCACTGTTATCTCTGAATTTCTGCTATTATCCAGAAGGCATTCCTGTAGGTCTGGAGACACAGGTGTTGAGGTGCACAGGTTTCTCCCTGTAAAACTTGTAGTGTAATGCTACCATATACTTGACTTTGTGATCTAGTGTCACCTACTACAGAGGTAATAGAATGTTGAGGGGTGTGAGATGCTGCCATTAAACTTGACAACTCATAAATATAAACATATCATCATCATCATCATCATCATCTGCCATTCTTCGACTGATATCTTCTAAATGTATCGGTATAGTGGAACTCCTTATTTCTGCTGCTGTCCCTATAAAGAATTAATTGAATATATTATTACTCAGATACTGGAGTATCCTATTACATCCTGTGTATTGCGGTGTGGGAAGACACTTATCATGCACACTCTGTTCAATGCCATTTTGAGTAGATGTGGAGGGTTCACGTGGTAATAGCTATTATTGTGGGCCACACATAGTCACTGCATTTGAGCAGTCATTTCTCTAAGTAAATATGTTACAGTGATCAAACCGACCTTCCTAAGCAGATGTCTGTTGATGTTGCAGATATGGGAAATAGCCAGTTTCCACACCACCTCTGATTATGCTAATGCTATTGTCATCTGTTTTATAGTCATCACCTTGAATGGATAGGAGGTATTATTCATAAGGTGTTAAAGGAATAAGTGTTTGAGCCCCCTGCCATGTAGTACTACAGGGCAATTGTATTCTGTCTTGCCTTTCCTCTTGCATGTCCTACCATATCATTGACCCTCTGCTTGCACTTGTGTCTGTGTGTGGTTTCTTCCATCAATATCATTTGCATTCATAACACCATGGTTCCAGGTCTTTGCCTCTCAGATTGTTGGGGTCCCCCTTTCCCAAAAAGGCATTTGCCATATGTTCTAATGGCTGCTATGAGGATGCCGCACATATTTTTTTCTTTATCTTTATCTGGATCCCTGCATCATTCATTTAGTAATATACGGAACCTTATACCACTCATCCACCAAACAGAATAGCAAATAAAGCATGCCTGCTTTCATCAGAAATAAATTAGAGATCTGAGTCATATATGCATACTACAAGTCTGGCTTCACCCAGTCAAAATGGAATTGTATTAGCCTATACAGCATCATCCACAAATGCAAAATAATAATAATAATGGAAGCACTTATAACACTGGCAAATTATGCCATTGCAAACAGAGTTGTATCCTTCCCCCTGCACTTTTCTGTATTTATATTGCCATTTTTCATTCATGAGTGAGAGTCACAAATTTGACCGTAAAGCAGGATGTATCATGACAGCACAATACAATGGTGAAAATGCAGAACCTCAGCCATCAATCAGTTTAAATTATGTACTAATATCCTGTACAGGATAATATATAAATGTACAAGTATTGCAAACGTTTATCTTTCACAATGCCATTAGTACTACTTTCCCATACATTTCCACCACTGATGCCCTGAATTCCCAATTATAAATGGTACTCATGTCATCATCATTAATGTGAATCAACTGCCTTTGACCTTCAGTTCAATGAAAGACACACTTCAGCTAGTAATAAGTGTTCTATAAATTCAATATGAATTGCTTCCCAATAATTTATAACCTCACTGTTATTTTTACCTTACTTGATAAATGTCCCACTTTCCCAAAACACTTTATGTCTAAATTGATTGATCACTTATTCACATATATTTACACTCATTTATATATACTCTCTGTATTCAGATTAGGCTGAGTAAAGTTTATCTCTATGAACTGCAGTAATACATAAGTATGTATGCCAACAGATTCACATAAGGAGACCTCATGTAGCTGTGAAATGCACTGTCTGGAGCTGAGCCTAGCTGGCCTGAAGCACATGTGAATAAGCCTAATATGTTTCCACTTACCCTATGCATGGAAAATGGGAAATGGAGTCAAAAACATTTAGATTGCAAAATTATGAAGCCTATTCCATACTCATTCTGTATATTATAATACACAACATCATCTCCACTTATAAAAAATCAACACTAACAGAAGTATTTATTTATAAAGCAAAGTGGGGAAAAGACATTCCCTGTGATTCAATAACTTTTTTTTCCATGCAGGAACAGTGTAGCCGCTCCTGCAAAGAATATGGCCGCCGAGCGATCCAGTAAACTCCAAAACTGCCATGCACGAGCCTGCTTACACTGTTCTTGCACAGAAAGCCATGCAGAATGCTAATTACCTAATTTGCTGGTAAAAACCATACAGGTGGGTATCCGTGCAAGAACAGTGTTAGTTGCAGAAATGTGTTCGGTTACTAACCGAACACATTTCTGCAAATAACAAAACAGAGGCATGACAGCTCAAATAAAAGCAAGTATTATAATCTATAGGCATACCAATGGCCAAATATATGGTCATTAGCATGGAAAAGTGTTTACATTTTATAAAATGTAAGTTTTTTTTTGTGTCTAGTCTTGATCGTTTAAGCATAGGGCACCGGCGTACAAACGTGAAGGTGCTGAAAATAAAACAATAGTAAAAAGTAAATTTTAAGGGAAATCTGCATTTTGCCATTATAGTGTATGGCATGCATAATCAAAACAATACCAGGGAACAGTGGTTGTCAAGGGGAAAGGGCCCTTGTTAGTGCAGTAACTGTGGACTAAGGCAGTGGGGTATGCAAATGAGGGGAAATTTACTGAATCATAAAATATTCTAAGTCCACACACTGCACCTAACCATGTAGGTGCTAGAACATGATCGAGTAGGCAGGAGGAGCAGCTAATATGAAAAGGGGGTGTGTCATGCTTGTTGTAAGCACATTGGAGCTCCGTGGCCTGTATCTGTGCTTAGCTAAGCACAGCTAAGTGAGCGGGTGTGTCTCAGGCTGTGTAGCTTTGTGTACATTGCCTAAATGAGTGTGTGCAGTGTGCACCGGGTCTTAAAAAAAAATAAAAAACAGGAAATGGCACTGTTGACATTTGGGCACTGTGTTTGTGCAGCATCCCTCGATCCTTAAAATGTGAGGAAATGCCAAGTGGAACAAGAAAATAAAACAAAGGGAAATAGCAGAATACAGCCAGTTAAATGCAAGTAATATAGCTGGCAGGTGGAATTTACTATACTCAGCCAATCACACAGGCAGCATCCGAAGCACACCACTACAAATTATGCAAACACTTTTCAGTCTGTTTTTTCCCACAAATTCTGCACCATAGGTGTACACATATGGGGAAATTTTAACTGACAAAACTAACAAAAAATGTTAGGAGCTGCTGTCGCATTGATCTATCAGTATGTGCTAGAGGCTGAGGGTGGTGAGGATGATAATGCTGACAACCACCTCAAACCAAGAAGGAGGAGAAGAGTGTTCAGACCAAGGGTAACCTACCAGGAGCTACATGATCTGGAGATAGTAGAGCGCTACAGGGTGGACAAGGACATACTTCAGCAAATCATTGAGCTGTGCCAGCCCCACCTCAGACCCAGAGCTGTCAGAGGGGAACCCATCCCAGTGGATATCAAGGTATGTGTAGCCCCATGAATACTAGCTACAGGTACTTTCCAAAGACAAAATGGGGATATCATGGGGTCTCACAGGCATTTGCGTCCAGGATACTCCACCTGTTCCTGGATGCCATTCAACCACTTGCCACTGAGCACATTAAATTCCCCAGCACCCATGAGGAGAGGACTTATAATATGCTTCTGTTCTACCATGTAGCAGACTACCCGGATTTACTGGGTTCCATAGACTGCATGCATATCCACATCAAACACCACCAGGTGACCGGGGTAGGGACTACCTAAACTGCAAGGGGTTCCACGCCATCAACTGTCAGGTCATGTGCGATGCCCAGGGCATTATCATGAATATGTGTGCTAGCAGCCCTGGTAGCTATCACGACTCCCACATCTGGCATTCATCACAGCTGTGCCAGTCATTTGTCACTGGGGACATCCCATATGGCCATCTGGTGGAGATGCTGGCTATGCACTGGAGCCATGGCTGATGACAACCATCAGAAATACACACACACCCACACAAGAACACCATAATGAGGCACATGCACAAACCAGGATCATTATAGAGCATGTGTTTGGGATGCTCAACCACAGTTCAACTGTCTTGACATATCTGGTGGAGCCTTGCAGTACTCTCCAGCCACAGGTGCACACATGTTCATACTATGTGCCATGCTACACAATATGATCCTGTGGAAATAGCTGCAGTAGGAACAAAACAAGGAAGGGACACACAGCCCCCCACCATTGCCAAAGTCTCCACAGGCACAGAGGGACTCAGAGGAGGAACATCCTGAGCCTGCCCTTGTAGGCAGATGGAGGTGTGCCCAGTATGCCCTGGCCTTGGCAAAGAGGCAATGCATAGCACATACACTGACACTGTAGGAACCAAGGGACTGATATCTCTCTCTGAGATGCACACACAGTAAAATGGATGCCAAATATCATGCCACCTATACCTTACCATGTATAAACAGTGTACTGCATGCATCTGACATAGTCAGTCCCCAAGCACCATCCTCACAACTGCCTCAGGCACAAGGTAAGTCAGTCTTCTTAAGCAGCGTTTTCGCCTTGCTTACTAGCTTGGCTTCCTCAGAGGAAATTAAAATCAAATTTCAAAGTACAACATAAATACAAAGTCAAAAGGAAGTGATGTCATTAAGTTGCCTTTGAAAAAGGCACTTACATATAAGTTAGTATGTGTACATATTTTTTGATTACAACAATTAAAAACATAAAAACTCACAACTCCATACAGGTACAAGAAATCACGGTAAATGTTGTGAAAACCGTATGACACTATATGGAAAAAACTTTAATTACTAATAAAATAAGTGTATTTATAATACCTATATAAATATATAAATGTATACACCTAAGAAATAAAAACATTTTAATGAAATACCATCTGGTCATACATAAAGCGTCACTAAACTGTGAACTCAAATCGATGCAATTCCTAAGAGTCGATGCAATTCCTAAGAGTATATACCGAAAGGAAGGTAGTGAGCCTAGAAGCGAAGGACCTTAGTTGAAAGTGGCATCCAAATATTGGACAAAATATTGAAACTATAGGATTAAAAAGAGAACTAGAACCTGAAAATAAAACTAATCAGAGGAATCAACGCAAATAACTTCTTAATTTTAAAACTGGCAAGATATTACAGTTGTCATTTAATCCAGGGAAATGGAAAGCGTCTGTCCTGAATTGCCACTCTAATTCTTTAATTTCCAACAGTAATGAGGTAGGACCACCTCTAATCGATGAATTAATTTGATCAATCACCATGAATGAAAAACTATGCCCATGATGGTCAATTATGTGTTTAGCTAGGGCATTGTTATCATTTCTATTATTCATGGCATACATATGCTCATACATGGTCACGCGCAATTTTCCGTCTTTCCAATATAGAAGGGCCGGACAGCAGTTGCATAAGGCAACATATACATTGATTTGCTTTCACAATTGAGGGTAGTCTGATGGTATACTCCCCTCACTGTGAATGTCTGACCAGACCTGTTTGTAACATCTGTTGCAAAAAACATGGCATGCCACCAACTTCTGTTGAAGTGTTTATCAGTGTTCCTCTGTAATAACTCTTTTAAAGTTCCTGTTTCATTTCAAAACAAATTTAGAAAAGTGTCCAAATTTCTTCACTTGCAATTAAGGGTTACTTAAGATAAAACTCCCAATTCTTCTGAATAATTGTGGCAATGTTCACTGAGCTCAAGGCCATCATTAGAGGTCCACACTTAAACAAAGAGAGCTGGATCAAAACTAGTTGTTTCATTGAAACCCACATGAACCAGTCCCTAAAAACATTCGCATGACTGGTAGGTGTAGATGCAACATTCATTTGCTTAAATCAATGTCCAAGTCTACATTCGATAAAATTGCTTGAAAAACCATTAACTCCTTTTTTAAGGTTACTTCATTTAAAATCTCTGTATTAACAGAGAAACTTTGATGGATATTTTTAAGCTTCAAAAACATGTCTGTTGATGAGTCGAGCATTCTTCATAAAATGCTCCAACGATTACCGTGCTGCACAATTCTTTCAAAGCTGCTTTCACATCTGAATGGCCTTTGACAGCATAGTTTTCTTCTGTCCTAAAGGGATGGTGGCTAGAGAATGTAAGAATGAGTTGCAGTCACGTTGAGTTTTCTGTGTATTTTGAAATAATGAGCAAAAGTTTGAACATCCTTCACCAATTTCACGTCAAAGATAATCTATACTTGGCGTTGAAAAGTGTAACAATTAAATTTCCAAAAATTCTGAAGTATTATTAATGATTGACACACGAAGATTGTCAGCCATATACCGCTCACGTCACCTTCAAACAAGATAAAAATATCGTCTAAATATCTCATGTAATATTTGACTGGTTTTACAAGGTCAGGTGAGGAAAAAACAAAATGTTTCTCCCAATAGCTCATTTTCTCCATCTTGTTTGAAGGTGACAGTATTATGGCTGGACACTGCCGTGTCATTCGATAATAATACTTCAGAGCCCTGAAATTTACTCCTCAGTAGATTATCTTAACGTGAAAGAATAAACACTCATTAACTCAATACCTGGCAATGCTGCAACTCATTCTTACATTCTCTAGCCACCATCCCAGAAGAAAAAGCTATTCAGAAGCAATGTGGCAGCATGTTTTGAAGACATGTTTTGCTCATCAAAATTGTTAATGAAATGAGTAAAGTTAATTTTCAAGGCATCGGACATGGTTTAATGAATGTTGCATCTACAGAATGTTTTAGGACATTTCAATGACAACATGACAGCTCTGACCACATGTGACTGAAATTGTTACTATTCAAGAATTGGGACTTAACCTAATTTAGTTTGGACAGGAAATGGCAGCACTGTTGACATTTGGGCACTGTGTTTGTGCAGCATCCTCGATCCTTAAAATGTGAGGAAATGGCCAATCACACAGGCAGCATCTGAAGCACACCACTATAAACTATGCAAATCAGTCTGTTTTTCCCACAAATTCTGCACCATAGGTGTGGAACTCATCCCGGTGGATAACAAGGTATGTGTAGTCCTAAGAATACTAGCTACAGGTACTTTCCAAAGACAAAATGGGGATATCATGGGGTCTCACAGGCATATGCGTCCAGGATACTCTACCAGTTCCTGGATGCCATTCAACCACTTGCCGCTGACCACATTAAATTCCCCAGCACCCGTGAGGAGAGGACTGATAATATGCTTCTGTTCCACCATGTAGCAGACTACCCGGATTTACTGGGTTCCATAGACTGCATGCATATCCACATCAAACACCACCAGGTGACGAGGGTAGGGACTACCTAAACTGCAAGGGGTTCCACGCCATCAACTGTCAGGTCATGTGTGATGCCCAGGGCATTATCATGAATATGTGTGCTAGCAGCCCTGGTAGCTATCACGACTCCCACATCTGGCATTCATCACTGCTGTACCGGTCATTTGTCACTGGGGACATCCCATATGGCCATCTAGTGGAGATGCTGGCTATGCACTGGAGCCATGGCTGATGACAACCATCAGAAATACATACACACCCACACAAGAACACCATAATGAGGCACATGCACAAACCAGGATCATTATAGAGCATGTGTTTGGGATGCTCAACCACAGTTCAACTGTCTTGACATATCTGGTGGAGCCTTGCAGTACTCTCCAGCCACAGGTGCACACATGTTCATACTATGTGCCATGCTACACAATATGATCCTGTGGAAATAGCTGCAGTAGGAACAAAACAAGGAAGGGACACACAGCCCCCCACTATTGCCAAAGTCTCCACAGGCACAGATGGACTCGGAGGACATCCTGAGCCTGCCCCTGTAGGCAGATAGAGGTGTGCCCAGTATGCCCTGGCCTTGGCAAAGAGGCAATGCATAGCACATACACTGACACTGTAGGAACCAAGGGACTGATATCTCTCTCTGAGTTGCACACACAGTAAAATGGATGCCAAATATCATGCCACCTATACCTTACCATGTATAAGCAGTGTACTGCATGCATCTGACATAGTCAGTCCCCAAGCACCATCCTCACAACTGCCTCAGGCACAAGGTAAGTCAGTCTTCTTAACAATAAATGAATGGAGTAGAATGTTCTGATAACATATCTATTGTATTGATGCAAGCATGCAAGGGAATGGGGTGGCTTACTGGGATAGCACCAAACAACTGATAGCTATGTGGGACAGCAGGAAATGTATGCCCAGTACTGGCTTACCCACACTATCCAGAACCACCCTAGTTGACAAATACCACTGCAGTACATGTGGTGAGCCAAATAACTGGGAGGTCATAGGTCACATGCATGGATGTCAAAGTGGGGGTCCCATACTCACCCCCAGGCTCACCCAGGAGATAAGCTGTAGAAAAACATACAGAAATTTCTGACAAAGGCCCCCACATGGTGACATCCATGAAATTCCCACCTACAGACTTACACAGTGATATCACAGCAGGTCTGGCAGTGGCAGTATGGCTCTGAAAGGTAAGAAGTCTGAAACTAAAAATGTTTATGCCAGAACAATCTGACCTGTGGTCGATACTCTTATACCTGTAGTCTCAAAGATAGGGCACACCACTATGCTAAATTGGACCAAACTGTTAAGCAAATATCAGCACAGTCTGTGCAAATGTGTATTGTGTACAGATGTGTCATCCCCCCACCCATAGCAGTAACATGTCCCTAACCTTAATCTGCATCCAGCTGTCACAGAGAGTGATGGCTAAATATGAACAGAAAGCAATCATCAGTAACAGCCAGTCAACTTACTATTGCCATCCTAGGGGTGTCTACTGGTTGGCAGCCTGGGAACATATGATCATCAGAATGCACTAGCTTGATACACATGGCCTGCATCTGTCACACCTGGCCTACATGCCTCTGGCAAATGCCCATGCCTCACCCACAGTGCCCTTTTAGGGACTGTCATGGGGTCCATAACACCAACATAACACAGTCAACAAAATGCAAAGAAAGGCCATGCTGCTAACTGCTAGGAGCAACCCTGCCAACCTCAGAGAGCCAGAAATCAGGACAAAGCCATGATTAATGGGATGATAAAGGTCCAAAGAGGAGGACACCTTTGAAATACTGCTCTAATAATGTTAGAAAGTTGACAGAATGATTGTATTAGCAAGGAATGTCTGAAGGGTATGATGTCTGAAACTGCAATGTCAACTGCCAGTAATATCTGACTTCAACCTTGAGTGAGTTGCAAAACACTTTTGTTTGAAAACCACACTTGTTTGGGTAACCAACCAGATATATGAATCATGAATCTGGACATTGTGTGAAACTCTGTACAGTCGACAGGTATGAATAGGAGTCTAAACATGGGAATGCACCTATTGCAGGCAGTGCTAACCCTGGAAGATGGTGATATGTCTGCACCCACAGAAACCTACCCACAGCCATGGGGAGTAACACATCCTTCCCTGATCACTCAACCTATACAACATCCTGACCCCAAAATATGGGTGGCCAAGCCAAATGAGGTGGGGCATACATATATGTGAGACACACACACACACACACACACACACACACACACACACACACACACACACACACACACACACACACACACACACACACACACACACACACACACACCTCCAGGCTGTCCAACAGTCCGACACACAAAAGACCCTCCAAGTGCTATCAACCCATGAGAAGACCCCTATGCAAAGTTTTGGTAGCTACAGGCAAACATATCTGACCCAGGACCCCCCTACATATCTTACCCCCTACAAATCTATCTGGAGTCCACCTGTCACCCTGATCCTGCCTGACTTATATTACCCAACCTTGGACTGGAAATCAAATCATGCCAGAACAGAAATGCACATAGATTCCCCCATTGCAGCATATTACCAAGGTGCTGGACTGTTTACACAGCTTCAACAGTCAACTGGTTGTAGGCACACACCTCAACAGGCTGGATTGTGTAAGAATGCCTAGCATTTGGCCCATAATATTGGTTTGTGCATAATCCATTCTGTACTCCTCTGGTAAATCACTGTGATGCTCTGATGAGGTATGTCATGAGGTACTGAAACAATACATTACAGTGTCACACGTCATACATGTCAGATGTCTGCTAAAACAAACCCTGTAACTCTAGTAAGTCATACATTGCTAACAGAAATATTCACGATCACCCTGTGTATGGGCCATTGTCTCCCCATGTTGATAGGCTAGCTCCAGATATCCTGCAGCAACAGATTGAGTGGTATAGTTGTAGCACAAAAATCACTGGACTGGAGTACAACAATCTCTGGAATGGAGTCCCACATTTACTATAGAAGGTCACACTGGGCATGTTCATGCACTTAGAGAATTGTCAGTAGGATCTATAAATTAACAGGCTTTTCCCACCCAGTGCACTTCACGTTGCCCTACATTAGCAGTCCTGAAGACGTCTGGCACCATAGAAGTACCTCTTGGCAGCCCTCAGCTCTATAAGCTCTGTGGTACATGTGGTACTGCGTAACACTATATTATAAGTACAGGTAGGTAGGAGTTCTCATCTCACTCATAGCAGTGTAAAGGTGTGTGGGTGTCTGTGTGTTTATAAGTCAAAGATTGTGTGCCCAGTCACACCCAGTACATTTCTCATTGCCCTACTTTAGCAGTCCTGCAGATATCAGTCACCTTAGAAGTTTCTTTCGTCAGCCCTTACCTTAGAAGAATCTTTTGTCAGCCCTCAGTCTTATAAGCTCTGTGGTGCATGTGATAATTACGTAATACTATAGTGTAAGCAACTAATTAGGTAGGAGTTCTAGTCTCAGTCGTAGCAAGTGTAAAAGTGTGTGCATGTGTGTACACTTTGCATTGCCCTACTTTAGCAGTCCTGCAGATATCAGTCACTCTAGAAGTATCTTTTGTCAACCCTCAGCCCTACAAGCTCTGTGGCGTGTGTGATAACTGTGTAACAGTATAGTATAAGGAACTAGTTAAGTAGGAGTTCTACTCTCAGTCTTGGCAAGTATGGGTGTGTGTTTATAAGTCAAAGATTTTGGGTCCAGTCACACCCAGTACACATCCCATTGCCCTACTTTAGCAGTTGTGAAGATATCAGTCACCTTAGAAGTATCTTTCATCAGCCATCAGCCCTGTATGCTCTGTGGGGCTTGTGACAAATACATAGCACTGTAGTAGCCATAAATAGATAGGTAGGGGTTCTAATCCCAGTCCTGGCAAATGTCTGGGTGTGTGTTTGTGTGCAAGAACAATATCCTGCTTGTGTGGGGGTCATTGTGTTTGTGTGAGAACCTTATCCATTGGGGGTGGATTTTGCTAATTTTTCTGTTGCTCATCCAGTGCATGTCCCAATGTCTACAGTACAAGGCCCATAGCTGTCATCCACTATAGAGGGAGCTGTAGACACTCTATAGCCCTATCAGCATTGTGCCATGTGCAATAACTATGTGACAGTATGGAACAGATAACAAGATAAGCAGCCCATTTAATCCTTGGATACCACTCCCCACTCAGGAATCATACACAAACACACTCAGCTAGGCATCAACCCCTATATCAGTAGGTGGCCTGCAAACTGACTCACAGATAGAACCCACAGTGTTAAACAAGTGGACACCATGTCAGACTACTGACCAGTCACAAGTGGAATCCTACAGGGTGTGGTCCTGGATCCCCTCATGTTCAGGATCCACACCTCTGAGGACCAGCCCAATGCGAAGACACCTAGGCTGACAATGTTTGCAGATGATTGCAAGGGGGGGTGCTATCATTACTCCCTCCCCCAGGATGTTGACCTCCTTCACAAAGGCCTTTCTGAGACCTATGACTGTTGTCAGAACCCTGAACATTAGCTCAATGCCAGATGATGTTCTGCCATCCATTTTGGGTAATACAACATGGTTCCCATAATTTAATACATTAATGGTAGTCCACTGAACACTGACATTGTTATAAGAGAACTGGGAACACAGGTTGACAGTGAGCCCTCTGTTGACTAACTCAGTTCCACTGTCTTCAGAAAGTCCGTCTATGTGTCACATCTCCTGACAGGGTGTTGAATCCAGGAAGTAAATGGACGGTGTCTCCCTGTACTCTCTCCTCAGTAGGCCAATCAATGTATACAATGGCCTATTTGCCATGTGCCCCACTGGACATCTGCAACAACAGAAGAGGCTGCAAAAGTACCCCACAAAGAGGATCTTAGGTCTTACACACGTGCCCTATATGGACAGACTCCAATTACTCCAATGCATCTCTTTCCCATATTGGCTACTAAGGTGGAATCACTGCCTGACTTACACAGCCATGTCTGACGCAACTCTGTCAGGAATGCTACATCTGAAGAAGCCAATCTGTCCACACCACATGCCCCAGAAACCTCAACCCCATCCTCTCAATCATCAGGACATGCTGAAGGGACAGGTTCACAACCCAGAGACTGGCCATGCTATGGAATAGATGTTACATACATGTCAAGCAGAGCACATCACTGGCCCTCTGCAAGATAAATCTGGAAGAATGCATGGGGAATAGAATACCCACCCTGGGGATCACTCCAGTGAATATACTCAGTAGACACACTGGGGAGGTTCGTCAGGTGGCACGATGCTAGGGTGTTCCCATATTCCCATGGGAGAGCCTTGTAAAGCCTCCATGGCCATCTGCCTATGAAGGTATGAACCTATGGATCTCAGTCCTGGCAAATGTGTGTGTGTGCACTGGTGTGTATAAAAGTGTTTGCGAGTGTGTAAACATGTGGGTAAAAGTAATTTGAGGCTGGTCTCACCAAGTCCATCTACCATTGCCATACCTTACAAGTGGCGTTGATGTTATTCATTATATAGGTACCTTGGGACACTCTTCACCCTATAAGCTCTGTGGTGCATGAGATAACTGCATACCACAATAATACCAATAACTACATAGGTAGGAGTTCTAAACTGAGTCCTGGCAATTGTGTCTGTGTGTGTGTGTGTGTGTGTGTGTGTGTGTGTGTGTGTGTGTGTGTGTGTGTGTGTGTGTGTGTGTGTGTGTGTGTGAACTGTTTCCTCTGTTTGAGTGAGAACTATATCCATTGGGTGGGTTTTACAATTTTAGGCCATGGTACTCCGAGTACACATCCCAGGGTACACTTTGCAAGACCCACTGTCTTCATCCACCATGTAGGTTTCTGTTGACACTCTTCTGCCCAATAAAGCCCATGCTGCATGCAGGAACTATGTGACAATATGGACTGACTAACAAGATAGGCAGCCTATTAATCTCAGTCCTGCCAAATGTGTGTATATGACTGTTATTCTGTGTGTGTGTGTATAACTGTAGGATAAGGTATATTGAGTACATTCTCACCCAGTACATTTCCCATTGCCATACTTTGCAAGGCCTGGTGATGTTGCTCATCTTACATGTACATTGGACTTTTCACCCTGTAAGCTTTGTGGCACGTGTGATAAATGCATAACACTGTAGCAGCAATACATAGGAAGGTAAGGGTTCTAATTGCAGTCCTGGCAAGTGTGTGTGTGTGTGTGTGTGTGTGTGTGTGTGTGTGTGTGTGTGTGTGTGTGTGTGTGTGTGTGTAAGAAGAATATCTTGTGTTTGTGTGAGAACTAGATCCATTGGATGGCCATGATTTGATATTTTATGCCATGGTACTCCCAGTACACATTCCTATGTCCACTGTATGAGGTCCACTGTTCACATCAACCTTAGTGGTATCTGTAGACACTCTTCAGCCCTAGAAGCCCCGTGCAACAGTTTTGAAAAACACGGTACAAATAAGATAGGTAGGGCTGCTAATGTCAATACTGGCAAGTGTGTGTGTGTGTGTGTGTGTGTGTGTGTGTGTGTGTGTGTGTGTGTGTGTGTGTGTGTGTGTGTGTGTGTGCATGCACATTGGTGTGTATAGCAGTGATTGTGAGTGTGTAGACTTGCATCTGACACTATTATGAGTACTCTCACACCCAGTATACCCACCATTGCCATACCTCACAAGGCCATGTGATGTTATTCACCTTAAAGGTACCTTGTAACATGCATCACACTAGTAGTACTGTGCTACCCACTATAACTGCATAACAGTGTGGTACCAAAACTTGATGGGTAGGGGTTCCAAACAAAACACTGGCAACTGTGATCCTGTGTGTGTGTGTGGGGGGGGGGCAGTATTCTATGTGTGTGTGGTTGACACACTAGCCTCTGTGGTTGTGGGTATTAGCAATGTGAGGTATGTTCCACCTACACCATGCACCATTGTCAACTCTACAAGAGCTGATGTCAACCACCTTAGACTTATGTACATCCCCAGCCCTACAAGCTGTGAGGCACATGCAATAACTGTTACAGAGACCTGGGAAATGTGTGTAGATACAGCTGCACCTTTGCTATAACATGGTTGATGTGTTACCACACTGCCATAACCCTCTCTGGTGATGTCTGCAGGGCCACGTCCTGCTGACACAATGACACCTGGAACACAAACAGAATACAGCATGTGAGAGCACATTAACTTAGCATTACTAACACCATAATGTATCATGACGGAAAAGGTACACATACACTCTGATGTGTACCCATTACAAATGCCAGATGACAGAACCTTAAACAGCATTAAATAGCTGCACTGTATTAAAGTCACCCTGTGCATCAGACCCATATTAGCATATCCCTGCATCGATGGTATGGATGGCAGGTATGTGGCACAGGTAGGATCATATGCACAGGGTGTTGCTTGGGTTTGCCAGAGGCCTAGGCTGGGCCATACACTTGATATCATGTGTGTGTGTTTGTGGGGTGTTCATTAAATGGGCTGTGCAAGGTTGGTGTGTGTGTGTGTGTGTGTGTGTGTGTGTGTGTGTGTGTGTGTGTGTGTGTGTGTGTGCACGCGCATGTGTGCGTGTGTGTGTGGAGGTATCTTGTCTGATGCTGATGTGTGCGTGTTTGCATGCACACAGTCATGCCATGTGACTGCCCAACACAGGGGTAGTTTGGACAGCTGCGGGACGTACATGGCAGGGTATACAGTTCACCGTGGCTACAGACATGGGAACTGGTCCTGCCAGGGGTGTCATCGGCACTACCAGGGCCAAGTCTGGATGCAGTATTACTCCCTGATGGTGACTGCTGTCTGCTGGATCTGCGTCCTTGTTGGGACCAGCCAGGACCATGTGCCCATAGCCTGCTGCGTCATGACATGGACAATACATCCCCTTCAGTAGTGCTGGTGATACTGCCAGTATGAGAACGTGATGGTGCATGGCCATGTAGATCCTCAGCTGTTTTTGGTACTGTCCTACATCCACATGGCTGCTAGCCATTCCTGCCAAATGCTCAAGCACAGATATTCCACTTTTGATGAGTGCCAAGGTTTCCCCTCACCCTCTATCCATGACCTCAGTACATTCACGGGTGGCCACCGTGAGTTCACGAATATCGCCATGGACACCAGAGATGTGCCTATCCACGACACTGTGTATATGTCTGGTTTTACATTCATTACATACCTGTGCCTCCATGATGCCCTGAAACATGCGTCTGGTGACTCCTACTGTGGCACTTCCAACAGGGTCATGATGAGCTGCAATCCCCCTACAAGCACCTCTGCCCATCTGCCTGTGTGGGACCTCACCAGCACTCTGGCTATGGCTAGTGCCTGCACCATCCCTTGCCATAGTCACCACACTAGCCTGTTCCATGCCACCACCTGCCAACTGTCCCCCATCTGTGGCCACTGTTGACTGGGTATGTATGGGCATTGTGACTGTGTTCAGGGATGGGGTTGACAACAGCGGGATGCAAACTGATGGCACAGATTCAGCCCCGGACAACCCCACCTGTGCCTCAATTGGAGCATCATCATGGTCAGAGTCTGCAGAGAGACTGGCATCAGAATCAGAGTGGGAAGGACTGTGGCCAGCATGTCCACCTGTAAGGAAAAAACAACATATGTATATTACTACCTGCACTATAAGGTTTTCTGGTACACACACACACACACACACACACACACACACACACACACACACACACACACACACACACACACACACACACACACACACACACACACACACGCACACACATACACACACACACACACACACACACACACACACACACACACACACACACACACAGGTGAGGTGCCTCAAAGCCACTACACAGACCTCACATTAGCCAACTGGGGACATTTATGACACATAGTCAGACAATAACATACACACTCTTGACAGACCCTCAGTATCATGCTGTGCAGCCCTTTCTAATTACTGTTACTACAAATATACACCTCTTGGATATGTGAGTGGTGTTAGCAGGTAATGGGCCTTCACCTAGTACACACTGCACCCATGTAAACATTATTGCTGTTCACCTTTATATCACTGTGGCAACTCCTTCAGAACATACCTCCCAATGTTGGCATAATGGTTAAGGTGTTTACCTTACAAACACAAGGTGCAAGGTTTGATTCTCACATGGGGTAATTGGCTAGGCTGAAAATGGCCCACAAGGGCAGTTAGCCTAGTACTAATCTATGAATCTATGAAACTGTATAGAGTTTTGATGAATGTCTAGATGTTTGGCTCATATTTTTAGTCTGTTACCCATAACACCTGTGTTTGTCTGATGTATTACTGGGATGACCTGTAGAATGGTGTCACTAATTAACGTCATAATTTGAGGTGCAGACTGCATAACCTGCAGTACATGTATGTTAAAACAAAGGCGGTTACTCAAACAACTTCCCAAGCTTACACTGGATATAGTAAGTGTACTCACCCCTGTTAACATGCCAGGATTTCGTGATATATCATATGAGACCTCAGAAATCAAGTCATAATATTTCCCTCATTTCATATGACATACAACCTGTGTAATCCAACTGAAGAACATACACATCAGTTAGGGGTAACATATGATAAATGACTAAGGTACAATAAGCTGGTTGCATGAGTGTGCACACCTTTAAAGTAAAACTATGTTAAAGCACCTTTTGATTCAATCACAGCATTCAGTCCTCTTGGGAAGGTGTCTATCAGCATGGTACATCTTGACTTGCCAGTGTTTGTACACTCTCCCATACAAAACACATCCAACTATGTCAGATTGCAAGGGCATCTCCTGTGCACTCCTCTCTTTAGATCATCCTGCATATTTTCTATTGGATGTAGGTGTGGGCTCTGGCTTGGTCAGTGCAGAACATTGCATGTGTTCTGATGAAGCCATCCTTTTGTTGATAAGGATGTATTGTTTGTGCCATTGTTGTGTGGAAAGGTCTAATTCCTCTCCATCCACAGTTATATGGCAGACACCAAAAGGATTGGAACCACAAGAGACTGGTGTTTGGAACTGTTTTTACTCCCCTCTTACTTCCCTACAGCCCCTTTTGAACAGCAACCCCAAAGCAGGACACTGCCATCACCATGCTTCACCATCGGGGTGGTGTTGTTGTGGTGATGTGCAGCGGTGTTATTGCACCATGCAAACCTGTCAGAATTGTGGCCAAATAGCTCAACCTTGGTCCCATATGACCATAATACATTTCCCAACTTGCTTTTTGGAGACCTGATGTATTGCTTACAGACTTTCCCCAGGCCTGCATATTGTTTGGTGTAAGGAACTGCTGCCATCTTTCAACCCTACCCTATAGGCAAGACATATGGAGACCATGAAATATTGTTGTCACATATAGTACACCCCCAGTACTTGCTGGAGATTCCTGCTATACCTTCACTGTTGCTGTAGGGCTCCTGGCAGCCTCCCTGGCCAATTTTGGTCTTGTATTCTCATTGAATTTTGGGGGATGTCAACAACTTCGCAATTTCAATGCAGCCCCATAGTTTCACCACCTTTTTGTGACTGTTTGAACTGTGCTCCATGTTATATGCAATGCTGTGGAAATGTTGTGGTACCCTTCTTCAGCCTGATAAATCTCAAAAATGTGGTCCTTTAGCAGCTTTATCAGCTCTATGTGAACTATGGCTGTTGCTGTAGCAGGCAACTGGGTATATGTTAGGATAAAACACAAACCACATAATAAGAAAGCTGGAATACGAACTTTACTGGTGCATCCAGTACCTTGGTAAAAATGGTATGTCAAGGAATTCAATGTACTACTGTTGGAAATTTTGGAGAGGGGGAAAGGCTGGCTTTTTATGCTCATCAGATGTTAAAATATTACATATTAAGAATCCCAAGGATGCTAAATTCAAAGTGATACCTAAGATACACAAGGACATCCACAATCCACCCGGAAGGCCCATAGTATCTGGGAAGGGAGCCTATCTGCAAAATGTTGGCATGCTTCTGGATTGTCAGCTTAAAAATTGTTTGAGCAGAATCATGTCACACATTAAGAATGGGAATGAGCTTTCAGATACTATCGGGGGCATGAAATGGTCCAATGAATATTATTGGGCCAGTGTGGATGTCAAACTGTTGTATACATATATCAAAAACAAATAAGGTTTGGAAGCTGTTATAAACAACTTAGGGGAAGGTCCACGTACAGACTTTCTTATATGTCTGTTGGAATTTTCTTTAACCCACAATTGTTTTGTTTTTGGTAATAAATGCTTTTTGCAAAAAAAGCGACTGCAATGGGGGCTGCATATGCCCCTGTTTATGCAATTTTGTTCATGAATCATTTTGAAAATTCTTACATTTATAATTCTGAGTTCTCTAAACAAAAGGTTATACTGTTCAATAGATATATAGATGATCTAATTTTTGTTTGTAGAGGGGAAATGGAAGAATTTCAGGATTTCATGTTGCAGTTGTAGGACAATCACTTTGGTTTAGAATTTACATTTAGTACCAGCAGGGAAATAGTACAGTATTTAGATTTGGAATACTTTGTGGGGATGGATTTCACAGTAGAATTTAGACCTTTTGTTAAGGCTACTGCTGCCAACAATTTCCTCATGGGTGACAGCATGCATACCCCCCCACTTATTATCATCATTACCATATGGGGAATATCTACGTATAGCAGATAACACCTCAGAACAATCAAGGCTGGGGGTTGAATTTGGAGCAAACTTCATAGCAGAGGTTATGATGAGGGTGTTCTGACCGTAGCTGAAAATAAAGTTAAAAAACGGTTGGGGTTGGCACACACTATAGTGGGAAAAGATGTATTGAGCAATAAAAGTGAAGCTCAGAATTTGGACAAAGGGGAGGACCAAAACAAAATGTTCTTTATAAATAAGTTTTCACGTTTTTTAGAGACTGAAGAAGTTAGTGAATAGATTCTGGCCTATTTTTACCAGTGATGGGAATCTCAAGAAACTTTTTCCGGAGAAGGTTACTTTCTCCTATAGTAGATTTATGAATCTTAAGGAATTATTAGCCACAAGTAAGTTGGAAAGAGAACATGGAAGAAAGGGTAGCTTCCCTTGTGGAAAATGTAGAGTGTGCAACAAGATTAAGAATATAGATGGGGTTAACATCAATGGTAAGGTGTATAAGGCAAGGGATCAGTATAATTGTGAATCGTGGGGGGTGATTTACATTATTGGGTGTGGATGTTTTCCCTTACAATGATATATAGGGCAGACCAAAAGGGTAGTGAAAAAATGGATTATGGAATATTTAGGGGACATTAGGAGAGGTAGATTGGAAAGCCTTGTAGCAGAACATTTTGTTAGACATCATGGTTGTTTAGATTCTACCTTTTTGTACAGTGTGTTAGCCAAGCCCAGGTTTTGTCAATGGGATGAATTTGTAAGGAAATTGATGTGGTTAGAAACCAAATGCATTATAAACTTTGGCACTTTACACCTGGGGGGGGGGGGTTAAATCTTGACATAAATTTAAATGTGAGTTACATGTTAGTCAAAGGTGGTACAAATGTATGTCATTCTCCTGTTCTGTTATTTATGCTATTTATATTATAACATTGTTTCCATTGAAGCATATAAAATAATTTAAAAATATCTTTAATCTTTTCATATATTTAGAAACATTATATGTAGTTTAAATATACCATTTTTATAAACAGCTTTGAAGGTGAACATTGGCACTTTAATATGTATATAATGAGGTTTTGATTGCTGGTATATTAAATAAGAATGGGAATAGGTAATTTATATTTGATTCAATTATATCTGATTAATTATATTATTGTTGAATTATTTAATTAATTTAAGATGTATAAAAATATGTGCTGATTGGTGTACTGAGTATTCCATGAAGGCGTAAGCCGAGGTACCGGATGCACCAGTAAAGTTCGTATTCCAGCTTTCTTATTCTGTGGTTTGTGTTTTTGGAACTACTTTAGTGGCTGAGTTTGAATATATGTTAGGATAATCCTGGTAGGACAGCTGACCATTATTTGCTGTTAATCAAAGAGTCTCTGTCATTGATGGAAGGTGTGACCCTAATAAGATGTAATGCTGTAATTATATTGAAAGCTGTGTCAACACAGTAGTAGCTTCAGCCTGTGCACACATATGCATCTAGGTTGTTGTACAATTGTTATGTGTCATATGTGTTCCCATAACAGATTTGTTTGCTTTACAATAGAATTGTACAGGTTATAGATCACATGACAGGTTGGCAGGAATTTGAAATTGTCTATTGTGCTCTCATTTTTGTATATCACAAATACCTGGCATTCTAACAGGTGTGTACACCATTTATATGCACTGTATAACACTAATGTATACATTGTGACCCTAGTTTTTGGCCTTTGTCCACCCATTTTGCCAGTCTATGTTCAGATGTCCTGCAATGACAGATTGTGAGGTATGCTACAGATATGGGATATCTCCTGCAAATTAGGCCCCTGTGATGACCACTGTGAAGGAATGGAGTAAACAACACCACAAGTGAACAGCCAGATATTGCCCAATGGCTGAGTGTAACAGTTGTGGGCATCATCGCATGCATGACCTTAACATGCCTGGGGTACTAGTGAGACACAACCAGAAAATCCCACTCTTACCGGCTTCAGGCTGCTGTCCCACATGCAGACCAGAGGATCCTATGTAGTCGTGGGAGAGAGGTATTGTTAGCAGATTCACATATGGCATTGGTAAAAGATGAATGCTACATTTCTGCACAGGTACAGTGCACACTATGATATTACACAATTTGCTGTCCTTCACCATAGATGTGCACTTGTGTGCATTACTAAACCCCACCCACTAATCCATTTTCCACTGACATATGCATCTAGAGACTCTATAGAAGACAGTTTCACTGCTACCTCATGACATTGATGTGCACTTTGGCCTTACCTGCACGCTCCTTGCCTGCTGCCTGGGGCCATCCACCACCAGGACTGGTGTTTCACATGATTGATGTTGTGTGGGGGCTACCCCAAGGTGGACAAGGCGTTCCTCTGTTGCCATAAGTGGGGCCTGGAGTGGTTGGACCCCCACCGGTAGCAGTACGGTCCCTCACTACAGCAGCAACCCTTTGCTGGGCATGACGTATCAGGTCAGTTGCTGTATGCCTGACATGATCATATGTTCATCCATGGTGGCCCAAGATGTTCACTCTGTTGACAAGATCATCCCACAGGGCAGTCCGGTCCCGCAGATTTTGCCACCTATGGCCAAAAAGAACAGCATAGTGTGTTATCACAGTTTCCGTGATGACAGCTTTCATGATGGCTGCTGTCTCCACAGCAGTGTAGGTGGGTTACCTCTGCATGGCACCTAGAAGACATAAACAGGGAAACACATCACAGGACCTCAGACATTGCCCAGAGTTCATTACACTGCCAGCACATGAATATTGCCTGTCGTTAGCTACCACTTACAAACACATCATACCCTGTACCTAGCAGCACTGTATGGACATGCATTGTACTCCTTGTTCTGATGTGTTATGTTCCCCCCAGTGATGGCCAGTATATTGCATAAACCACCATTCATCACTGACGTTTGTGTATAGGGATGACAGTGTCCATGTTCCTTGCAGATGGGATGTCAATGTTGCTCAGGCTTTGCTTGCATACAGTGTGTAATGGAGGTGGAAGCATATGCCTGTGTTCATGTAGGATGCAGACAGGAATGTTATCAACCCCTAAGGGGACTTGCTTTTGATAACTTTGATTAGGCAATTTGCACCTGATCCATGATGAGGTGAGGGGTGCATGTGCTGTACATATCCAGCTATACTGATGGTAAGCTGGGGTGGGGTGGTGTTTGCCCTAAACATGTCTGCAGCAGGTTGGCTGTAGCTATGGTGTGTTTCTATGTGGTGTGATTGACCACCATAACAGGGTGGGTTTGGTTGTTGCCTCTGAGACTGCAGACGTATGTGAAGATTGCCTTGTGATTGCCCTTAGTAGATTTGTCCAATTTGTACTCATGGTTAGGCTTACAGTAAGCCACCTGTGACCTAACATGCTCATTCAGACAAAGGTTGACATGCTTGCTAGTTGGTGCATGATCCTACTTTGCTCTGTACAGCCAATATAGCATCCCATTATGTGCTTTGTGCATTGCTTCTGTCCAGCAAAGGGGATTTTGGTGGAGATAGGTTTTACAAGTCAGGTATTGCTGAGGCCATACAGCTATGTGGGTGGTTATATATCTGTTTGTAGTAGGCATGGACACAAGGTAATAACACTGTTGAACACCTCTCCACTTTCAACATGATACGCATGCATAGTCTATTACCCATGTTTGTGTCAGGGCAATGCAACAAACATTAGCTGTAGAAGTGTAACTCTGTTGATGCACAGAAACTGAGATTATAAATGTGTACAACATGTACACCTTATTTACCTGATGTTTTGCATCCCATGTCAGTTGTTATGAGGCAGCCAGGTACACCTACCCATACATACATATGCACAGGTAATACTTGTTATGCATTTCTGTTATATGCCAGTATGGCACACTGTAATTACAGTCTTGCTACTCAGTCATTCATGTCAACCTATTAGGACAGGACATCTGGAGGCTACCGCACATACATGGTGGGCTATGGGCCAAAATTAGTGACACTTTCTTCATTTTGCTGTAACACACATATGTCATTTGATAGTACAGTAGCCTTTGCATTCACAGACATACCCTGGAGGATGTCTGATGCTCATATGGCAGGCAGAGAGGAGATGTTAAATGATTGGAGAGTTAATGTTGTGAGTCTGATTGGTATGGGCACAAAGCTAGCTGATATGATGGACACAGGAAAGGGGGATATATTGTGTGTGCCAGAGATCAGATGGAAGGGGTGTACAGCTGTGTGTACTGGAGTCAGGTATAAATAGTTCTATCATGGTGTGTATGAGAGGAGAACTGGTGTAGGGGTTAACCTGAAGGAACATTATGCCAAGAGTGTTTGTGAAGGTGATAAGAATGTCAGGTAGATTGATGTTTAGGAGGCTGGGAATTGATGGTGTAATTATGAGAGCTGTTAGTGCATATGCTCTGCTAATTGCTTGTGCGATGGATGAGACAGATGTATTTGGTGTGGTTGGATGAAGTGGTGATGAGTGTACCCAAGGGTGAGAGAGTGGTGACTGGAGCAGATTTCAATGGGCATGTTGGTGAAGGGGACAGAGGGGATGCAGAAGTGATGGGTAGGTATGGTGTTAAGCAAAGGAATGCAGAAGGTGACATGGTGGTGGAGTTTGCAAAAGAGGTCGGACATGGCTGTGGTGAATACATAGTTTTACAAGACCGAGGTGCATAGGGTGACATACAAGAGTGGAGGAAGATGCACACAGGTGGATTATCTGTTATGCAAGTGGGCCTGTTTGAAAGGGATTGGTAACTGTAAAGTGGTGACAGGGGAAAGTGTAGTTAGAAAGCATGGAATGTTTGTCTGTGGAATGATGTTGGTGATCAAGAAGAGGACGAGGAGTGTGAGTGAAGCACCATGGATCAAATGGTGGATACTGAGAAAGAGTGACTGTGAGGTTGAGTTCAGGGAAGAGTTAAGACTGGCAATCTTTGTCAGGATGGCCTACATTTTGTTGGTAGACATTTTTGTGATTATATTAAGAGGGTAATCCAAAGTTATGGTGTTGAAGCAGCAAAGGTATACATCTCAACAGCTGCAGAAGTAATTGAGACCTGTCAAGCTTTTCTGTCAGTACCATAACTGGTACCCACCTCTTGGATTAAAACATCCTGGTGAAACACGTTATACCTCCTGTTATCCTCTGTGAAACACTTGCTTTCTGTTGAGTCAGTGATGCCTACAGCCTAACTGCACCAGATTCATGAAGTAACCTTCTGCTAACTCTGAGGAGAATTCATTGCCATAATTAGTTCTGAAGAAGTCCAGGAGTGTTATACAAGGTATGAAAGCGCTTAACTTTTTCAAAGGAATAAAGACTTTGTAACATGGAAGTATTGTGTGGAGCTTATGGTGTTTTTGCCAACTGAGCACTATTTCCTTGGATTACTGATTTTTGCTAGTGCTCTTTACAACTGGTGCTTTGTACATCCGGGAAGAGTTAAGACAGGCAGTGGGTGGCAGTGAAGAGTTAGCAAATATCTGGGTAACTACATCTGAGCTAGTAAGGGAGATGAGTAAAACAGGGCTTGGTGTGACATCTGCACAGAGGAAGGAGGACAAGGAGACCTGGTGGTGGAATGAGGAAGTACAGGGGAGTATACAGAGAAAGAGTTTCGCCAAGATGAAGTGGGATTGTCAGACAGATGAATAAAGTAGACAGGTGTATAAGGAGATGGGGTGCATGGTAAAGAGAGTGGTGGCAAAAGCTGAGTATGGGGCATCTGAAGGGTGGTATGTAAGGTTGGAAACCAAGGATGGAAAATAGGACCTGTACCAATTGGCTAGACAGAGGCATGTAGCTAGGAAGGATGTGCAGCAAATAAGACTGATAAAGAATAATGGTGGAAGTGTACTCACAAGCGAGGATAGTGTGTTGAGCAGGTGGAAACAGAACGTTGATGGGTTGTTGAATGAAGAGAATGAGAGAGAGAGAAGGTTGGATGATGTGGGTATGGTGAATCAGGACATGCAACAGATTATCAAGGAGGAAGAAAGGATATCTATGAAGACGTTTAAGAATGGAAAGGCTATTGGTCCAGATGACATACCTGTGGAAGCATGGAGATGTTTAGGACAAATGGCAATGGTCTTTTTAACTGGATTGTTGACTGTAATCTTAGAAAGTGAGAGGATGTGTGAGGAATGGATAAAATGTGTTTGGGTACTGATTATGAGAATAATGGTGGTGTGCAGAGCTGTATTAACTACAAAGGGATAACACTGATCACTCATGAGGTAATGGTAAAGGGTGGTGGAAGCTATGTTAATAAAGAAGGTGATGCTTACTGATCAGCAGTATGGTTTCATGCCAGGAAAGATCAGTACAGATGCGATGTTTGCTCTGAGAGTGTTGATGGAGACGTAAAGAGAAGGTAAGAAATAGCTGCATTTTGTCTTTGTGGACTTAGAGACAGCATATGACAGGATGCCTAGAGAGGGGTTGTGGTATTGTATGAGGAGGTCAGGAGTGGTGGAGGAATCCATAAGAATGTTACAGGATATGTACAAGGCTAGTGTGACAGTGGGGAGTTCTGCATTGGGAGTGACAGGTGTGTTTAAGGTGGAGGTGGGAGTACATCAGGGATCAGCTATAAGCCCTTTCTTATTTGCAGTGGCGATGGACAGGTTGACAGACATGATCAGACAGAAGTCCCCGCAGACTGTGTTGTTTGCAGATGACATTGTTGTCTATAGTAAGAGTAGGGAACAGGTTGAGGAGACCCTGAGATGTGGAGGTATGGTCTAGAGAGGGGAGGAATGATGGTCAGCAGGACTAAGACAGAATATATGTGTGTAAATGGGAGGGAGGATAGGGGAATGGTGAGGATGCAGGGAGTACAGTTTGCAAAGGTGAATAGGCGTAAATACTTGGGAACAACAGTTCAGAGTAATGGCGAGTGTGGGGGAGAGGTGAAGACGAGAGTACAGGCAGGATGTGAGTGGTGGAGAAGAGTGTCAGGAGTGATTTGTGACAGATGAATACCATTAACAGTGATAGGGAAGATCTACAAGAGGGTAGTGAGACAAGTTATGTTATATGGGTTGGAGACATTGGCATTGAAAAAAAGGCACGAGTCAGAGCTGGACATAGCAGAGTTAATGATGTTAAGATTTGCAGTGGGTGTGATGAGGGTGGACAGGATTACGAATATGTATATTAGGGGGACAGCTGAGGTTGGACAGCTTGGGGACAAGGCCAGAGAGTGGCAGGATTATGTTGCTTTGGACATGTGATGAGTAGGTATGCTGAGTATATTTGGGAAAGGATGAGGCTACCAGGTAAGAGGAAAAGAGGAAGACCTGAGATAAAATGTATGTATGTGTTGACAGCGGACATGCAGGTGGTTGGTGTGACAGAGCAAGATGCAGAGGACTGGAAGACATGGAGACAGATGATCTGCTGTGGTGACCCCTAATGGTTATAGCCAAGAGAAAGATAAGGTGATGTTGTAATGTCAGTGTTCACAGCTTTACAATTATTTGCCAGACATACAACTCTTGATTTCATAACTACAAATATGAGGCACACATATAGTCAGTGTGCATAACACTAGACAGTTGAATGGTATAAGCTCAGTATATCACATGCAGTTCAACACACAGCTGCAACAGTATTTCAGTATGCAAATACCCTGTATAGGTCCATCACATGTCTGAAACAAACATGTGTATCATATTTGTATTCACAATTAACATATGGATACCTGCAACATCCCAGTAGCTGGCCTAGCAGTGTCACAGTCAGTATTGTGAAACGCACACTCCAGTTGTGGCCATGTGTGAGCCATCCTTTCCTGGGTGACTCAGGGCCTTGAGCTGTGTTCTATGTCACTGCAAACAGACACAGGTGCAATAGCCATAATTTCTGCTCAGCAATATATCAGTACAGCATGCGTTGTTGAGACATAATATTTTTTGAAATTCCTATTTTCTACGTTTACATATCCCCTACTACATTCCATTACATGTTTAAATGTTTGACATACCTGTGTTTTGTTTTTTTTTTTGGTTCAGTTGGTATAATCCATCAGTTTCATTGTGTGTGCGTGTGTGTGTGTGTGTGTGTGTGTGTGTGTGTGTGTGTGTGTGTGTGTGTGTGTGTGTGTGTGTGCGTGTGTGTGTGTGTGTGCGTCTGTCTGTCTGTCTGTCTCTCTGAGACAGATGTAGGGTATACATCCATTTTATATAGGCAGTAGCTTGTCTTTTGTAGGTAATGCTCATGAGCATCTGATGGCCTGTGCACCAACTGGAGTCCCCCACTTGCTAATTGCATGTAGAACAGCTGTGGTATCATTCCCATACCCAATAGTATGGAAACACACTCCTACATCTAAGTACTTCATGTCGGTGTTGTCCCTTTTCCTTGATTGTGAGGAGGGCTTCATGGAGGTGTGTGACAAACAGCATCACAGAGGGTAGTTGGAAATACCTCTTACAACAAACACTGTGGAGATAGCCCAACAAACTGGGGGAGAATGGTCCAGACATAAGGACAGAATGTAACT
>NC_056739.1:936812334-936962334 GCF_019279795.1 Protopterus annectens | reverse complement strand
ACAGCTATTACAAACATTTACTTACCTCACAGACCTGCAGAAGTAATTTATGTTAATACTGCCTGACTGTTTGTACAAATATTCACATATTCTTGTGTGACAATATGCATTCAGCATACTACCCCTGCCAGGATTCAAACTGTGCCTGTTTGTGCAAAAAGGTACACCACAGCTGTGTTTCATCACAAGGAGCTACTGAAAAACTGCTGATTAATACTTGACTTTTTTATCCCTAGTACTCTCTGGTTTGCACAATCTGACCTTGTAGTTAGACAAATATCCTAGGTAAAGACAACTGTACTGCAAATTTTAGACAACAGATATGTGTTAAGTTTTCAGTAATAATTGCATAAAACAGTTATTTTCTACCAGAAACACATAACTATGCAGAACTTGTACACATTTATACTCCTACCAAAACACGAGAAAGCAAACACAACAGTCTGGGGGTTTTATTTTATTCAATGTCACAGAGACCTTTATTCACCTGATAAGAGTCTTTTATTCATTGCACACAGTACACAGTTTACCTACTAGTTGTTGACAATCTACTACTTTATATTTATTTACCCTGAATACTGCAAGCTAGATTTTTACTCACCAGCCTCCCGGCACAGCCTTAGCAGCCTGCTGGCATGTTCATCAATGTTTGCAGCCCTCTCATCTGCAGCTGTGCAGGAGATAAATAAACATTTATGAATATCTTTTTATTACATACTCAGGCTAGACTTTGCAGAACACTAATTGATACTGATACTTACACACTTCTGGGACATTCTGTGCCCATGAATCTTGGATCCACTGGTCCAAGAGATCCCTCTTCCTATTCTTCAGGTCAGCATAATGCTGCCAGACCTGCTCACCAGTCCGAGGGATTCCAGTAGCACTGGTGAGGTCACATGCAAGAAGGTCCCAGGCCTCTGCTTTGTACTGGGAGCCCTGTTACTGGTCCTGCAGCAGTTTCCCTTCATGGCCTTTTACGAGGAGTCCAACCATGACCCTGGACTCCTGAATGCCCTATCGCTGCAACTGAAAGTGCACACCCTCACCAACGCCAGCCATAGTGCCTTCAGTGATCAGCTACAACTGGTTATGGTTGTATTCCCACCTGCGGGGTTTAAATAGAGCTGGATTCTCACCCTTTGCCATTATTGGCTGATTTTGAATATGCTGAGCTAAGCTAAGTGACACGTAAACCCGTTTAGCTAAGATAAGCATTGCGTAAAGGGGTAGATGCTAAGCACTGCTTACCAGTGTGCAAATCTACTTAGCTACACTAATTATTGATAAGTATTTAGATTTAAGCAATGCTTACACTGACTAAGCATAGCTGAGCAAAAGTTAGCATTGTTCAGCTTTCATTTTATGGACTATCAGGATTGTGGGGTTGATTACTTATTAATGACATCTTATGATATGTATGTTTACCTTCCATAACATCCCCCTATGTCCTTTCATTACATTATATTGTGTGGCCATACTGTATGGGACACTTGTGTTTATATGGGGGTTTCACATCTGTACTACACTGACACCTCACTTTTGGATCTGCTACACTACCCTGGTTAACAAATATATATTATTTATTACCTATTTATAAAAAATATATTGTAGTGCTGCTTTCACATATAAAAATGAATGGACTGTATTGGGGGCTCAAACCGTGAATGACTGCATGCTAAACAAAAGCTGTAACCACTACATTATCTCACTTTGGATGTTCTGGCTGTATATTTCTATTTAGCTCCTTCAGATGTTTAAGCTATGCTGAACACAGCTGCACAATGCACACACCCACTCAGATACACTTAAACTTTAGTGGGGATGGAAAAACAATATTTGGTTTATTTGTCTTAGTTAAGGGATATGCACATAGCTAACAGTCATACCTATCAACCTCTTAGAGCATAAAATCTGGACAAAGCCTAACATGATGGGGGGACAAAGAGGGACAGATTTTAAATATTGCTCTTACAAACTTAGAAAGTTGATAGAATAATAGGTTTTGCAGTAGCCGTGACTTTTTTGAAGGAATCAAAAATTGTTCGGCTGAATGGATTGCAAAACCAAATAGACCAGCACTTTAGCGTAAAATGAATTTTAATCTCTGCTTTCATCGATACAGACTTCATCAGAAAAAAACAAACACATTCAATTACACAGAGTATAAATACTAAAACCAAATTACATTCAATTAAAACCAATTAAGGTCAATATACTAGATACAAAATGTAAAGAAATAATACATTAAACATGGCTAACACAAGTCTTGTTGACATAAACTTTACAGTCTTGTAAAAAACATTTAATGTTTATGGCATAATTTAGACCTAGAGGCTGATCAGCTCTCAGTTGAATCTGCCACCTGGTTTCTCTCTGTTCCAAATAATTTTTAAAATTGCCGCCCCTCAAATTTAGATGTCCCTGTTCTAAATGGAGAACAAAAACTTCTTGAATTTAGGACAAACTAAAGTATGCCTATATAAAGCATTGTTTAAGTCTTTATTTTTACTGTCATACAAATGCTCTCTAATCCTTGTCATGTGTTTGTTTTTCTGATGAAGTCTGTATCGACGAAAGCGGAGAATAAAGTTCATTTTACGCTAAAGTGCTGGTCTATTTGGTTTTGCAATCCATTCAGCTGAGCAGTTTTTGTTTTTTACAGTTGTTTTATTCAGTTGGTTTTTAGTTTTGGTTTTCTGCGATGGCTGATTTGGCTGGAAATCTTTTATTGGATGTTAGTATCCATGATGTTCATGATTCTCCTGAACTACATTTCAATCAGGTCTTTTAAAAGACCATGGAAGATATTAAGAAGTCTTTGCATTTGGTGCTGAATGAGCGTTTAAACAGAAATGAGGTGTCAGCTTTAGGGTCTGGTTTGGGGTCTGAGTACGACACAGACACTGTGGTGGAGGTGAATATCTACAGACAACAAAGTGAAGAGGTTAAACAACCTGAACCTGTAAGGTTACAAAATGTGAAGTCGAGAGAGCTGTATTCAAACATAGCCGCAGCTTTGAATAGTGGTGAGAATCCCTTTTCAAAGACAAAAAGATCTATTGATGTCACCAGTTTATCTGAATATAAAGAGTTATGTGACAATTTAAACAAATTGTTGAAGAAATACAAGAGTATAGACATTGAGAATAAATACTTTGTGAAATGCATTGAGTTAAATATTGTTCCAAAGGGACTACGTTTTTTCAAATGTCCCAACGGTACAACAGTAAAAGATAATTTTTTCAATCGTCTGAAGAATTTCTTCAATGAAGCAGGTATTAATTTTCTGAAATTGTTAATAGAATGTAATAACGAGTCTATGACTACTTTGAGAGAAGAAATTCTTAAGATAGAGCAAATGATCAAAGACAAATTTCAGTTTGTGTTCTGTGAAAGGATGGAATCTTCCTTGATGTTGGAAGATTTGGAACAATATGAGAAAGCTTTAATAAACCGAAAGAATAGTAAATTGGATCGTGATGTATCGGCATATGAGATGGACTGTGCATACACTACGTTTGTACAAAGTAAAAATAAGCTTTCATTTGGTAACAATAGAGCTTATCAGTCTTCTAATCAAGTCCACCTTAAGCAACATGCTTCTATAAGAGCCATCTCTCTTGGTGAGGTCATGAATGAAGTTACACAGTCGGCGGAGTTTTCTAACAGAAGTAGGCAAAGGAGTTATAACACTAATGTCCATGCTTGATCGGCTGAGTCTAATTTGGATCAGCAAAAAATTACTGGTCTTCCTCTCAATAACAGTGACATTGACAAAGGACCAGTTGTTAAAAATAAAGCTTTTTTAGCATTAGAAAAGGAGAAAAGACAGTTATGGCCCAAGACTATACTCACGCGTAAGAAGGGACAGGGTGTCCTGATGACTTTGGATTCATCAACAGACAACGAATAAGGTACAATGCCTCAGTTAAAGACATTTTGAATTTATCCAGTTTTAAATTAAATGAAAATCATATTAAACTGTTAAGACTGGGTTTAAATTTTGTACCTAATATGCGAACAAATATTACCAATGCTATTTTGGAGTTAAAGCAGTTTACTAGAAGATTGAATTTGTCCTATTTAATGAAAGAGGTGAAGGGTATCAAGCATTCATTGGTTAAGCCTTCCAGTTTCAATCCGTTATTAAATCATACTTTGAAAACTTTTGAGTCCGCTTGTGAGCGTGACCTCAGAAGAATTTTAGGTAGTGACAAATTATGTATGACAAATGACAATTTGAGTGGTGAACTTAGAATTGCCATGATGGAATTATGTCACAATACTTCTATATGCATCATGAAAAGTGACAAAGGGGGGATTTTAGTAATACTAATGTATCAAAAAGATTATATTTCTAAAATGGAAAGCATGCTTAGTAGTGAACATGAGTACAAGAATGTCAATAATGTTGAAATTAGTAAATATTATAAATATGTTTTTGATTTTTTGTATGATAGCCTGTTGGCAGGTGACATGAATATGCATGTTTACAACTTTTGCAACATTGAAAATCCTAAGGTAGGTGTGTTATTCGGCATTCTGAAAACACATAAGAATTTAATAGACCCCTCCTTTTAGACCCATTATTTCTGCACCTCATTATGTTACTGAGGGCATTTCACTATTGGTTGACTCATTCTTGCAACCTTATGTTCACAGTCATTTTTAAAGGATTCATGGAATTTTTTGGAAACTTTTAGAAGGTTTAATGAACAGACTGTGTTTGATCCTCTTGTACATACTATTTTTACTTTAGATGTCACTTCTCTGTACACGTGTATACCCCACGATGCTGGGGTTGAATACGTCAGATTGTACTTGAATAAGTTTACAAACAATGAAAATAATGTCATTAATTGCTACTGTAATTTACTTGACATCATTCTGAACAATCATTATTTTTTGTTTAATGGTTGTTATTACAAACAGATGCAAGGTGTAGCTATGGGGTCAGCAGTTGCCCCCTCCTTTGCTAATGTCGTGATGGGATGGTGGGAACATGAATTTTTAAAACCATGTTTCACACAGTTTAAAGTAATGTATTATAAGAGATTTATAGATGATCTGGTTTTTGTGATTCAGGGGACTATCGACACTGTACATGCTTTACTAACAACTATTAATTCTAGTTCATCTTTCCTTAAATTTGTGTTGGGAGATTATGGTACTTCCCTTAATTTTTTGGATGTTCACTTGGAATGGATTATTCAACAAGTAAGTTTAATAATAGCATTCATAGAAAAGCTACTTTCACGAATGGTTACTTACAGTTTTCCAGTCAACATCCAATTCATGTGAAAAAGAACATTCCAAAGGGACAGTTTATTCGTGCCAGCAGAATGACTAGTGATGACAAATGTTTACATAATGAGTTTTTATATATCAAAAAGTTGCTTTTAGAACGTGGTTATGATGAGAAAATGTCGGATGACGAAATAAAATATATGTGGAATGGTAGAGAAGATAGGTATTCACCCATTATGAATAAAGCACTAGTAGTTATTCCAGGGAAGACATCATGTAATGACATGTATTTAAGTCACAACCTACCTATAACTAGTGAGGCTTTAAGTATTAAAAAAATATAATCCGACAACTGGAATATTGTCAGAGGTAATCGTGAATTGTGCAATAATGTGGGTGAGAATCCTAGTTTTGTGTACAAAAAAGATTTCAATTTAAAAAGTTTATTGAAAAAAGGGAGGGACAAATTTGTGTTTGACACAAAGAGTTTTAGTGTCCACAAGGGAATGTATAAATGTCTCACATGTAATATGTGTAGATACATTTTGGAAGGACCATTCATTAATTTAGAACATATTCCATATACTATTTCTGTTTCTAGTTACTTTTCGTGTAGAAGTATAGGGGTGATATATGTAGCTGTATGTAGTTCATGTCCTTCTTTTTATATTGGAATGACAACTAGACAGTTAATGATGAGGATTAGAGAGCATTTGTATGACATTAAAAAGAAGAATTTAAACAATGCTTTATATAGGCATACTTTAGTTTGTCCTAAATTCAAGAAGTTTTTGTTCTCCATTTTAGAACAGGGTCATCTAAATTTGAGGGGCGGCAATTTAAAAATTATTTGGAACAGAGGGAAACCAGGTGGCGGATTCAACTGAGAGCTGATCAGTCTCCAGGTCTAAATGATGCCATAAACATTAAATGTTTTTTACAAGACCGTAAAGTTTATGTCAACAAGACTTGTGTTAGCCACGTTTAATGTATTATTTCATTAAATTTTTGTATCTAGTATATTGACCTTAATTGGTTTTAATTGAATGTAATTTGGTTTTAGTATTTATACTCTGTGTAATTGAATGTGTTTGGTTTTTCTGATGAAGTCTGTATCGACGAAAGTGGAGATTAAAATTCATTTTAAGCTAAAGTGCTAGTCTATTTGGTTTTGCAATCCATTCAGTCGAGCAGTTTTTTGTTTTTTACAGTTGTTTTATTCAGTTGTTTTTTACTTTTTTGAAGGATGTGGAGTCTTAGACTCAAATGCATGTCATTATTTTATGACTTCCATCCTCAGCTCTTTGCCAGGCAAGTACAGATTTAAGGAGAAACACACTTAACATATGCAGCAAAAATCTGCATTCTGTGAAAATCTGTACAGTTGAGAGGTATGCAACAGTGTCCATGGACACTCTTAGAGCATAAAATCTGGACAATACCTAACATGATGGGGGGGACAAACAGGGACAGAATTTAAATATTACTCTTACAAACTTAGAGAGAAAGTTGATAGAATAATAGGTTTTGCATTAGCATGAATTGTTTGAAGGATGTGGAGTCTTAGACTCAAATGTTTGTCATTAATTAATGACTTCCATCCTCAGCTCTTTGCCAGACAAGTATAGAGTTTAGGAGGAACACACCTAACATATAAGGCAAACATCTGCATTCTGCAAAAATCTGTACAGTTGAGAGGTATGCAACAGTATCCGCGGACACTGGTTTTGTTTTCAAAGTGCCGTACAGCACTTCCCGAGTGCAGGGGGCATGTTTACTGTATGAGCACTGCTCAGGCACACCCCCTGCAATCATTCACGGATCGTGACTGTGTAGGTTATACAGCAGCGCGCCTTCATGAATATGCAAGGCGGACTGCTGTGCTGTACGGACACGATCCACTCCATGCAAGAATAGTCCTATTCTTGCACGGAGGTTTATTGAATCCTGGGGATTATTTATTGATGCAGTGCTTAGGTATGCTTATAAAAATAAGTAATGCATGACCTTATTGTACAGATATAGATTATGACATTATTGTACAAAAAAACTCATATAAATAGATTAAACATTAATGATTTAATAACAGACTTTCATTTTTTCCATAACAAAAAAAAGTAAAACTATTACTTTAATATATTTTATATACGGGTCTACTAAATTTTGAACTTTCAAAACCTCAAATGTTTTACAGGTTCATAGGTTCATACTAGGCTATCTGCCCTAGGGCATTTATAAGCCTAGCCAGAGTGTGTTTGGCTTTCGCTACCCATTTTAAATTCATTTTGCTATGCCTTTTTTTGAGGTTAGTATACTGTGCCTCTGTCTAACAGTGACACAGAAGTGATAGCCGGGCTAAACCTACGATCTCCCATCCACTCATCAAGATTCCTCTTGAAGAGAGTCAATGTGGGACTCTGCCTAACCTGGACTGGGATTTTATTCCAGAGTGAAGGGAGCCTCTGGGTTATGAATCTGTCCCTCCAGCATGTCCTATTTATTTCAGTGCTGAGGTTCAAGTCTCTCGAGCGTAGCTCGATGGGATTTGGATTTTCTGAGGTGCAGCATGTCCATTAATTCTGGGTTGGACATGGCTTTATACGTCAGGCACAGATCGCCTCTGAGCAGGCGGTATGCCACTGAGTAGAGCTGGAGTTTCTTTAACCGGGCAGCATATGGCATCTGTTTGAGCCCTTTGATCCTCTTGGTGAGGTACTTTTGGGGTCTTTCCAGTTGCTGCAGATGTCTGGTAAGGTACATCCCAAAGGGGCATTGTACTCAATTATGAGCCTGATGAGGGATGAGTAAAGAGGCACGATGACCTCCCTGATCTAGATGTGAATCCCTTCATGATTAGGTGGGCTATATAAAATGTTTTTCTAACCACTTTGGCCACGTGGTTGTCAAATGAGAGATTGCTATCAACTTGGGTCCCCAGGTCCCTAATGACTTCTTCTGTACTTAATGGATTACCACCTATGTGGTAATTTGTGGGCACTTTGTTTTTGCCAAAGGGGATGACTATACACTTTTTGGCATTTAGCTTGAGGCCATGGCTCTGGCACCAGTTGTCTGTTTCTATGAGGCCCTTTTGGAGGATGCTTGTGTCGGCTGGAGAGTCGATTATGGCGCCCAGTTTGCAGTCATTTGCGAACTTGGTCAGCCACAGTCCTTCGTGTTGGCCTGTGGAAATATATACCGAACAAGAGAGGTCCCAGGACTGAGCCTTGTGGGATGCTACTTGTAACTGGTTTGGAGTCTGACATGGCTCCAGCAATTCTAACCATGTGGGTTCTGTCCTTGAGCCAGTTTGCAACCCATCTAGTGACATAGGGGTTTATATTTAAGCTTGTGAGCTTATCTATAATGCCCAAGTGGGGTATTGTATTGAAGGCTTTGTGAGGTCCAGGTAGGCTGTGTGGACCACGTTCCGCTGGTCAATGGCCTTGGTGACTGTTTCAAAGAAATCAACCAGGTTTAAGAGGCAGGATCTGCCCTTAACAAAGCCAAACTGGGTAGGATCCAGTGTCTGTAGGTCCCCAATTTCTTTATTTATGAGGTCCATGATGATCCTTTACATAGCTTTGCAGACCAAGCTAGTCAGGCTTATGGGGCGATAGTTTCCAGGATCCGTTGAGGCACCATCTTTGTGGAGAGGGACCACTGTTGCTGTACGCCACTCTTTGGGTACATATCCTGTAGTAAGGCTAAGATTGAACTGTAGTTTTATGTTTGGGTTTAGCTCTTCTTGGAGTTCATGTAGGACGCAGCCCGGGACACCATCTGGTCCCATTGATGCTGTTTTTTATGCTTTGGAGAGGGCAGCTCTTACCTGAGCATCTGAGATGTCAGGGGGGGCAGCACTCTGTTGGGATAGATATTTTCCCTTTTGGTGGGAGGGGGGAGAAGTTTGCACTGAACCTGTCAGCTAGGATGTTGGCAATGTCTGTGGGCTCGGTGTATTTTTTGTCATTTTGGACTAATTCTGAGCATATCTGGGAATTCCCACCCAGGTTCCTAACATAACTAAAGAAAGCCTTGTGATTATCCTTAGTGTCCTGTGCAATTTTTCTCTCGAAGCTGGCCTTAGACGATTTTATGAGTGCCCGTAGTTTTTTGCTAATACTGATCAGAGATGCCTTCCCTTTTTGGGATTTTGCTCTATCATGTAGTAGCTTCCTCCTTCTATTGTATAGTCTGTTTACGGCTGGGGTCCACCAAACAGGACATCTGCCTTTGGAGGATTGGGTCTTGGTTTTATTTGGGCTTGGATGATCCATGCATTCCTGAAGGTGTTCATAGAATGCGTTTATAAAGGATTCTGCGGTCTGGGCCGTATTTTCCATAGGCCCGGGGGCTTTGAAGGATTTCGCCTCGGTTTTGAGGCGTGTGAAATTTGCTTTAGAGAAGTTTTTCACTGTGGTTTTCTGGGCAGGGGGTGGGGTCGGGATGTGAATATCCAGTGAGATTAGTTTATGGTCTGATCTTACCAGTGAGGGATACACTTCTGGTCTGGAACATAGTGTCCCCATGTTGGTGATGATCAGGTCCAGTATGTTTTCCCCTCTTGTGGGAGTGGTAACAAGTTGTTCCATAGCATTTGAGTTTATAAATTCTAGGAACCTTTGGGCTAGGGTGTTGGAGCTAGAGTAATGCTCCCAGTCTATGTTTGGGTAGTTGAAGTCGCCCAATATAATGGTGTTTGGCGAGACCTTCATATTTTCCAGTATTCTCAGGAAGGCCAAGTGGGGTTCCTGTGTTTGGGAGGGTGGTCTGTAGCAGGCTATAAACTGGAAGGCAGTTTTACCCACAGTTAGTTGCACATGGATAGTCTCTGATGCTTCGTGCTGTGCCACCAACCTGGAGGTGTGGGTATCTTTGATGAATATTGATACCCCCCCTCCTTTGTGGTTCAGTCCAAGTTTTTGGGCCAAAAGCATGGTATGAGGTATAACCTGGTAGTGCTGGGGTGCTCTCGGGAGCCTTGAACCAGGTTTCTGTTACTGCACAGATATCGATGTTCTCCATGCTAAGGAGAGTTTCGAGTGCGTGCATCTTGAGGTTTAGACTTCTGGCGTTGAGTAGCATTACTCTTAGTTTCTTATCCCTTGTGATACCTATGGAGGTGGGTTTGTCTTTTGAGCCTTGCCTAAAAAGGCACTATGGGGGTAGCAAGAGCCTTTGCCAATATCTGAAAGCCCAGGGTGACAGGTGCAAGCCGTCCCTAGCGAAGCATCATGGCTTGTCGAGCATGTCATCCCAGGCTGACAGGCATTGGATCCCCTTTGAATGACACCAACACTTAAGCCAATTGTTGAAATTGATCATCTTGTCTTCATATTGTGGCATCATTCTTGGTGAGGTAAGATGCTACTCAAGGTCAGGGTCATACCGGCCTGGGCTACATGCTCAGAGAGCTCCTCTATGTCTCTTTTCATGTAGTCCAGGGAGGTACATCTCAGGTCATTCACACCAGCATGGACAATGACTGAGTCATATTTGTACTTGCCTTGGAGTGACCTGAGTGCTTGTGTTATCTGGCGGATCCTGGCGCCGACAGGCAGCTCACCGTGACCTTCTCCTTGTTCAGCCTGGTGAGCGGGACGTCAGTGTGCCTGACGATAGAGTCACCTATTACAAGTGTATCAGGTGTGTTGTTTAGCCTTAAGGGCTGTGACTGTTCGGCACACTGGCTTTGTGAGCTATGTGTTGCACGCGTTTTGTTTTGGGGTAGCGGTTGCTTGGGTTTCTGCTTTGGAGGTCTCTGCTGCTTAGGCAGATTTTTATTTAGAGCCTCCGAGTATGTTTTTGTGTGTTTATGTGTTTGGTTTGTTGTCGTGGTAGGTCTATGTGAGACTGGAATTGTAGTGAGTGTGGTTTCCTTCTCCTTCTGACTGGTTATGCCAGTACTGAGTTGAGAGAGCTTAGCCTCCAGTTTGGCTATATGGTTGCATCTCTCACATGTGTTGGAATTTGTTGGGAGGAGGAGAGGGTTGTCTGTGTACATGAGGCAGTTGTAACATTGCCTCAAGATTCCCAGATTCACCAGCTGGACCGGAGAGGAGATTGACAACTGACCTTTGGACATGCTAGAATAGTATTGGGAATTCCTTTATAATTGAAAAAAAGGGCCAATGGGGAACAAGGTACTCAAGGATCGAGACTATAAGATCAAAGTTTTAAAAGTTTAAACCATTTAAATGGAGATCGTCATACAGTGCTTAATGGTATATTTACTGTTTTCCTTGCTGTAGTGCAATTTTGGAGCTGGTATATTTAGTTAGCAGGGGATGTGGGAGATGCAAAAAGCGTAAAAAAATATTTTTTTGTTTTTTATTTTTTTTTATTTAAATTTCAAACTTTCAAAACATCAACCATAAGCAATTCGAGGTTTTGAAAGTTCAAAATTTAGAAGTAGACCCATATCTATCTATCTATCTATCTATCTATCTATCTATCTATCTATCTATCTATCTATCTATCTATCTATCTATCTGTGTGTGTGTATGTGTGTGTGTGTATATATATATATATAGCTATAGATATACACACACATATAGGCACATACATATGACAAACTAGACTTGCCATTAAGAGACGTCCAGTACTTAATGTCCCTATATGCTAGCTGAGTTTGTTTATTCTGATGTTAGCTAACATTCTTTACTTTGGTAATGGCACTTCAAATGATGGAAGTACCTGTGAAGGCATAAACCAGGGTCCAAGTTAGTCTGATAAGGGGACAAAAACCATGGTCTACCTCTTGCAATATTTTTACCTGGCCAAAATATAAAGAGCAGTACAAAGTAAGGAGTGGAAAAGATTGAGACCTGGCAAGAGTTGGGGGAGCACCTGTCATTCCTAACAGAGATAACCCTCTCTGGGCCGGCATGCCTCAATGGGTACATTACATAAATTGCGTTTTATAATCATACCAGATAAATAATCCTTAAATGCAGGTAAATGCAATAAGTAACATGTGTGTATCTATCTCTTTCCCCTCTTATTCTATATCAACCTTTTATTGATTTTCTTTTCACATAGTGTACTAAGAGTCATGTATACTATAAATGTATTTATATAAATACTGAACCAATGTGTAATATGATAAATTCAGTTTTGAAAACACCACTACATTAGTGCCCAGCAAATGTTTATCCTCATCTGTGTACAAATGCCAGTATTTCTCAGGATATTATAATGTGTTATTCTTCTTCTTCTTCTTTCGGCTTTTCCCGGTTAGGGGTCACCACAGCGGATCATCTGTCTGCTCATGATTGGCAGTGGAGTTTTACAGTGACGAGTTGCCAGCCTGGTGCCCAACCTTCCACAGAAGGCACACACATGTGCACACTCACACCTAGGGCCAATTTAGAGTGTCCAATCCACCTACTGCATGTCTTTGGGATGTGGGAGGAAACTGGAGTACCCAGAGGAAACCCACGCGACCACAGGGAGGACATGCAGACTCCGCACAGAAGGCACCCCAGCCAAGAATTGAACCAGAGAACCTCTTGCTGTGAGGCAGCAATGCTAACCTCTGCACCACCGTGGCCACCCATTATAATGTGTTATTGTTCTTCTTATATTCCTTTTATAGTCATTTGTCTTCAGTTACTCATATGTATATAGTTACTGTTTGTTTTTCTTTTTTTTGTTATTCTGCTTGTGCTTTTTTCTATGCATAAATCAATAAACATTAAATTTAAAAAAATGAGAGTATGTGTAACTGCAAATATTTATCTATATGCAATACAAAGGTATGTGTAAGCATAAATGTCTCTATAAACAGAAATATATGCAAGTACAGAGATATATTTGTGTAAAAGACAGATATACATCTGCATGAGTATACTAAAAAATTATTTTTCACACACACACACACACACACACCTATATATATATATATATATATATATATATATATATATATATATATATATATATATATATATATATCCATGTATACACATACAGAAAAGCATGTATAGGTTCATAGGTTCATAGGCTGGCAGTAGGCTATTGGCCCTAGGGCCTATACAAGCCTAGCCATAACAATTCCCTGGATATTTCTTCCCACAATATTTACTTCCCTGGACTCCTGTCTAGCAGGACTACTGACGTGATCCCCGGGGTGAATTCCTATCTCCCATTCAATCGTCAAGTTTCCTTTTAAAGAGTCCCAAGGAGGCACTCTGCTTGACATGTATGGGCAGTCTATTCCAGAGTATGGGGAGTCTCTGGGTCAGGAGCCTAGCCCTCCAGCATGTTTTGTTCATTGTGATGACAAGGTTTAGATCCCTAGAGCATGTGACTCTGAGAGATTGTTTTTTCTTTAAGTGGAGCATGTCCAACAGCTCAGGATTTGACATGGCCTTGGTTGTGAAGCAGAGATCACCCCTGAGTAGACAATATGCCACATAGTATAGCTAGAGTTTTTTTAGATGGTCAGTATAGGGCATCTTCTTTAGGCCTGTGATTCTTTTAGTGAGGTATTTCTGTGGCCTTTCCAGCGGTTGCAGATGTCTTGTGAGGTACATACCAAATGGGGCATTGTACTCTATAATGGATCTAATGAGGGATGAGTACAGTGGGGCAATGACCTCTTTTTTTCTTGATGAAAAGCCCTTAGTGATGAAGTGTGCCACATAGAAGGATTTCCTGACTGTTGTGGCGATGTGGTTATCGAAGGTGAGACCACTGCCCACCTGTATCCCTAAGTCTCTCATCACACTTTCGGTGTTTAGTGTACTGCCACCTACGTGGTAATTCATGGGTACATGGTTTTTCCCAAAGGGGATAACTATACATTTCTTGGCATTAAGCTTGAGCCCATGGCTCTGACACCAAGCATCTGTTTCTGTAAGGCCCTTTTGTAGAATATCCACATCATTTGGGGATTCAATAATGACTCCCAGTTTGCAGTCATCTGCGAACTTTGTTAGCCAGAGTCCCTTAGTATTGGCCTGTACATCTGAGAAGTAGATGCCAAACAGGAGCGGTCCCAGGACTGAATCCTGAGGTACTCCACTTATCACTTGTCTGGAGCTGGATTTGGGGTTGGCTACTTTTACAGTCTGGGTTCTGTCAGTAAGCCAGTTGGCAACCCATCGAGTGACATAGGAATTTATGCCCAGCTTAGTAAGTTTATCTATGATTCCAGAGTGGGGGATGGTGTTGAAGTCCTTGGCGAGGTCCAGATAGGCTGTGTGGACTTCTTTACCCTCGTCCGCAGCTCTGGAGACTGATTCAAAATAGTCAGTCAGGTTCAGGAGACAAGATCGACCCTTCACGAACCCAAACTGGGTGGGGTCCAGTGTTTGAAGGTTGCCAATGTCCTTGTTTATAAGTTCCATGATAATACATTTCATGCCCTTGCAGATCAGGCTCATCAAACTGATGGGACAGTACTTCCGGGGATCCAAGGTGGATCCCCCCTTGTGGAGTGGAATAATTTTAGCTGTGCACCACTCAGTGAGCACGAAGCCTGAGGTGAGGCTATGTTTAAATATGACACTTAGGTGAGGTGCCAGTTCATTTTGTAGTTCATGTAGTACACAGCCTGGGATGTCATATGGTCCCATGGGTGCTGTATTCTTAGCTTTGAAGAGTGCGGTTTCTACCTGTGTGGCCGTGATTACCGGAATTTGGTAATCTTTTGGTATTGAGATGGGATCTTTAGGGCGTGAGAGGGGGGTGAAGTTTGCACTAAATTGATCTGCCAGGATATTGGCAATATCCTTGGGATCAGTATATTTAATGCCATTCTGTTGTAGCTCATATTTGTAGCTCATATTTGTATTGCCACATAATTTCTCTTTTTTGCTTTATAAATATTCCCCATACAAGCAAAGTAACATAATCTCTCCCCCTCGTATATTTACAAAAGCTGCAGTTTTGGGATCTACAGTAAAAAGTGCCAGTCTCCAACAAGCTATAATGTTCTTTCTGTTTTTTTGAAAATGAATTTTGGGCCAAGTTCCACCATCTTACTAATCTATTTATAGCTTTCAATGGTGATCTAATCTGATTCCACAATTTTCTTGATGGCTAGGTAGGCCTAGGCCAATGGAATAGCCATACAATGTTTGCAGTTTTCATTGTTGAGGTCAGTGTCTAGACCTCTGATATCAAGGTATACTTTATAGGGTGGTCCTAGGATAGTTTGCAAAGTTTGGAAAGCTTCAAGGATTTTTTCGGCTCTATTACAGATTGACACTTTTTACTGTGGATCTCCAGACTGCAGCTTTTGCAAATGTATGAGTGGGACAGATCACATTACTTGTGCTTGTATGGGGAAGAAATTTCAAAGTAAATAGAGATATGACTGTAGCCTAAAAATGGCCATGTACTACTCTAAATGTTTGAAATGCTCAGCCTACTATGTAGGTAAGACAGTCAATAAGCTTAAGATTAGGATGACCCATTACTTATAGAATATTTGTCACAAAGTCAATAGGAGCATTCTTGCAAAACATAACCTAGATAATTAAGGGTGCAACAACTTTAATTTTCATATTCTTACAGACATAAATACAACTGAACTCGATGGCAATAAAATGCACCATTGGGAAAAATGTGTTAGAATGGCAAATTCTCATAAATGTTTACATTAAACTAAGACTCAGTGCAAGCTGCTCCATCAAGAGTGTATTACAACTTAGAAAAATCAACCTTTTTTATTAATGAAGAAGGGGGACTATCTTAAAATCTTCAACTTAAAAAAGATGCTTAACAAGAAAAAAAAAGACCACCAAGGGGCTACTTCCATGAATAATCACAGCTTCTTAGTAAATGATATGGAAGGTTTCCAGCAAGTCAGGGCATCCACCTTTTTTGGAAAAGGAAATTCTAGTTTGGGGCAGCAATCTCTAAACCCTGTCCAACGGACTACAGGAACATGCTGGATTCACTGAAAAGGAATAATGCTTTGGGTCCTATGCTGTCTTTTTAGCGGGTTGGGGGTTGGTAAAATGGCTAAGTTGCTTACCTCACAGATGCAAGTTACAGGGTTTGATTCTGATATTTGAAATGGAAATAGGCTAGTTATAAAATGGCCTGCAAGAGAAGCTAGCCTAGTATATGCCTGTGAACCTAATCTTTTATGATTACTGAAAATTATTCAGCATGGTCTAAGTTTGGACCTTTCACCTGTACTACTTTTCAGTTATTTTTAATAGTTTTTAATACATGTTTTTTAATCATTACTAAGTATTATCTTTTATTATGCACCCTGATGTTTCTTCCTGGCATAAACCCAAAATAGTGTTAGAATCTGGTTGCTTTAAAAATTGGCTCCAACATTCCATCATTGGAAGATTTGAGTGGGAACATACTACAAGCTGAACATAAAAATGGCGTGCCACCAGTAAACTTGCTTCAGTTTGTGAGATTCCCCAATGAATTTCTTGAATTTTTTTTCTTGTTAAATTGTATTTTTTTATTATTATTATTATCTGATTTTTCTATTAAAATAGCTGGCACACCAAAAAGATCTGAGGAAGCGAACTAGCTGTGAGTCAAAGCACACTTGCATCTTTTAATCTCACAGAGAACATCTTTCTCTCCCCATACAAGTTCCTGGAAACCTGACAACAACAGTCCCATAAAAGCAGACACAACCCCTGCAGCACAAATATTTTTGTAACATTTTAATATGAGATACCCCATATAAAGGGGTACCAACCAGCCTGTTTAATATTGTCTCTTTTGGCCCATAAATGTATTTTCTCCCTGCTTACTTTCCTTAAGAAATGGAAATAAAGAAACCAATATTTTTTTATTAATAATAATGATCTAAACCAAGCTTATATTTTAGTGTATATTTCTTGCTACTTTGAAAACGGGGATGAGGGGAACTAAAGTCAGCATACAGCCTAGTACTCTACATACAAATTAAGTGGAATTTCCACCAACCAAACACAAATGTCTACTTACAAATTAGATGGATTTTTCCACCAACTAAACACAAACTTATACATGCAAATTAGATTGATTTTTCCCACTAACAATGTACTTACACACAGACACACACACCCTTAATTTGAGACTGATCAATCTAACAAGGTACTCTATATCCCCTTGCTAAAGCAATTTAAAGCCCTATTATTACACCTTGATCTGAAGAAGTTTTGCAATTCACAAAAGCACTCGTAAATACCTAAAAGATCTTAAAAAAAACAGCCTTCTTTAATACAGATTTTCCTTTTAACACAGAGTTTAGAAATCATGTGCTCCTCATTCAGAATTGAAAATCTGGTCATTGTCTTCCATCTGAACTGCTATGTTTGGGAAATATGCTACTACCACTGCTGCATTTGTCCAGAAGGACTACTGCAGTATCCCAAAAGGTTTGCTTTGTCAAGCCCAGAATTTTCACATTCCAGGTGACTATTTGATGTTACATATGTGGAAATATATATATAGCTGCGGGAATTGGGCATTCATTCAAAATGCTTTGTGGTCAACACCTGTTTCATTGATTGCATCTGGTTGACAAATGGTCTACAGCAACAATCGCTGAGTAGGGGAATATTCCCTTTCCCTTGGGGACTGTGCAATCTGACAGTTAGTATATATAATTATCAGGGGGTGTGGGGGGTGTTTTTTTTTTGTTTGAAATTTGTATGCACTGAGATTCTTTCTCAACACATGTATGAAAAAGTGTCAACATTAATCACTGACCTTGTTAATTTGTTGACTAAATACTATACTCATGTGTGGAGGGAGAGAGAGAGAGAGAAATATAGATAGATAAACAGATATACATACACAACACATACACACATTTACATATACATACATATTTCAGTTAAGAACTTTTTTGCAATGTAGCAAACTTTGATATACTATAGCTATTAGCTTAATTATATAGGCAGACTTTTTTAAGTTTTGTGTAGGCCACAAACTATCTAATAAAGGATAACTGTGTACAATAGTTATTTCTTCCAATATATTAACTGCACATACAAGATGGCTGATTTTAGAAAGCCACTATACCCTAAGCAGAGAGGTCATGGGGTTAATGTAGCAAATGAATGACCAGCACAGTTACTAGGGACAGCTGCATTGTTTAGTGCCTTGCCAACTTTATATGATCTGGTTGACTTAAAAAAATGCAGGTAAGGTACGCAAAGCAATAATTTCAATAGAAACATTTGCAACGATTGAAGAAAGTATCTATCTCCTAAAGAGACAAGCTGCACACAAACATCAAAAGTAACAATTTGAAGGAAGTTAGGATTTCCTTCTAGTTCAAATTGCAGTAAATGAATAATCATGATGGATTCAGTCAAAATACAATATGAAAATATGTGCTTTGACAGATAATAAATATATCATATAAGGGAGAAATTCAGTACAAATGCATACAGAAATAAGCGTAGAGATTCAGTACAATGTTAAGAACAACTTATTTTTCTTTTTTTGCTGATTAATAAATGTAATTATGCAAGAAAGATGTGAATACATATCTATGATAGGTAAGCAACCATCCTCAATGTCTTCTATGTATAGCAGAAGAGATTTTATATAACCAGGCACATGATTAAAGATATCTGACTAGACTGACTGAGGATGTTTGTAAGTATATAAACATGATTCTGAAAAAAAGTGTCATTACAAATAAATGTGTTGAATAATACCTGATTTTTTCTTTGTTTTATTTCACAAATATAAATTCAGAAGTAATTCATACACAAATTAAAGTAGTAATGTGCTATCATTTCTTATGTAACAGCACCTTATCTCCTTAGCATCAGTAGATGCAAATATAAAAATCTCCACTAGTTAAGGATGCTACCTGCCCACTTTTTCCCCAGATCATTTAGAAAGTGAGCAACTGATCTGGTAGTCCATTTTTTCTGCTGTATAATCTGTTTTTCATAACTGGCCAGAAGGTGCTTCCATATATATTAGTATTCGTTGCCCTGCCTGCACTTTTCTCTGCTACAGCTGTTTGGTGCAAACTGGTCACTGGCTTCAGTTTCAGTCAATGAGACTTCTTTAGACAAAGCAAAAAATCCTATAAGAATAAATAAATAAATGTAGAACTACTAATGTGGTTGCTCTTTCTGCACTTTCCTGCTGCAGCTGATTGGTGTAAATTGCTTGCTGGCTTGAAATTTGACTAATGAGAGTTCTTTAGATAATGCTGGAAAGCTATAAGGTAAAAATACAGGGAGTCAGTACTTTTTCCCCCTAAGATCAGTTTTCTGCTTTATTATGCCTGCAGGGTAGTAGCATAACTGGAGATGCTGACTAAGGGCTGGAACTGGAATGTAAGTATTAAAAGGTTTTTTTTTTTTTTATATCAGGACTGGAACTTGTGTGTTAATCCAATGCTGCATGAGTTCTGTTAATGTGTCTATAAAACCAAACTCATTCTTGTTGATTAAATAGCTTGCTGTCTGGGCATTTCATAAGCAAGATGTAATACATAATTATATTGTAGCAGTGATTGCTGAGAATTAATTTTGTCAACATTTAATTTGTTCTTCTGTAAAGGCTACCTCAAATTGGCAGAAATAGGTTAATTCTGAATGCACTGTTAACAGTAAACTGAAGTGGCTGATGCTAGTACCCACCTTAATCATCATCATAATTATCTTCTATTTTTTCCCATTTCCATGGGGTTGTAGTCTCACATCAGTTATTGCCACCTTTTGAATCCAGTGCTACTCTCCTACCTTCTGTCTCAGCCATGCCTGTCTCTGATACATTATCATGCAGTCCATCCATTTCTTGGCAAGATAATTTAGTTTCCAGTGCCACATCATCTTCACCATATCACATTCTGCATATATTGGACAAACATTGTAAGTATGTTCTCATTGACCTTCTCTGCAACTGGGGCTATTTTGAATTCTGATATCTTCATTTATTTCTTTGTTCCACACTGTGCATCTGATGCACTTCATCTCCATTACCTCAAACTTCTTTAGCTCTTCTGCCTTCCCTGCCTAGGTTTCTGAGCTTTACATAAGCATTGGTTACATCAGTTTTGAACACCTTACTTTTCAGCTTCTTTGCCATTCTTCGGTCACACACCACCCAGGATACTGTGTGCCATTTGGTCACATCACCTGTAATTCTAGCTTCAATCAAATCAGTCAGACTTCCTTTCTCCTCATCCCTCCCTCATAATTAAAGTTGTTAGTGTGTTCTATTATTTTTAGTTCTATGTCAATTATCAGCTTCTCCAGATTTTGCTGTTTGCTGTGATGACAACTGTCATGCCTGTATTTATTTCACACAATGTGCCTTCAGTTTTCCATTCCATTATCATTTGCTGAGGTTCTTCTTCAGTCTGTTTGTAATGTTACATCATCTGCATACACCTGTTTGCTAATGTAGTTCATCACCAGTATAAACAACAGTGAGCTCAGACTTTGAGCCCTGATGCATATCCACTCCCACTGGGAATCCCTCTGAGAATTCAAATTATATTTGCAATTTTGTCATTGGGTCCGTGCATATAGTTGCACTAATTCTATGAATGTTTTCAGGATCTAAGACGCCACAGGACTACATAATCAGCTTTTGTGGAACATTATATGCCTTCTCCATGTCTGAGAATGCCCAGTTAGTCTTTCCTCACTTCTAACTACTTCTCCACTATCTGTCACATTGCAAACATTGGTTGGTTGTGCTGCATCATGATCTGAGTCCAGACTGCTTGTACCCCATCTTATTTTCTATTACTCCATTTGTTTGCCAGTTTCCTTGCTCAGCACGTTCACGTAGAGACATAGGAGTCTTACACCCCTGCACTGCACAGCTGTAAATGTCCCCTTTATTCTTCTACACTGATGTTAGAATGCCTACCTTGCAGTCACATGGAACACTTCTTTCAAAACTGCGATGATTACATTGCGGAGTTATTTGTCCCATAATGCACATAACATCACCATCATAGTTGACATGACTTCATGTGAGCATTTTGCTTTTCCTGACTGTATTTTGCTTATTTCTGTGTCTGCTTCTTGTAGGGTGCATTCTTTTGCTTTCAATATAGGCTGTGTCTGGGGCAGTGCATCTTCTGTGAATTTTCCTCATTCATAGTTTCTGGAAGTAGTATTTCAATCTGCCTTTGATGTCCTGAGGACTGGTAAGCAAATTCTCATGGGCATTCCTTATGAATGGTTTCTGATAACTGTCTTCTTTGTCTTGCAGTCTGATAGAGTTTCTTCATGTCATCTCTTGAGACACTTTCCAGAAGCTGAAAGACCTCTTCTGATGCCTTGTTCTTTGCTACTGAAACAGCTTTCTTAGTATCTTGGTTAACCAACCAGTAGTGCTACTTAACCTTGTAGTACCTGCTTTAACTGCTGATAAAAGGAAGTTCATATTTGTCTGACATAGTGGACATCAGGTATTCCATCAGGTGTTCTTTTCCCATTTTAAATGGCTGTCATACTAACGGTAGGACAGTCTGAGAAATTGTGTAGGTTAGCAGAACTCTAACACTGATATTTAGTTTGGATTTCTTTAATTGGTAGGCTGCAAAGAATGATTTAAAAAGGTGACCATACTATACTACTCTACAGAGAATTCCTACCCATACAGCCTTCTATCTTTATGTAAGTTTTCCCTCGGTTTCACTTCTGAGATCAAACAATAAATCTTAACTGGGAGTGCCTGTTTTGTGTTGTTTTCCAGCCAAGTGTCCCAAATTCCACACCATTATTATATTAAACTGGAGTGCTATCACAACAGTGCTCCCCTTCAAAAATCCAGTGCAGTGGTAAATTACCTACACCATTTCTGAGAGGGCCCATTTACTCCAAAGGTATGTAACTTAAAATGGTGTGAGACACTCTCAACTTTGCTTTTTTATTTGTGTGACTATTTTATTATTGCATCTTAAGAGTACGTCTGAGTTCTTAATAAGCTTCACCCTATAGCTGAGGGTCAGATTCACTCAGATTCCATTAATGTGACTGTCTGAGTAGATCACTAAACCAGACAGTGTTCCTGTGTTGTGGCTGCAATGGTAAAATAGCATGCAGAATTGTACATTGTATTTGCTGTTTGGTTAGTGTACATTAGGATTAAGGCTGAGCTCTGAAGCTTCACCTTGTAGTATATGGTTTGATTCCTCTGCCCAAATTTCCCTGACTGAAGAGATGTAGCACCCCTACGGTATCATCCTCCCTGGTAAGATCTGACCATAAAGCAGTCATTTTCGAAGTCACCATCTCCCCTGACCCCCCTCTAGCTAGGGTCAAACATAAAAAACTTCTCCAAAACAGATTACAGCCTCCTGAGGGATGGTATAAACAGCTTCACAGCCCCCTCCCCCACTGCAGGAACTGGCACCAATGTCCAAATCTATACCAAAGTACTATACGAGCATGTATATAGATGCATGGAATCAAGAATACCTGACAGAACAAAATCATCCTCTGCAAGGAAGAGTAAATCTGTCTGGTGGACATTTGCAATAAATAGACTATATAACAAAAGGAAAAAATTGCTGTCTAGGACAAAGAAGGAGCAGGTGCCCAATTGGAAGCAATCTCTCCTTAGTCTGAACAAGCAAATAAGAGCACTACAGAAATCCTCTAAAGCCAACTTTGAGTCTAAATTGGCAACATCTACTAGAGACAGTCATAAGGCCTTCTTCACATATGTCTGCAATCTCAAATGAAGCACCCAGATCTGTTCAGAACTGGTGGTCAAGGGCACCACATACACAAATGCCATAGATATTGCATGACGCAGTGGTGCAGTGGTAGCATTGTCGTCTCACAGCAAAAGGTTCTCTGGTTCAGTTTTTGGCTGGAGTGCCTTTTGTGTGGAGTCTGCATGTCCTCCCTGCATTCATGTGGGTTTCCTCAGGGTGCTCCAGTTTCATCCCACATTACAAAGACATGCATCTGGAGTGTTTCTCTCCAGGCCTCTGCTGAAAATTGGCTTTGTTCCAAGTTGGACTTTCCCAGTAAACAAATGTTAAATAAAATAAAATAAATAAAGATATAGCCAATCTACTGGCTGACAGATTCAGTGAAAACTTCTCCCCTGTGTCCACCATCAATACATCAAGACATACCCTTTACCTGCCCCTACCCCTTATCTCTAGGTAACAGGTCATCACTGCCCTCTCAAAGGCAAAAAATACAGCCTCCATGTGATCCGACAACATCCCAGGCTGCATCCTACATGAACTCAGGCCTGAGCCATTAGGCACCCTATTCAATCAAAGCTTGAGTAGCAGCTTGACCTGGCCAAAGTCTTTGACACTATTCCTCACTCGGGCATGGTTGATAACTAGACATCAATCCATATGTTACCAGATGGATAGCAAACTGACTCACTGATAGAACCCACCTAATCAAAATAGGGGAAGCCACCTCAAGCAGTAGACCCGTAATGAGCGGCGTACCCCAGGGATCGATCTTGGGACCTCTGTTATTTGGGATATACTTCTCTGAGGTGCAGGCCAAAACCAGTGGACTATGGCTGACCAAGTTTGCACATGACTGCAAGCTGGGAGCAGTCATCAATTCCCCAAGTGATGTGGACGTCCTCCAAGAGGGTCTCACCCAAACAAATGAATGGTGCCAGAAACGTGGTCTCTAGCTGAATGCCAAAAAATGCATCATCATCATCCCCTTTGGGGAGAGTGATGTCCCCACATATTATCACATTAATAACAATGTCTTAAGTACACAATCAGTAGTGAGGGATTTAGGCACCCAAGTTGATACCAACCTGACTTTTGACCACCATGTTGCTTCCATTGTACGGAAAGCTTTCTATATGGCCCACCTCATAAGTAAAGGTATCTCATCCAGGGACAAAGAGGTCATAACATCCATGTATTCTTCCCTTATAAGGCCAATTATTGAGTACAACTCCCCCTTCAGCATGTACCTCACAAAGCACATGCAGCAGCTGGAGAGACCACAGAGGTTCCTCACCAGGTGAATCCAGGTCCTCAAACATCTACCCTACACAGGCTAAAAGCCCTGTCCCTCTACTCAGTTTCATACAGACTCCTCAGAGGTGACCTCTGTCTGGCATACAAAGCAAACTCAGACCCCACCTTGATGGGACTGCTGCATATCCGCAAGTCAAGCTCCACTCCAGTAACCCATGTGCGAATTCAACCTGGTCTCTGATATCAATAGGACTTGTTGGCAGGACAGAGTTGTGCCCCAGAGACTCTCCCATCTGTGGAACAGACTCTCTGTCCACATCAAGCAGAGCACCTCATTATCCCTTTTTAAGCGCAACCTGGATAACTGGATGGGAAACAGAAAATACACCCCTGGGATTCCACCTGTGTCCCTGTTGGACAGGGGCTTTCAATGCTGACTTGTCTAAATCTGGGCTAAACTCTTGGCTAGGCTTATAAGGGCCTCAGGGCCAATAGCCTTGTAACCTCCTATGATACTATGATCCTGTGATCACATAACCAAGTATCTGTGGCTGAAATGCATTTGTGTGGATCAGTGCTCTACATAATACAAAATAAAAATACTTTATCACTAAAAGTTAAATGGTTAATGCTTGCAGTTCTCTTTGTGACATCTCTCTTTTATTAGTAGGCATATGATTGTGGTTACTGCAGAAATTGTCATCTAGTCATTTGCTTCTGCAGGATGTTTGCATTTAATGTGAATTAAATAATTAAGGTAGGTATGTCAATGTTTTCATTTGTTAGCTGCTGATGATTATAGTTGGAGTGGCACTGGGATTCAGGATATTAGCACGTGATGGCAATGGTTAGAGTGGTTTAATTGGTAATCAGAACTATTGTCACCTTTTCATTTATTAGTGCATGATTCTTAAGTACTGAGTGGCTTACTGTCACTGAGAATTACAGCCATTAAATGCATATTATTATCTTTTTTATTTTTGTTAGTAGCTGATGTTTAAATGGTTCTAAGTGTTTGATTCTTGTGTTTACAATGCCTTTAATATGTGCAATGTGCCTGACCTTTAGAATCACTGGTGCATTTTAAGTAAATCTGTTTGTGTAATAAATACAATAGCAGGATTATTAAAGCTAAAGGGTGTATATGTTTACTGAAATCATAGAAAAACAATTGCATTGATCCAGTCAGTTTACCTAAGTTTCCAGGAATGTTAGAACATAGTAATAACACTATCGTCTTGAGGTATGCAGACCACAGAAGTTAATTTATGCAGCCTACTGGTGGTGTCATTTAACATTACATGTTGAATAATTCTCCTGACTTTTATTTATGGACCAAAGGTTTAATTTTATCCATAACACAAAGTAATGTTTTCAAAAGTATCACTAATATAGCAGTAACTGTTATAGTGAGCAAAATGAGAGTGAGAAATGCTGCTTCTTGGTATAGGCAGTGGTATGCATTGGGTACTAGTCAATTTATTAGTTGTGTAGAAAACCAGTAATAGTGCATATTTCTGCATATTATCCACAAAAATGATGGACTGATAATGTGCCCACTAAGTGTCACTGTTTGCATAAGGCATCATCTGTTGTGAATACAGAGGGTTATGATCAGTTCTCTGACTGTAATGGGCTTATTTTGTCTTTAAGACATGGATATCAAGATATTCACCTCGAGAGTGAAACTCTAGAGAGAAACCTTGGCTTCCATGTCCAGGACACATAATAATAAGTTAGGTTCAGAGATCTGATCATAACTCTTTGTAACACATTGAGATTTATCTGCTCCATGTACTACTAGTCACAGAAAAGTAATATATATATATAAAGCAAAGTGTTGTGCTAGTTTGGGGGAAGTGATTTACAGCCTAATATATTCCCTGTCTAAGGTAAGCAGTTTGTTCCAAAATGCATTTTTATTGCTGTAATGTAGTAGACAGTAGGCAGAAATGGAATTGAAACAAAGCCATTGCATATTCTGCTACTGATGTTTACTGGCTGGCACTGTCAGCTTTTAGCACCATATATGAATTTAACAGCACACAGGGGGTGTTTAACAAGTGTTAACATTCTTCAAAGTATTAAGATTGGCTCTCACACTGGAGTATCTGTGAACCGGGGTGCTATTTAATGGATATTGCAGTGCAATCATGGTGCTGCATGCACTATGAGATGTTTAAGTATTAAAAGCATGTCTTGATTAGTGAAGGGAAATAACTTGAAGTTTTTGGGTTGCAATTCCAGGAAAGGAAGGGTGGGTATGGACCTGGAGCTAAACTTCATCTTGTCCGTAGTACAACTCCTGCATTGGCAGACATTTCATGTTTTTATAATGCAGAAGGACACTGAAGTTCATAGGGTGGCCCTATGTATGATCTTATTTCTCTCTGATTTGAAGTTGTGACTTCTAATTGCAGGTAAACATAACTCTGTACCTCTTACACCAAGAATAAGGGACTAATCCAGAAGTAATCAAGGGCATTTATTACTACTATTAACTTGGGAAGCTGACAGAATAAGAGAATGTGAATTAACATGCATTTTCTGAAGTACGGAAGTATATAACTAATTATTTTTAAAGGGCAAGTTACCACCTTTTTCCCAAAAGCTCAAGTATAAAGCAGGATTAGGAGGGATGGATCAATATCTGAGTCAAAATCTGGTATTTCCTTGAAAATTAAAGATAGTTGAGTGGTAAGTAGGCAAGGGGTCACAAAGAAAGTATTTATTTAAACTTTGCAAGAGCTGAGGCTTCTGTCAGGTAAATGGGATGAATCAAAGGTGGCAGAACAGATAGAAAAGACACAGGGTTAGTGCAGGCAAAAGCTGAGGCTTCTGTCAGGTAAATGGGAGGATGTAAAGGTGGCAGAACAGATAGAAAAGATGCAGGGTTAGTGCAGGCAAGAGCTGAGGCTTCTGTCAGGTAAATGGGAAGATGTAAATGTGGCAATCCTAGTACCAACTGATATCATTATACTGATTGTTCATTTCCCAGAATATGTTTTTTTTTCTAAATAAAGAGTTAATAAAAAATAAGAAATCACTATTAATAATGATTGAATGGATTAAGTACATTATTTGTTACTTTACTGCCTACATTTCTTGTTTGTCTCTCTACCATCCCTCTCTCTTTTTCTTATTTAAATTATGTATCTCTTTGTCTTTCTTTAATTCCATTCTCTCCCATTTACGTTCATGTTTCTACAGGTCCAGAATCCATAGGAGCAGCCTAGCCACATTCCTCCCAGGTCAGGGAACGTTCACCATCTACCCTTCCAAAGACATCCTCACAGAGTGGAGATAGTAACACCGATCATGTATCCATGCTGCCATGAAGGAACATGATAAAACAAGCTGACTTGATTGAGGATGTGCTGGTGCAGGTAGTGGAGAGACATCTTTGGTTAGTCCAGAGTGTTCTTCAGTGGGTTCAAGACTCACTGACCGCCACAGGCCTCCATCCCCTCACCATCAGGTTCCTGCACTCACTGCTACACCATTAAGCAGTGGGAACATTTCAGGGACCAGTGGACTTGGTGCCCTCCTGTATCCAACTCTTCAACCCCCTTCCCTAATCCTATCTCCTGCACCCTCTAACTTACTTTTCACCTTAAGTAATTTCTTACATTAAAAACAAGAAAAATGAAAAATAGAGCAGGTTTATTCCCAACCAAAAATATAGTAACCCCCCCCTCCTCCGGCACAACACTCAGTGTTTTCCTCCTGTATTATGTCTCCTTTTTTCAGTCTTACCCATATTCCTCTTTCCACTTTTTTAAGAAACCAATCAGGATGTATATATAAGGGAAACCCCTGTAGAAAATATACGTATAAAAAAAACTTTATATGTTTTGGAAGTTAATATATGCGCTGTGGATAACTAGATGAAATGCTGGGACCTGATAGGGCAAGTCTCCTGAAATAAAGAGACTGAATTGTGGAAAGAAAGGACACACATTCCAAGTCCAAGATGCCATTTCACATAATATTCCCTTTACTCTGAGGTATGGTGATCTTATAGTTGGTATATATAAGTTCAGGGATTGTGGAGGGCTTGCTATTCACATAAGGGTTGCTGGGGTGCTGGGGGGGGTTGCCCCCTACAAAACACAATTTAAAGGAGAAGAGCGATATGTGAAATTTGAATTTGATCTTCTCCCATCTGTTTTTCTTTTTTTTTTTTTTTTCCTCTTGTCAGTATTTGGCATTTCAAGTGTCAATATTTCAATAGGGAGCCATACTCTGCCTTTTGTCTTAAATACTTCAAAAGTACTTGAGTATAGCTGAGGTAATTCATAATACCCAAAAACCTCTGAAAATATAGAATCACGATTTCATCACATACTAAAGGATTAGCTTCAGCAAGTTATGCATTTTACAGAAGTGGGTGCATTTTAAAAACACCTTTTGCATTTACTTGTTCAGAATGAATAACAAGCAATTAGTGTATTTGCATTTAGGCATAGCAGCAGTCTTTGCACATAACAGCTATGAAAATGCAAACACTGGGGCAATGAATACCACCCAAAGTGTTACTGATTTTGTACTCAAAAGATAGTCCCATTTATGAATAAATTCTGGGTTCAACTAAATGCATGCAATGCTAAGTGGTAGGGAAAACTGTTAATATAATCCATCTTAAAAACAAAGTACTAACATTGAGGAATGAGACAGGTGACAGAGGAAGATTCCATGAAACAGCATTAACAAATGGAATTCTGTTACTTTAAACTTACTTTATGATTTTAAGACAGCATGAATAGCATGTTGAATGAATCACAAAATAGCATATTTCCTCATTGGGAGATTGCACAGAAATCACTATATAAGTTTAAATAAATTACAGTGTACCGTTACACATTCTGCTAAAGATTTTCTTTAATTCACGCATTCAAGATGTGAATGCATATACGAGGGAGAAGAGACAAGACGTGTGAATAAAACAGAAGAAAGAGTCTGATTCTCAGTTTGTGGATCTATTGCAAATGTTTGGAATGCCATAATGGAGTAAATCCCTTCCATATAATGTTCTCTCAAGCGTTTTTTTTTTTTTTAATAGGTCAAAATGTCCATCTGTACTACTTACACAAAGTTTCAGTGGCATTCCCATACAGTTTGTGGTGATCTTCTGACAATATGTAAAACATTACAGTTGTTTTACATTTTAAGACAAATATTCACATATCGCCATTGTGCTTGCATTATTACACATCATTAGCATGAAGTGTAAAGTAGACATGGAGATGGTCAGCTAAATATGCCTTTTATTGTATGGTCTGGAACTCTCAGACTGTTTCTGCATTTATAAATGTGCAATTATGATTGACACATATTTTTAAAAGATTTTTATTTTCTTTTGTTTTATATATATCTTAAGTTATTTCATATGTTGCTTTTATTATTTACATATTCATTATAATACATTATATGATTAATAGAGCTTTTATCATTGTGAATTTATATGTTAAATCACTGGAGCTTTTCCTCTTGAGACTGCTGAAAAGGATCTTGCATAACCTAGTCAGACTATTCTGGTTAACAAATGTAATAAATAAATAAGGCAAAGGAAGTATTTTACAGCAAATCTATAAAAAACGTATATACAAATACAAAAATACAAAAAAATAGTTAACAAATAGTCCATTATAAGGCAATAATGCCTTCCAGTGTGGGTGTTATTAGGAGACAACAGACTTTCTAAAGGTGGTGAGGTGTTCTAACTGCTGCATCTGGCCTCTGAATACCTCTGGGAGGTTAGTTATTTTTCTGCTATTGCCTACTCCGCCAGCATTATTTCTTGCATTAAAAGTGGGTATGGGAAATTAGGAGGAGAAGAAGGGGGAAACACTAACAGAAGTTTAAACGCAATGACAGCAGCAACAGCTTCCTTGCAGCTGATCAAGCCCCAGCTGCTTGAAATTCAGGAACTTGTAGTCATGGGCTCAAGCAGCTGTTTCCTCACTCCCCACCTGGCTGAGCAGCTGCTTGCACTGGAACGAGAGGTGATCATATACTATCAAGGTCTTGTTACAGAACTGGTAAGTGAGAAAGGGAAACAGGGAGGGGGCGTTAGGTTTAGGGAGGGGAATTTTAGTTGAGAGTGAACAGGAGTTAGCTCAGAGTTATTGTTAGGAAGGGATCATATGCTGGCTCAGATTTAGGGTTAAGGAGTTATTAGGAGTTGTTTTGGGGTTAGGTTCAGGGCTCTGGGAGAGAAAACCTAGTTGTAGTGCACAGGAAGTGGGGTCTTGGGAGTTAGGGAACTTCCCAACATGAGTGAGTGGTAGCAAAGTGTGTCATTCATAATGGTAGGCAAACACTTATAGTAGACCCAGCTTTACAAGCTAATGTGAGACTGGTGAGTGCATAGATTTATCAACTGCTATCTAGTTTGTGTGTTCATCTGTCTAATGACAGGTAGAGCAGAAACTAACCAATAATGACTGGGTATTAACAAGCAAAACTCTGTGTGTGTGTGTGTGTGTGTGTGTGTGTGTGTGTGTGTGTGTGTGTGTGTGTGTGTGTGTGTGTGTGTGTGTGTGTGTGTGTGTGTGTGTGTGTGTGTGTGTGTGTGTGTGTGTGTCTGTGTGTGTGCATGTTTCTGCTTCTACTCATGTGTGTCTGCCTGTGTCTGTAAACATGTATATCTGAGTTTCTTTGTATATTTGTGTGTTTGTGTTTTTCCGCCACTACATCTATGTGGGTGTTTATATTGCATGTGTGGATGTATACATATGTGTCTTGAATTAACGTTATTAAATATTTACACAAATTTTGTATAATAGTTGCAAAGTATATCCTTCAAGAACAATTACAAATCCTTCACCAAGTTTAAAACATTAAGCAAAAAAAAATCCCATATAAAACATTTGGAAGAGAAAATTTGTAAAATAATATAGAGTAATAATGGCACTAATACAAAACAACTAAATAGACAATGCATTTTCAAGCTGGTATAATGTCTGACTGGGTGGCCATTAGAGGACATATTGGACTTTCTAGTGGTGAGAAGGCCTAATACTACACCCCAGGTGGACAGTTTTTCCTTTAACACCCACCTTGTTAGACATTATTGCTTGAATTCTTCCTTCATCACACATACTGTATATTCCTGCATAATACTGTACTCATCTTAAGAAGTATAGGCATTCCTGCTCAAGCAGAAATTATGCTTTCATCTCCATGCCAGTAACATAAGTCTTTTGGAGACAAAACACCCAGAATCATCAAGAAATGATTCATTTTAGAGAGCATTTTTCTTAAAATGAGTTAACATATGGTGATGCCTTTCTAACTGCACTAAATGTAAAATTATTCTAGCTTTTCTCTGCATAATGTTGTATTCCTTAACAAACCATTACTTTCTTTCCACATTCAAATGTCATCCTAATGTAGCGTGATTTATTTTTTAAATGACTAAGCAGTATTCCCAACATAAAACACAGAACATAAGCAAGCTGTTAGACAAATTACCCACTGGGTATTGCAACTCACATAACTAGGAACAGCAAATGTTTTCCTGTTATATTTATGAAATGTTGGTGTGATCTCCATATGTTTCCAGTTTGCACAGCCATCATCTATGCACCATTTTGTAGTGGACTGAAAAATATATGTCTTGTTTGTTACTGAAAAATATTCAGCATCTCCCAGATTTGACATTGCTCACTAGGACACTAAAAGTTAAAATACAGACTAGTTTTTCTCAAAGATGTTTTTGAAACAAGATTTATACTTATGATGTGACTTTTCTATATATTTTACAGAACTAGTAATTGCATGAATAATAATATAATTACATAAGTAACTTATGCAGTGCTATGAATTTTACACGCACACACACACACACACACACACACACACACACACACACACACACACACACACACACACACATAAATATATGATTTTTGATGATTGTCAATATGAATAAATATATATTTTTAAAACCTGACACAGCTGTACTTTAAAATATGTTTGAAGTGTGCCAATGCTGTGTGTTGCACAATAAACTCTGTAGCATGAACAGGGGATGGGAAAATGTGATTAAAGATGCACTTTGGTCCTTCACCTCAAGAAAGGTGCTTGATCTATCCGGATATGTAGGATATGGTGACTGCCAGCACTATTGGTTTTTATTTCATTAATGTGTGAGCAAGGTAAACTTACTGGGCCCAAGTATACTTTTTAAGAGTGTAGGGGACAAGCATTTAGTTAAGAGACATTCACTACCTTAGTCTGCATACAGAAGTTGAGGCAATCAAACCCTGAACATAGAATGAAGATCATTAGCTGTTCATATAACCCAATGAGCTACACTGCCAGAGCAATATACTTCCCTGTACTGTAATCAGAATCATCTATGTGCAGTCTTTACTAGGCATGTATTGATAAATGATGCACTCCATGCCATGCATCTTGAAAAGGAGACAAGGCATTACATCACCCCCCCATCTGATGCCTGATCTATGGAATGGGCACTTAAAGAACGGTGACCGTTAGATTACATTTATTTTCTATCCTTTATTCATGCACTGTGAACACGTGCACAGTAAGGAAATGCTTATCTCTGAATTTCAGGCTCATATGTGTAAGTGATATTAATTTCAGTTGAAAAGGGAAGAAGCAATGATGTGTGCCATAGCATCTAATGTGAAAACACATGCACATTATATTCCTAGATGACCGCTCACATGCTTTTGTAAAACTGAGTGGGATATCTAATTGGACTGACCAATGTTAAATAAGACAACTGGTTGAAGAGCTTGGGATGTTAATTTCAGTTATCTATGTCTAGTATGATGTTTTATTAAAGCTGAGTGGCTAGCTATTAACATTGATCTGGAGAACTGGTTCAAGTCAATCAGACTGAATCCCATTCATGACTATACAATGCACATTTGTCTATATTGATCAGTAACATTCAGACATTATTCCAGTAACTATACTTTCGTAGCCATACTGAGGGATAATTCCATGCACTTGCTTAAGTAACCAGTAAGCATTGTGGTGTGACCTTGCACCAAGCATATCAATGATAATCAGCTGAGTTCATTAAGCTCAGGCAAAGATGTATGCAAGCCTGACTGCAGCCCAGTCAAGTAGAGGATGATTAGCGACCCTGATACAGAAGACAGACAGACAGAAGACAGTCAGGAGTGCACAACTGAGGCCTGACCTCCCTTTAGAACAGGGAGGTTGGAGCATGTTGCAAAATGTTCTTTTTCTGATAAGGTATCCCACTGAAGAATGATGCATTAGATTAAATGGGCAGATTTAGCTGAGCAGCTACTTCAGCAGGAAAAGTGAGTAACATGCCCCCATTCTGTATCCATTGCATGAAATGTATGGAACATTTATGCAGTACCCAGTATTTAGGTCATGTGATATTGCAAAATAACTCTGAAGACAGCCTTTATACTGGCCATGCAACAATTAGTCTCATTCATTGTGGAATGAATGGGCAAGCTTCATTTTATAGGTGTTGTGCAGGTTTGTGGAACCCATCAAGTCATCTATATTTACCTTGAAGGATAGTTGAGTGTCACTTTGTTTAACTTGCAAGGCAAGTCTGGTCCAAGGCTAGCTTAGGTGCTGGGAAATAAATTTGTCTCTCCAACACATTTTATTAAGTCACTGGTTATTTCCTGTTATCCAGGAAAGTCCTACTGGACAAAACAATTTTCAGCAGATGCCCAGGGGAAAACCTCCAGCAGAAACATTTAATATACTCATGGCACAACAAAGTATTTACAAAGGTACATTACACATATCTTAAGACATCTAGATACAAATAAATAATGTTCTGTAGTGACATTATAAAATGATAAAACTGGTATTTCTTGTATGATGATATTATACATGATATTAAATTCAAAATATTTTTAAAACATTTAGAATCTAAACAGTTCATGTGCGATATATGTGACAGACATTAGATATGATTTATAAGATTTGGATATGTAGGGTTAAAGTCCAGATGTTAAGAATAGATAAAATTAAGGTAAAGAGTAACAAACATTAGTTAGTAGATAGATAAAAGTTAAAGCTAGAAGGGGAGAGAGGCAATTTTACCTGATGGGTCAAGGATAGTTGGGATAAGAATACTAGCATACATGCTAACATAGAACCTGGTTATAAGTGAATGGTAAAAGTACTTCAAAGAGATGGATGAAGTGGAAAGGGGAAAGGTCAGAAGCAAAATGAACTGAAAAGTGTGTATTAGGATAGGAGGCGTTGTACAAAGATCTGTTGTTAAAATGGGATAGATATGCAGGGATAGGGGGTGTGAGCTGGCAAAGAAAAAAACATGTATCCAGGGGAGGAGCATGTGCACAGCCATGTGTGGTTTAGGTTTTATTTTATTAAGGGACTGAAGGCAGAAACTTGCATGGTCTGTTTTAAGTATGTTGGGATGGTGGATGATGTTTCAGAGTTTAGGTATGTAATGGGAATATAGTGAGTCACCTGCTAAGTTGTTAGACTTAATTGTGATTACTTAGAGTTTATTGGCTGAGCAAATGTCTTTGACAGGAAGGAGGTGCTGTATGTTATTTTCTGGGGCATGTGTAAGACTGTGTAGAGTAGTAATGAAGTGAAATAGTTAGATAGCTCAAACCAGTTTAGTTGTTTTAGGACTTTGCAATGGTGAGCCCTATTTGTAAGCTTGGCAGCAAATTTAGCTACTTTGTCATAACAGGTAGAGAGTTTAGTTTTAAGTATAGTGACTAGGTATATAAAAATAGTTGAATGATATAGTAAGGGTGGAAGAAGGCAGGTAGATGCTAGCATTTGTCTTGCATCATCTGTTAGGTACTGTTTGTTTCTATTCAGAGAGATGAATGAAAAAGTTTTAAATAAAAGATTTACAAAATAAATGGGTTAATAATTGATTATCAATTCATAATTGATAAACAACAGTGAAATGATTGTGCTCTTAAAATATTAAGGCTAGATATCCACAGGCAGGAAATTAAAACAGTATGAAGTCTTTATGCATAAAATGTGACTAAATGCAAATATTTGTAAAATGTGAAAAAAATGCAAAACATTATTTTGCGCATGTGTATATTGTGTGATTGTAACAGCCAGAAGTTGAAGCAACAAAGTTTATTAAAATATAAATAAAGCTGGAAATAATTGTGGGGAATTGCTGACCACAAGTCTGCTTACTGTTCAGATTTCCAGGGTTCATCACCCTAATAAAGATCTCCAACCTACAGATGTAACAGGGTAAACGGCAGTTCAATTACTGTATACAACTGGGAAAGGAAAAACGCAAAATGGATGTTTATCATAGCTCTGCGAGTCACAAGGATCGCTGATGGGCAGACTGCCAAGCACTTTGCAGCAGGAAAGAAAAGAAGGCAGTGCTGGAACCTCTCCTGTTTATGCCTTATATCCTAGTGATAGCCACAGTACATTTTTAAGTGGCCCTGAGTGGAAATACCCTAAACCTCCGGAAGTGTAGCCAGATGTTTGGACATCATCTTTCTGGTTAATTCCCATATCACAATTTGTGCTGTAGATGAAATCCTTATAATGAGCGTCCAGTTTAATTCAGTTATGAGGATATGACCAAACAATGAAGGTCAAAGTCCTCTTTTAGATTTCAATCCATAATTCTAGGAATTTTCATTAACCTTGGATAAAGATCTAATAACATGAGACAACTAGTCCTATAATGTTAAATGAGCTTTCAACACAATCCACAAAATACCACATCCTAGAGGCAACATTCAACTCTTCAATATCTAACTTAATTCAAAGGAGACTGTATATGGTATAATAGAATGATTTATACAACAAAAGTATTTTCTGGAGCTTTCAGTCAAAATAAATAAATAAAGAAAGAAACAAATAAATAAAGAAAGAAAGAAAGAAAGCAAAGCAGAACCACATACTTGGGCTTATTGCAATGGACTAGTGACACATTGTGGTCAACAAAGTTAAATACTACAAACAGAGATGAAGGATAACCTTGTTGAAATAAAAGATATTTATTTAGAGCATTAATTCACCATATTAGTTATATCAGTTTTTTGTGTATGAATGAGCACCCCTTCCTCTGAAGTGGGTTGAATGCTGGAAATTATCTTGCAAAGGTACAGGAAATCAAGATGGGCAGGATCCATAATGGAGCAAAATGTAATTCATATATCAGCCTACATGTGCCTGTAAGAAGCTGAAGAAAGGGATTTTGTTGCAAGCCTTTCCTGGTAGCGCAGGAATTTTATACTAACAATCCTCTTTTTTAGGAACCTATGTGGAATTTACAGTTGCTTAATTTGTCTTGAAAGTACATCCTGAAGGGATCTTGCAGTCATTAATTGGTCTAATCAGGGTTAACTCAGCAAATGGCACAAAGAAACTATCAGGTTAGAAGACAAAGATAGAAAGATAAAGAAGATAGTCATCAGCACCCTTTATAAGGGATGCCAGCAACAATTAGTTCACCAGTCCACAAGACATCAAAGGCAGACAGATGGAGCACATCCAGTAGCTTCTGAATAAGAAAACCCCACAGAAGCTGTCCTGCCAAAATATAGCTTTTGATGGAAAAAGAGGAGAATGCCACCCTAGTAGTAGTAAGAACAGCACTAAGGACAATTAAGTCAAGGAAAGTAGCAGGCTCAGATGAGGTCACTGCAGGTATGATCAAGATGCTGGGTAGAGAGGGGAGAAATGGCTCCAGAGGGTACATAAAGCAGCAAGGTGAGAAAGGCATATCCCAGATGACTGGAGAATAAACATTATAGTACCAGTATATAAGGATATAGGGGGCATTTACAACTGTGGGCAGTACAGAGGTATCAAACTCCTGTCACTGCATGACTCATGACTATTCTGCAGAGGGTGATTGATAAACAAATATACAGACTAGCAGGAACTAACATAGGAGATGAGCAGTTTAGAGTCAGATGAAGATGAAGCAGAACCAGCCTAATGTTTACAGTGAGACAGATAATTGAGAAGAAGCTGGAAATGAGGAAAGAGTCCAACTGAGCATTCCTAGACTGGGAGAAAGCATATGACAAGGTCCCAAGAAAGCTGATTTGTCCAGTAGTAAAAACTGACTGAAGTCCCAAAAACATTTTCAGAATTGGTGGAGGCTATGCACAGGGGCACAGTGACAAGTAGGAACAGTGTTTCATCTCACAGAGGGATACCCAGTGGGGATTGGTGTGCATCAGTGTTCTCTCTGTGCCCACTGCTGTTCATACTGGTGATGGAATACATTAGCAAATAGGTCAGAGGGGAAAGATCAACAAAGTTACTGTATGCAGATGATGTGGCACTACAGATTCTAAACAATAACTTCAACAACTTACAGAGGAGTGGAATGAAAAACTGAAGGCACATAGGATGAAATTGCAGGGAAGTGGAATGAAAAACTGAAGGCACATAGGATGAAATTGAGTACAGAAAACACAATTGTAATGGTAGTAAACTGGTGAATTCATATGAAGCTGAGAATTAAGACTGAAGGGGAACATAGTGTAATGGGTTAATTTCAAGTTTCTGGGAAGGATGGTAGTGAAGAAGCAAAGTTTGAATGAGATGTTCAAAGGTACAATATGACAGGCTGCACTTTAACTGATACATAATGTTAGGGGTAGTGTGTGACAAATGAACAATAAGTTGAAAGGTAAGGTGTGTGAAATAGTTGCGCAGCCAATACTACTGTATGGCATAGAAACCTGAGTAGTGAAACAATGCAGTTTGGAATGCTAGTGATAATGGAAATGAAGTATCTGAGATGGATTGTAGAGTGAGCATTGTGGAAGACATGAAAAAAATAGGACATCAGAGCAGAAGTCAGAGTATGTCCAATTGCAGATAAGGTTAAAGAGAAGAGATTACAGTGGTTCAGGTACAAGGAAAGATGATGATGTAGTGAAGATGATTTAGGAGAAACAGGAAGAAGACAAGAGGAAGGAAGGGTGACCAGAAAAGAAACTGATTGTGTGAGACTAGACCTGAGGCAGACAGGCATGACTACCAAATAAGGTAGGAGAGTGGGATTAAATCAAGACAGATGGAAACAGTTGATACAACACTTTGACCTCATGCAGAAAATGGGGGTTGATGATGATGGAGACAGAGATAGGATCACCTTCTTTCACTTGGGTGATACACATTCCGGTATTAGTTGTGCCAAACAGAATGATTTTCTGATTATTGTTCCTATTTGGTGGTTAATGGAGAGGGAATTATCGATTCAATTTCCAAGATCTCTGACTACATCATCATTTTGGATTGAGTTATTTGCTATACTGAGGAAATGAGCTCTTTACCAAGTATGACAATACTGCACTGCTTTTCCATTTAATTTTAGCCCTTTATCTGTTATGCTATTTCCTGCTTTAATTATTGGGTACCAGAGAAACATTAGACAATAATGTCCAGTTTGCAATCACCAACAAACTTAGTTAACCAATGTTGTGATTTCCAGTCTGGACAACACAGAAGAAGATGCTGATAAAGAGTACTAGCACTGAGCCCTGATCCCCACCACTACTTATGGTCATGCTTATTGATAAGGTGTCTGTCACCTTAACTGTAAGAGTTTTATCTTTCAGGCACCTAGCTATCCACCTCACTTTCACATACCAATGATGTGTTTAACAGTAGGGATGAATTGATTTGTTTTTAACATATTTTAAGTATATGGTTATATAAATATTTTCATACTATGCATAGCCATGCCACATATGGGTTCTTTCTTTTATTCATTTATTTATTTCTATCTTTTATCTGTTTTCTATCATCACACAAGCAGTTTAAGTAAAAGTATTTTTTAAATGCATATATATTTTTAAATGTATATATATTTTTTTAAATGTATATATCTTCTAAATGCATATTTATCATATTTTTTAATTTTAAATATATAATTATCATTATTTTGGTTTACTAATTAAAGCATATATTTTGTCATTCTCATATTTTACATATCAAATGATTTTAAATTAACTATTGGATAATTAATGTTATGATGTCATTAATTCATAGTATTTAAATGAAATGATTTGTAATGGTCCACAGCTGATGAAGTTATCTAAATGAAAACGAAGTACTGAATACGTTCATGTTTTTATTTTAAGTGTTTGTTTAATAAATGTTCAATTACGTTTGATATCTCTGTTGCTTTATTGTTTCGTTGGACGTGGTTGTGGTTTTTTGAGTTTACAAGTTGTTTTTCACCTCATTCGTGCCCATTTTGTTTATTATTGGTTTATATTGGGGCAATGGACAGCGAAACGAGCACGGAGCTGGAAGCACGTAATGCTAAAGAGGAAGTTGGCCAAGCAAGGAAGTTGGTGGGCCAGTGGACACAGTTGGTGGATCTACTTACGCCTCTAAGTGAATTGATGGTTTCCCTTGTAGCAGTTTTATGAAATGGATTGAACCAGGATGTAAATATGAGGGGCAGAAATGCTGTAGCAAATGCCAATACGCAAAATAATAACGTTACCGGGAACACTGATCTTAATGATTTACAGAATGAAAGAGGAACAGGTTTTAGACATACCCCAGCTGTTCTAAGAGGTGAAAGCACTTCGAGTTTACAAAATGGTGTAAATGGAATGACTGGGGGGTTAATAAGATCTGGACAAGGAAACAAGGCAATTTTAGCCGATGAACAGCGTGGTAAAATCGAGCTGAAGGACTGGTTACAGGTCAGTTTTACGAAGGATTTTAAAGACAAAACAGTGCAACCTGGCCCTATTTCAGGATCGTATAAGAATAAGTTAATGCAGTTTCAGAAATTACTTTACAAATTTAAGAGCCTGGATATAGAGAACACGTATTTAAAAGAATGTGTTAATGAAGGGGTTGTGCCTAAAGGACTGAGACTGTATAAATACCCTAACTATGTAATTCCAGGCAGTTTGTTTCACAAAAGTTTGGTAGATGTTTTTAACAGATGTGGGCTAGATGTGTTGAAATGTATTACTGATGACAATGTGAGATTAAGAAATGAATTATTAAAGGATATAAAGAGTTTGAATGAAAGTATTAGATATGATTTAATTTTTACTATCCCTTTAGAAAGAGAAAACTATGATAACATTACAAAAGACATAGATGTTCAGTGTGACAATTTGATCAAAAGGAACATTAAAAAACTAGAAAGGGACTTAAATGATTATAAAAATGATGTAAGTTATCCACCACCAAAAATTAGTAACAAGTCCTGGAAGTGGGGTGACAAAGAAGAAAGGGGAAATGGGATTATTAAAAACAACAACAATAATACCAATTATTTTGAGCATGCTCGAGTGGGGGAAGAAATTGGTGAGTTAGACGATGTTACTGATTACCCACCCCTATGAAGGTCCGAAAGGATCAGAAAAAGAGAGGAACAATACCAGTATCAAAATACACATTTTTGGGGAATGAGGAGAAGTGGGAACAGGAGGTATTAACAAATGAAAATACCACCCTCCTCGACTTAGGTTTAGATTTTATTAAGCAAGATGGTCTTAATCCTTTTAATTTTTTAAGGGGTGATTTTACTATTGATAATTTTAGTAATGTAATTTTAAGAAAAAAACATTTTACTTTTTTATCAAAAGATATTAAATTTATTCTAAATAAAAAGGGAGATTTAGCAAGAACACTCATGGACATAAAAATGTTTATGAGAAAAATTAATTTTCAGGTGTTATTTAACCAGCCAAAAATGCAAATGAATATGTGTTTAGTAAGGAAAAGCACATTTAATCTTCCACTCCACCCCCAAGTTAAAAACTTGGAAAATGTAATAGAGAAGGAAATAAGAAACAATTTTAGTAAAGTTAAATGCAGACAGAACATTTCCATAGTGGAACGTCAAGCTTTATATGAGTTAAGTAATGATGGAACCTTAAGAGTAATGAAACCTGATAAGGGCAGGGGTATTGTTTTCATGGATAATTTGACTTACGAAGCTAATATGAATAAGATGTTACGGGACACTAATAAATATGTAAGTGCCTCTAGAAATGAAATAAACATCTCTTATAGGAAAATAGATTTAGTCTTGGAAGATTTGGTTAATGAGGGTCTAATTGATCAGATAACCCTTAATTATTTAACTGTTGAGAAGCCTAAGATCCCCACTATCTTTGGCATTCCAAAGATACACAAAAATGAAATGGATCCATCATTAAGGCTAATAGTCTCAGCAGAGGGTTCAAAGACCACCTCTTTGGCCAAATATGTGGATAACATACTCAAACCATTGTGGTTAAAGAGACACACTATTCTCAGGGCCTCATGGGACTTGTTAAGAAGTCTTAAACAAGAAATAGCAGATGTGAACCATGGTTTCCTTACTATTGATATTGTAGATTTGTATACCTGTATACCCCACCAAAAAGGCCTAACATTACTAGAAGAAATTATTTATGAAGATGGATCATTAACTAGGGATGAATGTTGTTTGACTTTGCAACTGATGGAATTAGTATTAAGGTATAATTATATTTACATTAATTGAGAATTCTTCCACCAAATAAAAGGGGTGCCGATGGGGGCGATATGTGCACCTACATATGCAAATTTAGTCCTAGCCAAATGGGAGGAAAAATACGGATTGGGGTCTATGTACCAACACTGTTGGTGTTTGTGCAAAAGATTTTTGGATGATATATGTATTTTGTGGATTGCGTCGGAACAAGAAATGCATGCTTTTATTGGAGTTTTAAACACAAGCACTAATTTTTTAAGATTTACATACAACTATTCCCCAGATAAATTACAATACCTGGATATTGAAATTCATAAGGAAGAAGGAATATTTTACTCTAAGGTTTATAGGAAAAATTCATATGTTAACTCATTTTTACATTATAATAGTGCCCATCCTTTCCATTACAAACAAAAATTGTAAAAGGCCAGTTTATTACATCTAGCCATATGACTTCTAAAGACGATGATTTTCTAGAGGAGATAGGCTATGTTAAACAGATGTTAAAGGAAAGAGGGTACCCTGATAGTCTGCTGAGGAAAATTAAAACAGACATTCTTAAGGAAAGAAATGAGAGATATAAACCTATTCTAGGCCAGGAAAATTATGTAAATTTATTAAAAGATGGTGACAAGACAGATAGTTTTGATAAGGCCTTAATACTCGAATATAATGATAGCTCAAGAATAGTGAGGAACATTTTTAATAAGGAATGGAGTAAAGTCCTCACATTTACCGATCTGTAAAAGGTTAGTAAGGAAAAGATTAAGGTGGTGTATAAAAATGGAATGAACCTGAAAGATCATTTACAAAAAAATAAAAAATTAAAGAAGGTAATAACAAAAGGAGATTAGGAACATTTAAATGTGGCAGATGCTTGCAGTGTGAATATATAGTTAACAAAGAAAGTATTGTGTTGGAATGTAGAAATAAGACATTAAAAAGTAAAAGTTATCACAATTGTGAAACTAGTGGGTTAGGGTTAGTATAAATAGCTTTGTGTCAAGTGTGTCAGGCGTTCTATATTGGAAAAACTGAACAAAAGCTTAAGAAAAGGATATATGAGCACACTTATGACATACAGACTAAGAAGGATAATAATGCTTTATACAGACAAACTTTAGAATGTTATGATGCATGTTTTAGGTTTTATGTTTTAGAAAAAATCAATAAGGAAAAAAGAGGTAGTATGTGGGAAGAATCAATAGAATATAGGGAACTGTGGTGGTAATTAATCTTAGAAGCCAATAAAGGGCCAGGGTTAAATGACCATTTGTCCTTGGCCCCACTTTTAAAATTAAGGGCAGCTGAACATGTGCCCCTTCCACATACCAGTGATGTGTTTAACAGTAGAGATGAATTGATTTGTTTTTAACTACATTTTAAGTATATGGTTATATAAATATTTTCATACTATGCATAGCCATGCCACATATGGGTTATTTCTTTTATTCATTTATTTATTTCTATTTTTTATCTGTTTTCTATCGTCACACAAACAGTTTAAGTAAAAGTATTTTTTTTAAATGCATATATATTTTTAAATGTATATATATTTTTTAAATGTATATATCTTCTAAATGCATATTTATCACATGTTTAAAATTTAAATATATAATTATCATTATTTTTTTACTAATTAAAGCATATATTGTGTCATTCTCATATTTTACATATGAAATGATTTTAAATTAACTATTAGATAATTAATTTTATGATGTCATTAATTCACAGTATTTAAATGAAATGATTTGTAATGACCCACATCTGATGAAGTTATCTAAACGAAAACAAAGTACTGAATACGTTCATGTTTTTATTTTAAGCGTTTGTTTAATAAATGTTCAATTACGTTTGATATCTATGTTGCTTTATTGTTTCGTTGGACATGGTTGTGGTTTTTTGAATTTATTTAGACGTAGCATATTTAACAGGGTTGGGCAAGACATGGTTTTGTAAGTCAAGCAGAGAGTGCCTCTAAGTAGGCAATATGAGACAAAGAATAGCTGGAGTTTTTTGAGTCTGTCCATGTAGGACATGTGTTTAAGGCCCAGTATCCTCTTTGTGAGGTACTTTTGTGGCCTCTACAGTTGTTGCAGGTGGCTGGTGAGGTACATGCCAAATGGGGCATTGTACTCAATGATTGCTCTTATGAGGGAGGAGTAGAGAGAGATAATGACCTCCTTCTTCCTGGATGCAAAACCTTTAGTAATGAGATGTGCCACATAGAAGGACTTTCTGAACACAGTGGCTATGTGGTGGTCAAAGGAGAGGTTGCTATCAACCTGTGTTCCCAGATCTCTTATAACACCTTCAGTGTTCAGTGGACTGCCATTGATGTGGTAATTCATGGGAACTGAGTTTTTTCCAAAGGGGATGACAATGCATCATTGAGTTTAAGGCCATGGTTTTGACAACAATTGTTGGTCTCAGTGAGGCCTTTTTGTAGGATGTCTACATCCCTTGGAGAGTTAATAATGCTCCCAACATGCAATTGTCTACAAACCTGATCAGCCAGAGACCCTTCGTGTTGGTCTGGACTTCAGAGAAGTAGATGCCAAACAGAAGAGGACCCAGGACCGATCCCTGTGGTACTCCACTCATGACTGGTCGGCAGTCTGACTTGGAGTCTGCTACTTTCACACTGTGGGTTCTATCTGTAAGCCAGTTTGCCACCCACCTAGTGATATATGGGTTGATGCCTAGTTTAGTGAGTCTATCTATGATTCCTAAGTGGGGAATGGTATTGAAGGCTTTGGCCAGATCGAGGTAGGCTGTATGAACTACCTTGCCCTCATCCACAGCTCTGGTGACTCACTCAAAGAAGTCGACCAGGTGAGCAGGCATGATCTACCCTTCACAAAGCCAAATTGTATGGGATCCAGAGTTTGGAGATTCCCTATATCCTTATTTATTAGGTCCATGATGATGCACTCCATAGCCTTACATATCAGACTCATCAGGCAAATGGGGCAATAGTTCCCAGGGTCTGTAGTCGATCCTCCTTTATGGAGAGGGATGACTGTAGCAGTGTGCCATTCAGTAAGGACAAAGCCTGAGGTGAGGCTTTGATTGAACAGAGCACATAGGTGTGGTGACAGTTCATTTTGTAGTTCATGTAGAACACAGCCAAGGATTGTATTCTTGGTCTTGGACAGTGCAGTTTTAACCTGTGTAGCAGTAATACTGAGTGCTGGGCATTCTTTTGGTATTGTGATAGGTCCATTGGGGGGAGAGGGGTAAAGTTAGCACTGAATCTGTCATGCAGTATTTTGGCAATGTCTGTTGGCTTGGTATAAGAGGTACCATTGTGCGGTAGCTTGGAGTAAACCTGGGTATTTCCATGGAGCTTCTTGACACAACCATAGAAGGCCTTTTGATTATCTTTAGTATCTGCTGCAATCTTGTTTTTGTAGCTAGCTTTAGAGAATTTGATGAGGGATCTCAACTTTTTGTTGAGGCTAATAAGGGAGTTTTCCCAGTCTTGGGACTTCACCTTTTTCTGCAACAGTTTCTTTCTTCTGTTGTAGAGTTTGTTTATGGTGAGGGACCACCAGATTGGCTTCCTTTTTTTGGAGAAGAGCATCTTGGTTCTGTTGGTTATGGTCAGTTCCATGCATTTGTGTACGTGTTCGTACAGTGTATTGGTGTATGATTCAGCAGTCATGCACCCATTCTCCATCTGCATGGGTGTCATGAAGCTAGCCACCTCTATTTTTAGTAGTCCAAAGTTAGCTTTAGAGAAGTTTTTCATGGTGGTTACTTTTGCAGGGGGTGTAGGTGGGATATGGATATCCTTGGTGATTACTTTGTGATCAGATCTTACCAGGGAGGAGTTGACTACTGGTGTAGAGCAACGGTCGCCCATGTTAGTGATAACCAAGACAAGGATGTTGCTTCCTCTAGTGGAGGTAAGCATGAGCTGGATCAAGGTATTGGAATTAATGAATTTCAGGAAATGTTGGGCAAGTGTATTGGTACATGAGTAGTTTTCCCAGTTAATGAAAGGGTATTTGAAATCACCCAGTATGAGGGAATTGTGTTGGACCCTAATATTTTCCAGGGTGCTTAGGAATGTGGAGTGAAAGTCTTGGGACATGGTTGGGGCCTATAGCAGGCTATGACCTGAATCGTTTTCTTACCCAATGTTAGTTATATCTGAAGTATCTATGTTGCGTTTTGATGGGTTACCAGTCTGGAGGTGTGCATATCCTTAACAAATATGGAGACACCACCGCCTTTGGAGCTTTGGTCCAAGTTTTGGGGCTGAAAGGTGTGGAATGAATTATAGCCTGGTAGTGCAGGGGTGCTTTCTGCTGCCTTGAACCAGGTCTCTGGTATGGCACACATGTCCATGTTATACATTTTAAGGAGTGCTTTCAGTGAGTGCATTTGAGATTTAGACTTCTAGCACTGAGCAGCATGACCCTCAGATTACATTTATTTATAGCAGTTATGGTGGTAATTTGGTCCTTGAAACACTGGCTAAAAAAGGCACTATAGGGGTGGCAAGAGCCTTGGCCAGTATACAGAATCCCAGGGGTGACAGATGCAAGCAATCTCTGTCAATCATGTGATACCAGGCAGACAGATACTGGATCCCCTTAGAATGACACCAGAAACTTAGCCAATTGTTGAAGTCAATCATTTTCTGCTTGTACTGTGGTATCATTCTGGGTGATGGTAGGATGCTGCTCAGTGCTAGGGTCATACCTGCCTGGGCTACAAGATCCAAGAGCTCCTGCATGTCTCTTTTCATGTAGTCCAGGGAGGTACATCTCAGGTCATTCACACCAACATGGACAATGACAGAGTCATATTTGTACTTGTTGTGGAGTGACCTGAGTGCGTGCGTTATGTGATGGATCCTGGCACCCAACAGGCAGCTGAATGTTACATTCTCCTTATTCAACCTAGTGAGTAGAACATCTGTGTGCCTCACTATTGAGTCATCTATGACTAGTGTATTGGGCAAGCTATTTTGCCTTAGGGGCTTTGGTTGAGTATCACACTGTTTAGGTGAGCTATTTGTCTTGTGATTTGTGCCATGCTGTGGTGGTTGAGTGTGTTTCTGCCTTGGAGGTCTCTGCTGTTTGGGTAGATTTCTATTAAGAGCCTCCATGAAGGTGGGTTTGTAGCTTATGTTTTTGTGATGATGTACGTTCTGGAGGGCTATGTGTTCCATGTGGTGTGGTGCAAGTGTTGACCTTCTCCTCTTGCCCAGCTATACCAGGCTTGGCTGGAGAGTGCATTGCTTCCAGTTTGGATATATAAGTGCATCTCTCACAAGTCTGAGTGTTGGGAGGTAAGAGGAAAGAGTTGTCAGTGTACACGAGGCAATTGCTAGATTGCCTCAGAATGTCCAGGTTCACCAGCTTAATAGGAGAAAGTGCAGGGAACTGACCTTTAGATGTGCCTGGAGGGTTGGGTATTATTAATAAGTACTGGATCTGTTTCCTTATAGAATGTTTAGTGCTGGTAGCACTTATGTGTGCTACAATAATTGCTACAAGAAGGTAAAGTGCTAGATGAATAAGCTAGTTTAAGTGTGAGAGGGAAGAGAACTAGCAAGATCTAAGGGAAAAATTGAAGAGCAGACTTTCTGGCACTGGTAATAGTTTACCCTAGCTTAGTGGCGCTGCACGATGTGCAAACCTGGGCAAACACGGGCTTTTAAGGCAGAAAGTTAAAAGGGATAGAAATGCTGCCCAAATGGAAAATAAGCTACAATTTCCATGCTAGAAACCACTCCTCTTGTGGTAGATAGGCTATCCAGTGCATACCACTCCCACTGATAAGCAGAAAGACTTCCCTCTATCACAGAAAGGTCTAGGGAACTCAGAAACTACAATACAGTCCTGAATACAGCAAATCTGTATCCGGACAATTCTAGTAACAAAAAAAGGCGGGAAAACAAGCAAACAAGCTAGAATTTTTTTTTCTTTTTTTTAACACAGAAAATACACTAAAAACAACAATTACATTACTTTAAAACACAATGCAGGCGAGTACACTTGAGTGTGTAGCTAAAATACAGCAAATGCAGTTGAATTAAATGCAATATAGTAAAAACGACAAATAAAGTACAGTAATCAGTATATTCAATAATAAGTAAAACAGAGATACTTAAAGTCTCTCAAAGTCTCTCTTTCACCTTTCTGCTGCTCTTGTAGGCTTGCAGGATGCCAAGAAGGGATCTGCGGAGCTTAAACAAGCTCAAACCCACGCAAACACAGGCTTTTAAGTCAGAAAGTTAAAAGGAATAAAAATGCTGCCCAAACTGCCAATAAGCTACAATTTCCCAGCTAGAAACTGCTTCTCTTGCAGTAGATAGGATACCGAGTGCTTACCACTCCCACTGATACCAGAAAGGCTAACACCCTAAAAGTAAAACTGTGCTGAGGGTGGTCATTAACATGTTTCGCCAAAGCATTTTCACACTTGTTTTTCCTAATACAGTATAAATGCTCATAGATTCTTTCATTGAAAGAATCTATGAGCATTTATACTGTATTAGGAAAAACATTGTGAAAATGTTTTACTTTTAGGGTGTTAGGACAGGTGACATCAGGGGGGGTCCTTTTCAACTACTATTAGAGCGCCTAGAAGTGATTTGGCAGCTGAAACTCTGTTCATATAGACTTCCAGGTCTCAATGACAGAGTAAGTTTAGCTTGCATTTTGAAACATAGAAGTATGCAGAGGTAATTTTATTATGATTACTTTTCACTTACTATTTTTTACTTTCTACCTTTTGTCATTAAAAAGGTTTTATATACTACGTTTTTTGGTTTCAAACATTTTAAATATTATGTTTATATATATTTCCATTTTGTTTTGTTTTTAAAACACATTTTTCATGGATTCGACTTTTGTATGCAGTAGTACTTTAAGAAGTTTTGAGATCAGCTTTTTCCCACACATTGATGTCAGTGAGTTTTAACCAGTTGGTTGGTCCATTCAAATGTATCATGTGTTGTTAATTGTGTATTTAAGGAGTTTTTTTACATTTGCTACCTTCTGATGTCCGTCTGAAGAAGTTCAGTCTTTTTGAACGAAAAGTGGATGTTAATAAAACACTTAACAGTGGACTTTTTGCTGCTGGTTCTGCTGACGTGGATTTTGTTTTATTTATTTCAGACTATTAGTATATATTGATTTCAGGTCTTATCTTCTGATATGGTTGTTCATTACCCTCCTTGAGGGGAAGTCCCTGACCCAATTTACTTATCCGCTTGGAAATATTTGGGTTCTTTAGCTAAGAATGTTATGCTGCTAATTCCCTAGTCCGGAGTTAGGGTGTATACATATGTTTGTGTAAGAATGTGTGTTATAAAGTCTTTGTAATTATTCTTGACTTTAGTCTTCTAATTAAATTTTATTATCTCAGTGTGCTCTTTAGTTTTGTGAGCCCCCTGTCTATTCTCTCTGTTCCTTCGTGTTATTCTCATGTGGTGTAGTGTGGTGTTATTCCCAAGCTAGCTATTTTGATACACTTAAGGCGACTATCTAAATATGGTTCACTAGGAATGTTTTGGATTGTAATATTTGCAGTAAGAATTATATTACATAATCCGTGGTATATTACGTCCTTAATACAAAAGCGTTAAGTGTCAAACACTCCAAGTATATCCATTAATATGAACCATAGAGAAAAAAGCTGTGGCTATGTATAAGCCGGGTATTTATAATTTGAGTTAAGAATCACAATAGTTCTTCATTCTATACACTGTTGTAGTCACTGTTTCCACATATGGGTCATGTATAAGCTGCCAGAGCCCCTTTGTGAGCTTAATTATTTTTCATGTGTCAGTTATCTTACAGGAATCTCCTTTAAAAGGGCTATCTTCCTATGCAAACATGTGCAGGGGCTGTCTCTTTAAAATATGTAAAAAGGTACTGATATATAATCTGTTTACACACACACACACACACACACACACACACACACACACACACACACACACACACACACACACACACACACACACATACACTCACATACATGCATCTAGGCACACATCTGCATTATATAGCTATAGTTAGTCATGAGAGGTGTTGGTTTATTGTTGTGTACTGTTGTGCATTATCTTTTCATAATTTTTAGTTTAGGATTTACTTATTTCTGATATCTAGGGCGCTCTGATTAAATGTATTGTATAACCTTATTGGTATGTAACAAGTTAACTGTATGCTCTTTTTATTAATTAGTTAACACTTGTATCACTATAAAAAAGGTGTATTCTTTTTGATTGGTGTAATATTATCAGTAAATGTGTTGGAACAGGTAACTTCTTGGAAGTGCCATTTTCTTTATATAGTCTTTACAGATATAGTATTTGCCTTATAATGTGTAGGTAAGGAAGCTACTGATTCTATGATTTTTTCCTGTTTTGTTTGCACAGAATCAGTTGTAATGGTATCTCTGCAATATGATTCTTGCAATGATACAAAAGTAAAGCACCTTAATACATTAAAGAAATTAGAATAATTTTCATTTTCCCTTTAAAATCAAAAGTTGCTGAATGAAGAACAAACACCTTAGGAAATACTATGAAACCTATTTAGACACTTCACTTTGCCTGTCACATCTGACACCTAAAAATAAAAATGCTTCCTTACCTAGGTATTAGTTGTGACTAAAACTGTCCCATCTGAATACAGCGGCAGTCTGTTGTAATAAAGGACCTTATTAAGTAAAGGGAAAGCAGGAGACCCTGAATTAGTTTTCAGTCAGGAAAAAAATAGATGTGACAAGCCTATTCAGTTATTTCCTGTTGATGGTTCTACATTGTCTGTCTTAATCAATGTAAAATTATTTTCATATTTTAAAATAACAGAAAAAGGTAAAGAAAAAAGGGGAAAAGAGAATGTTCGTTTAAAGTGATTTTAACTGTGTCTACTGTTCTTTTCTTCCATCCAGCTTTGCTCAGAGGCTTCACAAAGCATCAGGCCATCTAAGCCGACTGCTTAGCTGCTCGTAGGGGTACTCTTATCTGGATCGGACTTCCGGAAGTGCCTTCTCTGCGATTACTCATCGGTGAGTTAAGGGAAAGTCTTTTCAGTTCCCCTCGTGGGAGAATTAGTAAGGCGGAAGTGAGTTGTGCTTTCTGGTTTGTTCCTCGTGTCCTGTAGAGGTGATATCTGGGTCATCATGCTCAAAAAAGAGGCCCAGCATGAAACTAAGTTCAAACAAATGCAGAAAGAAGACCCCGGCTGGTCACAGGGTTTGCAACCGACTTCTGGAGCTCCACAAGCTGTTCCGGTGAGTGCAGTTAGCTTTCTATGGCAGGAATCTTTTTATAAACGGCCAGAAAGGTGTTTTTAGCTTCTTTATGGTTGGCGACCGAGTATTTAATTCCATCCACTTGGAATATTAGAACATTTGGATATTTCATTTGAAATTTTATTCTCCTGTCAATTAAAAACTTGCAGTAGGGGGAGAGAAGTTGTCTGGCTTGTCTAATTTGCAGGGGCAGATCTTGAGCAAGTGATATTGTGTTATTATTCCATATTATAGACCCACCATTTCTTTTTGCAGTTAGCAAAATTGTGTTAGTGTCCTGAAAGTTTAGGAGTTTGACATATACTGGTCTTGGTTTGCTTAATACTTGAGATGCTCTCAGAGCTCTGTGTGCCCTTTCTATTATCATTTGTTGGGCTGTTTTTGGCTCTTTGAGTAAGGTAGCAAATATTTGGATAATAGAAGGGATCAGTTCATTGTGGGATATAGCTTCCGGTATGCCTCTGATGATTATATTATTTCTCCTGGATCTTGCTTCTAGATCAGTAATTTTTGCTTGAATGTTTTGGATGTCTACTTCATGTGCATCAGTTTTTTTTTTGGTTATTAGCACTATCTTTTCTTCATTCTCGCTGATTTTAGCTTCTGATTTATCCATTCTTTCCATTATTTGATTGAAAGTGTTTCCAAATGTTTGTAGTTGGATGTAAAGCTCTTTTATTGCATCTTGAATAGGAAGTAAAGCTGATTTGATGTCATCCAGATTTGCAGGCTGATCATGTTTCCCATTTTAGGAGTGTCTTGTTGTTTTGTTATTTTCTGTCTTTTAGAGTTTAGATCTTTCTCAGGCGATAATAATTCTGATAGTTTAGTTTTAGTTGTAGTAATGTCCATATTTTTGTCGTCTTTTGACATTTTGTGGAATTGATACGTCTCAGTATGTATATGTATTTCAGGATGACAGGATTTCCAAGCACACGGCTTTCTTTTCTTGTTTCCCTCTTTTGCTTCAGATAATATGCTTCAATCTTGGTAGTTAAGCTGTTGTTTCAGTTTTTTTTCCTTGCTGGTATTTTTTAAATGTTGGTTAGAGTTGTTCGTTCAAAGTATTATGTTGAAATACTTCCTGGTTTGTCTTCTGGGTTGGTTTTATTCCAATTAGTTAGAGGAGCTGTGGGTTAGCAGTGCTTACAGAACAGCGGCCATCTTTGAAAAAAATGTTGAAGTTTTTTTAATACCTCATTGCTCTCTCTAGTTATTTTCCTGCAACAAAATGTTACTTTTTCACATTTATCAAGGCCAAATGTCAATGTAATCTGAAAAAGGTTTAATTATTTGCTGTTGTGCTCTCAGATTTTCCTCCAATACGCTATACAGTTTTAACTCATTAACACCTCTGTGTTGTGTGGAATGTCACACCTCTAGCGCCTACATACATCTTACATTCCAGAGCATTTTCTGAAAAATAAACGTAAAAGCATAAGATAAACAAAGGTAAATATTTCATGAAGAGCAAGGGCTATGAGAACTGCACAAATAATGTAATGAGTAGGAAGTATTCTTTGCAGTGATAATAGTCAGTCCGTTCATAGGTTTTCCATAACTGCTATTTTATATTATAATGCACACAAACGTAAAATCATATTTTTTGCTAAAGTTTCATAGACAAATTGTCATATCTTGGAAACGGTATGACCTAGACATATATTGTTAGAAATGTTTTGTTAACCAGACATAAGCTTTCTCATGACAACAGGAAATTCTTCTCTGAGTGTATGTTTACTGAGATATTTACAGAAATATGAAAACATATGCTTAATTGTATAATTAGCAACATAAATAATACTGAGTATCTCTCAAAATGTGCAACTTACTGTACAAATATCAAAGACAGTTTTCTTCAACATCAAGGGTTTCATCTGATATCATGTAATAATCTGTAAGGCACATGTTTTTAAGTATTAAGTACATACAGAAATATTGTTTATTTTCATAATTACTAACAAACAACTTGCAATATCTGAAGTATAGTGCCATAATAAATATATAATGGTAATGCATTTTCATGTCTTCCATCATGGTATGCTGATTGAGAACATATAGGTCTCTCAATTATGAAAATATGAACATAAATATGAAAATATGAATAAGTTGGAAACAATGATTAATTTATCTAGTGCAGGACATCCCAGATTAACAATCTTGAACAGGAAGAATATGTCCCACTTCCTATGGGTATCTAGTAAAAAACACAAAGTAAAATGATAAACAGGCTACACCTCCATGACTGTAGCAGTTGAAAACTTGAAAAAATAAGATGTTTAATCAAAAGATTAAAACACTGCTAAAAAGATGTAAAGTCCCTTGAATTCCACAAACGATAAGCGCTTTTGATAAATCTTCATCAAATCACTGATAAATTGCGACTGAGAATATCTTTTATATGCAAAGTTTAAAGTGGTCTTTTCTCCTTCTTAAAAATGGACCAATCACAAGTGTTTAAAGTGGACATACCTTCTTAACAGCAAATAGTCGTTTTACTAGCTTTCAGCTTTAGAGAAAACAGGAAGATTTTCTCTCATCCAATCACAGTTGTCTAAAATAGACACTCCTTCTTTTCAGCCAATAGTTGGTCTTCTAGCTTTCAGCATTGGTCTAAATGGAATCACCGCATTTAGACTAGGAAATTGATCTAATCTTAAGTTAATTATCCATCTGATCTCTCTTTTCTATTTAATTATTAATATCTCCTTGTTTCATTCCCACAAAGACCCGTTCTATTACTTTGAATAAAAAGGAATGTGTAGGGAAAGTATCAACATGTGCAGCAAGGAAATTATGTAAGTCCTTTCCATGGATGTCTGTCAAATGCCTCAGGGTGCATTTTTTTAAAGGCTTGATTTGTTTTGCTGACATAATAAGCCAGATATGATGTACAGGTCACCAAATACACAACCTCTGGGGTGCTACATGTAGCTTTCAAATTAAATGTGTATTCCCTTCCAGAATTCGGTTGGAAAAAGGAATTACTACAATCAATGTGCTCACAAGCAAAGCAGATTCCACATTGAAATGTCCCTTTGGGACACAAAATTTGAGGTTTTGAAAAGCCATCTCTTGTGCATAATAATCTTTTGATATTCTTCCTATTTTTAGACCCAAAACTTGGATTCTCCCCTACTATCTCCTTTAATTTGGGGTCTTGGATTAAGATCGGCCAAAATTGATGTATTATTTTTTGAATCTGCACATTATCTGTGCTGTAGGTCATCATCACCCTTAATCTGTTGTCCTTCTGTTCACTACTACCTTTTTGTTTCCTACATGCTTCAAATGTAGTTTTTTCATGATTTATTTCTTTATGTATATTGTCCATTCGAACATAGGTATCCTTTTCACTGTAGCCACGTGCTTTTAAATTCTTTTGCAGATTCTGGATCTCTTTCTCTATAACTGCACCTTGGGTGCATCTTTTCAAAATCCTTGTAGTTTCATTCCGCATGATATTTTTTTGTAATATGCCTGGGATGCATACTACTTTTATGCAGATAATGATACCTCCATGTCCTTTTTCTGTACAATGCTGTATTCATTTTATTTCCTTCCTCCAATGTAATGTTAACATCCAAATAGTTGACAGAGATTCAAGACCATTCTGCTGTTAGTTTCAAAAAAGTGGTAGTTCCATTTATGTCCTCCAAAAATAAAATGAATTGATTCTCATCTCCTTCCCAAAGTACAAAATGGTCATCCACAAAACGGCCGTAGAATAAAGCGTTCTTATGCCAAGGATTAGTGGGACTGAGTATATGGGTACGCTCCCATTCTGCCAATACAATATTTGAATAACTGTTCATGCAGGAGATGCCCATGGCAACCCCCCAACACTGCCAGTAGATAGATTGTACATAGGCAAAACAGTTATTTTCAAGAATCATTGACAATAGTGATCACATTTTGTCATCCTCTGTTCCATTAAGGCTACATGTTAGGATTTCCCTTGTAGTCTCAATCTCAATGTCATTGGGTATGGAGGTAAAAAGATTGTTCACATCCTTGGTGGTCAACAGAAGGTTACAACTGTTCTTATTTGTATCCATAGCTCTATGTAATTTCTTAAGAAAGTCATCCATGTCTTGCAAAACGGTGTCAATATCAATCAGCATTTTCTAAGCTCTTGCTCTACATGTAAAGGCATAGTTTATGTGACCCAACCTTGCCCAGATACTATGGGGTCATAACGGAGGGTCATACAGATCCTTGTGGATTTTTGCTAATCCACTTATCGAAGGTTCATAGGTTCATAGGTAGGTACTAGGCAGGTTCATAGGTAGGTACTAGGCTATCTGCTCGAAGGCATTTATTAGCCTGGCCAGAATGTGTTGCCTTTCTCCACCACCTTAGATTAGTTCCCTGTGCCTCTGTTCAACAGAGTCATTGAAGTGATCCCTGGAGTAAACTTTCTGTTTCCCATCCACTCATCAAGGTTTCTCTTGATGAGGGTTAGTGAGGAGCTCTGCCTAATGTAGATTGGAATCTTGTTCCAGAGCATGGGAGGTCTCTGGGACAGGAATATATCCCTCCAGCATGTCCTATTTATTGTTGTGGAGAGGTTTAGATCCCTGGACAATGTGGCTTGAGGGGATATGGTTTTCTTTAGGTGGAGCATGTCCATCAATTCTGGGTAGGTCATGGCCTTGTATGTCAGGCAGAGATCACCTCTGAGTAGGCGGTATGCAACCGAGTGCAGCTGGAATTTCTTCAGTCAAGCTGCATAGGGCATCTGCTTGAGGCCAGTGATCCTCTTGGTGAGGTACTTCTGTGGTCTTTCCAGTTGTTGCAGGTGTCTTGTAAGGTACATCTCAAATGGGGCATTATACTCTATGATGGTCTGATGAGTGATGCATAGAGGGGCCCAATGACCTCTTTCAATCTGGATGTAAACCCTTTTGTGATTAGGTGGGCCACATAGAAGGATTTTCTAATCACTTTAGCAATGTGATTATCAAAGGAGAGGTTACTATCTACTTGAGTCCCCAGATCCCTTGTTATGTCTTCCATATTTATGGGGCTACCACCTATGTGGTAGTTTGTGGGTACTTTGTTTTTTCCAAAGGGGGTGACTATGCATTTTTTGGCATTTAGCTTGAGGTCATGGTTTTGACACCAGGTATCTGTCTCAGTGAGACCCTTTTGGAGGATGTCTGTGTCAGCCAGAGTCAATTATAGCCCCTAGTTTGTAGTCGTCTGTGAACTTGGTCAGCCATAGACCTCTTGTGCTTGCCTGTACCTCTGAGAAGTATATGCCGAACAGGAGGGTTCCTAAGACTGAGCCCTGGGGAACGCCACTTGTAACTGGTTTAGAGTCAGACCTAGCTCCTGCAACTCTTACCATGTGGGTTCTGTCCATGTGTCAGTTGACAACCCATCTCATGACGTAGGTGTTTATGTTCAAGCTGGTGAACTTCTCTATAATACCTGAGTGGGGAATGGTGTCAAAGGCTTTTGCGAGGTCTAGATAGGCTGTGTGGACCACCTTTCCCTCGTCTATAGCCTTGGTAACTATCTCAAAGAAGTCCACCAGGTTTAGGAGGCATGATCTGCCCTTAACAAAGCTGAACTGGGTAGGGTCCAGTGTTTGGAGGTTCCCAATGTCTCTGTTAATGAGATCCATGATGATGTGCTCCATAGCTTTGCAGATCAAGCTAGTCAGGCTTATAGGGTGATAGTTCTTGAGATCCGTTGTGGCTCCACCTTTGTGGAGCAGAATAACCATTGCTGTGCGCAACTCTATGGGCATATAGCCTGTGGAGAGGCTGAGTTTAAACAGTGTGTTTAGGTGAGGGGTTAGTTCATCTTTGAGCTTGTGTAGGATGCAGCCTTGGACACTGTCCGGTCCCATTGATGCTGTGTCTTTGGCTTTGGAGAGAGCTGTTTTAACCTGAGTGTCTGTGATTTCAGGGGCACTACATTCTTCTGGTATAGTTATGTGCCCTTTTGGGGGTGAGAGGGGGGTGAGGTTTGTACTGAAACTGTCTGCCAGGATGTTGGCTATATCAGTCGGTTCAGTGTATTGTGTGCTATTCTGCACTAACACCGAGCAGATCTGAGAATTGCCACTTAGATTCTTGACATAGCTAAAGAATGCCTTGTGGTTATCTTTGGAGTTCATGGCAATTTTTCTTTTGAAGCTAGCCTTGGATGATTTTATCAGGGAACGTAGTTTCTTGCTGATACTGATCAGGGCTGTCCTCCCTTCTTGGGATTTTACTCTTTTCTCTACTAGTTTCCTCCTTCTATTGTACAGCTTGTTTATGGCAGGGGTCCACCAGACTGGTTTCCTTTTCTTAGAGGAGTAAGTCTTGGTTTTGTTTGGGATAGCATGATCCATGCATTCTTGTAGGTGCCTGTAGAGTGCATTGGTAAAGTATTTTGCAGCTTGGACAGCATTATCCTTTAGCATGGGGGCTTTGAAACTTCCCACCTTGGTCTTAAGTAATGTGAAGTTTGCTTTTGAAAAGTTTTTCACAGTGGTTTCTTTGACTGGGGGTGGTGGCGGAATGTGGATATCCAGAGTGATTTGTTTATGGTCAGATCTAACCAGTGAGGGGTTGACCTCTGGTGTGGAACACCGGTCGCCCATGTTGGTGATGACCAGGTCCAATATGTTGTCGCCTCTGGTGGGGGTGTTGACCAGTTGATCCAGGGTGTTTGAGTTTATAAATTCTAGGAAATGTTGGGCAAGGAAGTTTGTACTTGAGTAGTTCTCCCAGTTAATTTTTGGGTAATTGAAATCACCCAATATCAGGGTGTTTGGTAGGACCTTTATGTTTCCAGGAATGCGGAGTGGGGGTCCTGTGACATGGTGGCTGATCTGTAGCAAGCTATAATTTGAATAGCAGTTTTTCACATTGTTAGTTGCATGTGGATGATCTCTGAAGCATTGTGCTGTGTCACTGACCTGGAGGTGTGGGTATCCTTGATGAATATGGATACTCCCCTGCCTTTTATATTTCGGTTTGGGTTTTGTGGCTGAAATGTATGGTATGAGTTATAGCCTGGTAATGCTGGGGTGGTCTTAAACAAGGTTTCTGTTACTGCACATATATCGATTTTCTCCATACTGAGGAGTGCCTTGAGTGCGTGCATTTTGAGGTTTAGACTTCTGTCATTGAGTAGCATTACCCTCAGTTTTTTGTTACTTGTGCTATTTATGGTGGTGGGTTTGTCTTTTGAGCCTTGCCTAAAAAAGGCACTATGGGAGTGGCAAGAGCCTTGGCCAGTATTCGAAAGCCTAAGGGTGACAGGTGCAAGCCATCTCTAATGAAGCAGCATGGCTTGTTAAGCATGTCGTCCCAGCCTGACAGACAATGGATCCCTTTCCAATGACACCAGAAGCTTAGCCAATTGTTGAAATTGATCATTTTTTCTCTATACCATGGTATCATTCTTAGTGAGGGTAGGATGCTACTCAGGGTCAGGGTTATATTGGCCTGGGCTACGTGATCAGAGAGCTCCTCCATGTCTCTTTTCATGTAGTCCAGGGAGGTATGGCTCAGGTCATTCACATCAACATGGACAATGACAGAGTCATATTTGTACTTGTTCTGGAGTGACCTGAGTGCTTGTGTTATGTGGCGGATCCTGGCGCCCGTAAGGCAGCTAACAGTAACCTTCTCCTTGTTCAGCCTAATGAGTGGGACATCAGTGTGCCTGACTACAGAGACACCTATTACTAGTGTGCTGGGTATGTTATTTTGCCTAAAGGGCTGTGATTGCATAGCACACTGGTTTTGTGAAGTATGTGTTTCATGGTTTGTGTTGGTGGGTGGAGGTTGCTTGGATGTCTGCTTTGGAGGTGTCTATTGCTTTTGCAAATTTTTATTTAGAGCCTCTGAGTATGTTTTTGTGTATTTATATGTGTTTTTTGCCTGTGCTGGTTTCATAGGGCTGTGTGAGACTGGTGGTGTGATGCAAGTAATTCCCTTCTCCTCTTGACTGCCTGGTCCATTCTTGGGTTGAGAGAGCTTAGCCTCCAGTTTGGCTGTATAATTCCATCTCTCGCATGCATTAGTGTTTGGTGGAAGGAGGAGAGGGTTGGCTGTGTACATGAGGCAATTGCAACATTGCCTCAAAATGCCCAGATTCACCAATTGGACTGGAGAGTACACCTGAAACTGCCCTTTGGACATGCCTGGATAGATGCAGTGAACTGTTTTACTGATTGGCTGGTAAGGTCGAATAGAGAGCCTTGTCCTTCTCCACAGTATAGGGAGGGGTCTAGTGCTAAGGTTTATTAGTGCTTGCTATGAGTTTTGAGCAAGTGACAGGATGAGAAGTGAATGGTTTTAGTGCTTAAGTTGAAAGTTTGTCTAGTTCCAAGGGAAAAATTGAAGAGTAGACTTTGTGGAGCCGGGAAAAGTTATATCCTAGCTAACCGGCACAAAACCGTGCAAATTCACGTTTTATAGCAAGGAAATGAAAGAGATAGAAATTAGCCCAAAATGGCCAATAAACTACCAATTTCTGGGTTGAAACCACTCCTCCAGGGAGAGATAGGCTGCTCAAAGCTCCCTCTCTCAGTGAACAGAGAAACGTCCTTCTATCCAAGTAGTAGTTGTAGCCAACCAGGGGCTCTGCGTTGACCTGTATCTAGCTTTTTGTGCCACAAAAGATCAATCCTGGTTGACCTCCTATTTCTTCACAAACCCAGTGCCTCTACAAATACTTACACTAAAGATATAAACCTACACCAAAACAGAAGCAAGATTAGTTGAAGGGAGTGATTCCTAACACAGCATATTCCGGGCCCATGAAATAAATTGCCACAACAAGGTCAAAGTATTAATTTTCTACCTTTAAGACTAGTCTTGATGGCTGGATGGGCAGACTCAAATTTACATCAGGCTAATCATGTAAGACCATATTCACTTTGTTAGGTTGGCAGTATAAGGCATTTTACAAGAATATCAACAACTGCTAAATTTGTCTACTTAAAAGGATATATGGCTAGACATGTTATAGCCCTCGCAATCACTTGCCTGGTAGTAATCTTTTGTTCCTATATTCCTGTGTTCCTTGAATAAATTAAACTTTACAAAGCTTTGAATAATGCCATATTCCAATCCTTGTGCAGGCCTACATTTGATGCAGATATATAAATGGTAATAGATTAAGCATGTTTTGTATTATACAGCAACATTTTCAAAATATGATTCTTGAATGCTATGGTATACAATGTACAAAGGTTGCAGTTCTAGCTGTAAAAAAATAAAGACTAACAAATAGCTTTATGCTGGAATTATTTAAAACCTTTTTGTCAGTAATGATTAATGTACTGACAAATTTTACAAAATGATATATGCATGTGAATATAAAAATATAGTGATCAAGCTAACAGTACATCCAGTTCTACTGATATTTGTTTCCTAAACCCGAAGTAATTAAGCTTCATTAAAAATAAAGTAATATAGGGTTATTGATGGTATGTGTATGTATGTGCATATAAAAATATAAATATATAAATATATATAAACGTGTCCAACAAGTTGCCAAATTATCAGCTGTTCATATGTGCTGGCAGTTGTTTTGTGCAAGACTGTGGTACAGTAGGGACGGCGGAAATTGCCTTGTATCTATTACAGTATGATCATGCAGCTGGTACTTGTAATTAGTGTAGGATGTGGGGGGGCACTAAAAAGTTATACTTATTATTTCTTTTTTTTTTTAATCAGCTGATGTGTTGATGTTTTGGTCAGCTGTTATACTGTCATCTGTGTGTTGTGTGTGTGTGTGTGTGTGTGTGTGTGTGTGTGTGTGTGTGTGTGTGTGTGTGTGTGTATGTATATATATATATATATATATATATATATATATATATATATATATATATATCTATGTTTATTTTTTTTTTCACCTGGCTCCACGGCAGTAAGAAAAGGAGGGACTTCCATATCCTCTCTGTTCAGTGATCTTACAAACAATTTTAGGATTTATATATATATATATATATATATATATATATATATATATATATATATGATTATATCATCTTTAGCAGAACATACAGATGTGAAAAACACAAGAGTGAAAACACAAATGTGTGACACACAAAATGAGAGAATCACAAAACAGTGATAACTTCTCTGCCACTGTCAGTAAACAGCAGTAACAGGACTCAGATCACATATCATCCGAAAAATTGTACTGTTAGGGAAGGGGATTTTGGTAATATAATGTGTAAGGATAAGGTTAGCACATATGAGTAAGGAAGGAAGGAGGCTTTTAAAATGGATAAACAGGTTGGTGTGCAGATACATGAAATAAAACAAAGCACTAGCTTGAACATAATAGCAAATGCAAAGATAAAAATGTTAAGTTATTTTGGCAGTAAACCAGATAAAAAGATTGTTGCCATCTAACATAAGACATGTTAGATAAATGTTAAAACAAAATTAAAATCACAAAAACTCTAATAAGCTACTAATTTTAGAACAACACTAATTAGTTAAGGATACAATGTTCATACCTGTTTTGTCTGTTTCTAAAGCTAATTCTATAGTAAGAAGTTATATCATCTTCTATGAAACAAAAAACAGTGAACAATGTGTTAGTTTGTTTCAAACTGTGGGAGAGGCAGGTCACATTGCTTTGTTTTATGTTACACTGATAAGGGTGGTGGTTACAGAAATGTAAAAAATGAATATTGTGCTTCAGATGAAGTAGTTTTTCTGAAGTGCAATAAAACTACAGCTTGGAAAACTGCGTTAGCCTTGTTTCATGTGTTAGAAACAAACTTGCAAATGAAAAGGATTTTGAGAAACACTACTAGCTTGTGGAAGCAAGCTTTGTCGAACATTCCCTGGCATGTATACATAAGACTAGGATACTCTCATTACTTCCTACACCTATTTGGGTAAAACAAATGACCTATTATTATCATTTTGAGGTTGTTCATGGATCAAAGGCAATGGTGCTCAGCACATCTGAGCTTCCATCTGGGAGAGGGTTACTTGGCCTACCTGATTCTCCCCTTTGTGACCATGTGGTAGGTAGTCATGTAATGTGGGCATGTGGCATCTCAAACAAGTTCACTGTGACCTGCTGACCATGCCTCCTCTGGAAATGGCCTTCACAAGGGATCATCAGGAGAGACCCACACACCACCCTTCCCTGCCACTCCATCGGTCACCTGAGATGTCAATTGAACATAGGTCACCTAGATTATAGTCAGGGCTTTAATCATCTCTGTCACCAGAGTGCTCTAGTATCAATATATATTAGATTAGTCATAATGCACTATTCTCAGATCGATGGTGTAGGTATAATAAAACACTGACAATTATGCTAACAAAAGTTATTCATGCATAAGGGGAAGAAAATGGGTGATTTTTTTCTTTGCCTGCTGTTTGCAATTAGGAAGGTGTTATGAGGGTTTAGCCAGTTTAAAGTTTGATATGGCAGTCATCTGAAGGAGGTGTTTAACACTGAAAAGGAATTTTGGGAAAAGGAAAAGACATCATTGAAAAGTGTGATATAACATTATGTTAGCTTGCTGGGTAGACTAAAACTAGCAATGCTCATAATAAGACAGCGTATGCATTGAGTCCAAGAAATGCAAAAGCAAATTTAAACTAGGAATTCTCAAGTCGAGAATTTAACCCAAGAGATCAGATACGAATTCTAATGCCTTCCACAAAAACAAACTTCTGGTCAAGTGTCCGGGGTCATTTGAGGTACTGAAAAGAATACATACAGTTAAACGTAAGATTAGGCAACTGGGGAAAAGAAAAACTAAAGCACGTGTATCATGTTAATGAGAATGGCGTAGAGAGTTCGCAAAATGAGGTAAATACAAGAAAGAGACTGTGGAATATGTGCAATAAGTGCAGACAGACAAATCCTTGTCAAAAGTACAAAAATAAGATGTCACAAAACTTCAAGACATAAAGGAATGTATTCAGAAATGTCTTCAGGAACTAAAGTGACAGAACATAATATAGAGACAAAACATTGAACGAAGGTTAGACAGAGCTCTTACATAAATAAATGTGGTGGATTTAGTATAATGGTTAAGGTCGTCATCTCATAAACATAAGATATATGGTCTGATTCTGATGTGGGATCCTGGCTAGGAACAGCTAGGTAGTATTCACCTAGGTGTCTATAGTATCAGAATCTCAGCAACATTTAGTAAGAAAAGTTCAGAATGCTGTATTAGGTATGATACCAGGATTACTGAATGAACAGTACAAACCAATAGCTGTAGTCTTTAAACATGATGGAAGTGTTAGGCTTTGTGATAACTTTAGATAAATGAATAGTAAAAATTGATAGTTATCCCATGCTCAGAAATTATGAATTAATAAAGAACTGAGGGAAGGCAGATACTTGTCAATGCTAGATTTTATGGAATGATACTGTAAAACATTACATTTGCCAAAGGAAAAATGTTTATTTCAGTACACAGTGTAACCATTTAATCTATGAGGAGCTACAACTATCTTTCAGAGGCCAATGCACAAAATATTGAAGCCTCACTAATGATCTGCTGTTGTAAACCAGGATGACTTGTTCATTCAGAGAACTAGTAGTGTTACATATATAAAGCATGGACTTTGATAGACTATAGAAGACTAGCAGGTAAATATTAAGTACACTGGGTATGGTGAATGTGAAGTACTTTGTGTAATTTATAGGAAGATTGGAGGTAAGACAAGAACTAGAAGTCGAAAAAAAATAGACACCATAAAAAAAAAACTGACCTATGTCCTATTTAATAAGGGACAGATGAAGGCTTTTTTCTTGGGCCAGCTCAGTACTACAGAAAGTTTATACCTAATTTTGTGGCTGTTGCCTGTCCTTTGACAGATCTCACCAAAGTTAAAGCCCTTGCCAAAGTGCAATGGTTTCTTGAGACACACACAACATCCGATGATCTACAAGGATTCTAAGTTATAAACCTGTGTTAATAAGCACTGATTTTACTAAAGAGTTTACCTTATATACCGACAAATCAAAGGTAGGTTAGGGGCTGAACGATCCCAAGGTGATAAAGCTGAGGAGCACTCGGTATTGCATATCAGTCAAAAGCGAAGTAAAGTGGAAAGGAGATTGTCAGCTAGTGAAAGAATGCATCTAACGATAAAGACAGCTTTCTCTGCTTGAAATACTACTTGTCTGGGAGACACTTGTATTTGCTAACAAGGCATGTCCCTGTAATAATTAAGTAGGCAAACTGATAGCAAAATGAGGTTGTGCTGGTGGGTAGTATCCCTCCATGCCTTTCATTATGCAGTGACCCACAAGCCTGGCCTAACCAGCAGAAATGCTAATGGATTGTTCACGGCCTGTAACTTATTGTTATGATTCAAAACCCATGGTTTTATACAGGAACAGGGTAGTTATAACATGTTTCCTAGAGAATATGTCATATGCCCTTAAAACATGTAATATGCTTTTACATTTATAGGTATTCACAGCATGGGAATATTCTCAAAGTAATTATTTTGATAGTAAGATTTTAATAGGTAATCAGGCTTTTATATTAAGGAGTTGCCTATAAAAAGCAAGCAATAAAGAGTGTTCCTCACTGGAAGATTCTCTGAAGCAAGAACCCTAAGCATGAAATATGAGATTCCCAGCTGGGACTAATCTGTGGAGTATGCTATATGGAAATACCTGCTTGAAAAGAAGGAAATTGAGCCTTGGAGAGGGCAGTAGTCCTGGCCTTTTATTTATATGACAGCTTGCATTCCTGAAAGTGATTTGCAAAATGTGAACCTTGCATAAAAATAGTAACTGACTGCCTGTTTTTTTGGATCTGCAAAGCAATATGGGATTTAATTTTGATTTTATTTCAATTTCTGACAATAAACCTATATTTTTTATAGAAGTCCTACTTCCAGTGACTTCTTGAAATTACAGTCCCTCTCTCTCTCGCTCTCTCTCTATCTCTCTCTACCAGTCTTGACATTTCAGTATGGAGCCGTTTATGTAATGGAAAAAGTATAATAAAAGAAAAGTGTCTCTTTCATCAAGAGCTCTCATCTCTATATTTCCATATCTAGCACATATTTATGCTACTGTAAAGTTTTATGACTTCTGTTTTTTATAAGAATACAGGATCTTTTTATGTTTAACAGATACATTATACATTATAGTGGTTAGGTCTTCTACATAACTGCTGGAGGAATCAAAGATTGACTCTTTTTTGCTGCAATTGAGTAATAGTTTTACTCTGCAATTATGAAAACTGATATAGAAACAACCAACTCATATCATTTAATCAAAACTTGGACATGACAAACCTTATATGACCACATCAATCTATCTCTCTCTGTCTCTCACAAAATACATCTGAGCATATTCATGTACGGCTATATACTGCATCTTTCATCAAGTATAGAAGGCCTATATTTATCCTTCACATAAACAAATCTCATGGACCCTTGCTATATGTGATGCTGTGCATATCTGTATTTGTAGTCATATTTAAGACAATACCTGAAGCACTGTTTCACACTTCTTACCAATGTTTAGATAGAATTATTCAAGTTATAAAGACTGATATGCAACTCTAAAAAGAATATTGTGGCATTCCAGATATGGATAGCATATGTTATAACTATCTAAAATGCCAAAGCTTGCGATGCTGAGTCCTGAAATATGACTGAATGACTAGAACTGTATGACTACCATTTGTCAGAAAATTCCCTTTTCTCCATGATATGACAGTCTTGGAGTTGGTATCTATCTATCTATCTATCTATCTATCTATCTATCTATCTATCTATCTATCTATCTATCTATCTATCTATCTATCTATCTATCTATCTATCTATCTATCTGTCTATCTATCTTTCCTTTTAAGTTCAGAGAATGTAATGAGCCCCCCAACATCAAGCTCATTAAAGGGTGTGTGGGGTGGAGTTTGCTCCCCTGCAAAAAGAAAAAAAAAAAAAAAAACAAGTTTAAAAGAGAAATGCCAAGTTCAAATTTCACTGTTATCCTGTATCTATAGTCTTTTTTCACAGCATTTTGAAACTCTGTATTACCAGTCTTGACATTTCAGTATGGAGCCGTTTATGTAATGGAAAAAGTATAATAAAAGAAAAGTGTCTCTTTCATCAAGAGTTCTCATCTCTATATTTCCATATCTAGCACATATTTATGCTACTGTAAAGTTTTATGGCTTCTGTTTTTATAAGAATACAGGATCTTTTTATGTTTAACAGATACATTATACATTATAGTGGTTAGGTCTTCTACGTAACTGCTGGAGGAATCAAAGAGTGACTCTTTTTTGCTGCAATTGAGTAATAGTTTTACTCTGCAATTATGAAAACTGATATAGAAATAACCAATTCATATAATTTAGTCAAAACTTGGACATGACAAACCTTATATGACCACATCTAAAAGACAAAGCCACAAAGCACCAAAGAATTAAAAAAGTAGAAAAGCCTTCCTGTACCCCTCACCCCATTCTAATTATATATACTAACTTGGAGATCTAATTGCAGTGGAGAAAAGGTAAATTCCCAGATTCCCACTTTTCTAAAAGTTCATCCAGTTTCCTGCCCCCCCCAGTCACTGTTTTGCAATTTGACCTTTCCAGTCCATTTCTGGTTCAGCATTTAAGTATTTTGATGAAATGATGAGTTCCAAGAAATGACAAAGGTAATACTAGTGGCATTTAGATTTGGTTTCATCATTGAATTCCACTGGGTGACCACAGCTTAATTATCAGGACTCACAGAGAGCACTATGCATCCATATTAGTTAATGTATCTCTAAATCTCCCCTCACTTTGGTCTCCACTTCCCCTCAGTCACCATCTTCCTTTACAGTGCAGACCCTGTGGTTACTTCATCAACCCTGACTCCATTAGTGAAGGAGCTCTGCCAGAAGGCCCAAATCTTGAACATTTTCACTAGGAATATTATCACTGTGCAATGTAAGCAAGTTTATTATTGAGAGCATTGCTGTGTATTAACTGAAACTAGTCAAATACATAACTACCATGTGCTGGAAAGTGGCTATGGCATTCATCCCAAAGAAGTACACCTTGCACTCTAAGACTACTTAGGAAGAGGGACAAGGAACTTTCTCTTAACCACTAGATTAGACTGCATATGCCAGTTACTTAGTCTTCCTAGTTTCCTGGTTTCTGCTTTCAGTAAAGGAAAGAAAACCTGTTCTACTTTGTGCAACCTTGTCAACTGTTTTGTATCATCTGTAAACTGATTGTTCTTTGTAATAATTATCCTGAGGGTAGAAAGCTCACTAAACTCGGCTTTGCCACACCACTCATACCCTACCCTCAATTTATACCCACACTCTCCCCTCTTACTCTGCCAGTAGACTTCCCACATAAACATTACACCTGTGATATCCATTCCCTAACCCCGTCCAAACAACTTTACTACTATCATACAAACACTTTTGTTTCTGTTTTCCTATTTCCCATCTTCCATTTAACATTTAGCCTTTTTCCCTTCCATACTACATTCAGCATATCCACTCAGGCTCAGACCCCCTCACCAACAGTACCTATCCATCATTCTACATTTCAACTTCTACTTTCACCAAATAAATCCTCACTACTTCCTATCTTAATTACATCCTTATACTGTATCCTTTCAAACCCCTCTATTTCATACACTTTAAAAACATAAATGAAGATATCAGGACAGCCTCTCTTCCTTTATAGAAAATATTTCCTTCCTACCTATCTTCTACCAGCTTTCAGAATCCACAACCCTAAATATACTATATCCCTGCAACTTCTTGCTTCCATCTTAATTCTAACTTTCCCACTATCTGCCATCAATAAAATACAGACCATTTTATTTAATCACATTAATCTTCAGCTTATCCTCTATCTGTTTTCTCCTAATGAGCCATCTCTCATCCTTTTATGACTCAAAAATAGCTCTCAACATCTCTGCAACTCTGTCCCAACCAGCTATCCATACTTCCTCCCTAAACTCTTCAGACATTGCGCCAGTCCTATTTAATGAAGCCCTTCACCTTTACCCCAAATATAGACTGATTGAGTCGATATTAGAACATCGAAGTATTAAAACTTCGAATGTTCTGATATCAAACACTATTCAGCGAACGCTAAGAATAGCAAAGTTGCAGAACAGCAAATTCTTTCCTCGGGAAAGAATTCGGTTGGCCATTTCTGTGGCTTTGCTATTCTTAGCACTGTGGTGGAAAGTTACAGGTTGGTTTCAGGTAAGTGTGCGATTTTTTGTATGTTAGGGTTAGGGGCGGGTTAAGTGAGTTAGGATTAGGGCGCGGGTTAGGCATATGTGCAATAGTGACAGACTTTAGGGTTAGGGGCGGTTTAAGTGAGTTAGGGTTAGGGCATGGGTTAGGTGAGTGTGCGATAGTGACAGACCATAGAGTTAGGGTTTGGGTTAAGGTAAGTGGGTAGATAGCAATGTATGCTAAGTTTAGTGTAGCATTAGATGTAGGAATTTAAGTGTATGTGTGTGGTTGCTGTTTGTTTGATGTGCTTGTGTTGTGAGTATGTGTTTCAAAGCAGTGAATTTTTTCCATGGGAAAAAAAATCGCTGTTTTGAATGTTCGATATTTTCATGTTTAGATGTGTTGAAGCCGATGAAATAGCATTCGCTATTTTCATCTTTTGATAACATGATATAAACACAACTGATTAACTCCATTTTATTTTGATTTCAGTTAAAATGAAGTGGAAAAATACTGTCCAAAAACAAGAATCAATAATACTCCAGTATATACTAAAATCCTTCTAGGAGGTGGCATTTACCCTAATCCTGGCCCCACCTATCACAACCAATATCAAGACAATTCCCTTTTACACACTGTTCTGACCCCACAACAGTCTAACCCCTACCCTGGTAATTTAACTTCTGCTGTCATAGTTATTAGAAGCATAGAAAAAAACTGCTGAACTACATGCTTGGATTACCCAACACAAGCCTGATATTCTTGGTATAACTGAAACTTTATTTAAATCCAGCATAAATTACTCTGAAATTGCCCTCCCTTGGCTATAATTTCATCTGTAATCATGGTGTAAAGATGCAATGTAGTAGTATTGCTCTAATATTTCCCAACAACTACCACATTCCTCCTAGAACAAATCAATTCCAAAAGTTGATTCAGCAGAACATTGTATTACTTTCCTGATGATAAACCAGCATAAACATCCCTCCTGGCAGCAATACAGGTACACTGGAATATATCCTACATTGGGTATCCATAACAATTCCACATGAAAAAAAATATTCATAGTTGATATCAATATGAAATGCTTTGACATAGCCTGTAACCACCTAGATCTAGCATAAACTTTGTGGTTTCACACAAGTAATTAATAGTCCCACAAATTATAGAAAGGCATCATATCCCATATTAGACTGGTATGCTAGTATCAGACCCTAGCAAATTCAGGACCACATGTATAATGTCAGACTCTTTCACTGACCCTGTCCCAATTTATGCAACCAGACATCTCACACATCTACTTAAACAACATTTACAAAACATGCAACCTGCCCACGTTTATCCTAGAAACATTCATTACTAACCTATATCCTAAAAACTTTCCCTTAGATGACGCTATAAATTAATTCAATAAAACTTTCCTCAATATCCTAAATAGCCTTACATCCCCTAGGAGGAAGAGGTTAAAAACAAAATGCAATTTGGCTAACCAAAAAGTGCAGACTACTAATGCAAGATAGAGAAAAAGCATGAAAGAATGGCAAAAAACATAAAACATTGCAATGTCTGGAAAACTTCAGAATACTCCTCAACTGTATTAAACAGCAAATAAATCAAGACAAAAGGTTATACTAGAACTTGCAGAACAATAGTAAACACAACCCTACACAGTTCTGCTCAGCTACTAGAGAAATCTTACATCCCAGTCAATAATGCAACCCTAACTCCTTTCAGAATAACTCACCACTGAAAAATGCAATAGAATTTAACTCCTATTTCATAATATAGTGTCCCTAACCAAGGATTCTCCAACATCTAATCCCAACTCTGTCCAACAGCCATATCACCACATCCACTTTCAGCTTCAGCCTGTGCCCACATCTTATATAAAACTACCCTTAAACAAACAAACTGTGCTCTACTTCAGCTGAGGACCTTCCAAGTGAGTACTTCAAAATAGCAGCCAAAAGCATTGCCTATCCTGTCTCAATCCTTATAAATAGGTCAATCCAGGAATCCCACTTACCTGTTTCTGGAAGAAATCACACTTTATCTCCATGCACAAAAGAGAACATTTAATAGGCATCACTAACTTTGGACATATATCAATCTTATCTCCTCTCACCACAATACTTGAAAAATGTATACAAAAATGATTGCTAAACTATCTCCTACAGGAAGAACTCCTATCCTGCATGCCCATCCCATAGTACTAACACTGCATTTCTAATCTTTATAGATGTTGTCAGTAAAGCTAGAAATTACAGCAAATTAGTCTCCTCCTTACTTCTGTACTTGTCTAAAGCCTTCAGCACACTTTATCACAGCAAACATCTACTTCAGATGTCCTTTCTAGCTCTATCTCAGCCCACACTTCCATGGTTCAAGAGCTACTTATCCTATAGGTGTCAGTCAGCAAAATAGCACTCCACCTTCTCTCCATACCTCCCGGTCATGACTGGTGTACCACAAGGCTCTATCCTTGGCCTACTCCTCTTTAACACTCTCACTAACATTCTCCACACATCCAAATAACAGCCTTCTCTAATGCAATATGCAGATAGTTTCACACTTATATGGACATCAGACAACCTGGCACATCCCAAAACAAATTACTCAGGAAGCTTTAACAGCCACTGAAATGTAACATTTAAACTCACAACTCATGCTCAACTCAAAAATATAAGCTACTACTTTTTTTCCCAAATCCATCTCTCATAAAACAACAAAATTTAAAATGCTTTCTCTTTCTAATACAACCATTGAAGTCACTTCTCATAGCGATCTATTTAGAATGATAGTGGATAATAATCTTAAATTTGACTTGCATATACAAAATTGCATACAAAACTCACCGTGCTTTACATAGCCAAAAACTTTCTCACAAACTCCACTAAAACTACATTTGCAACTACTTACTTCCTCTCATCACTACTTTATGGTGCTTCCATCCTTACTAACCCCCAGGCATCACAAAAGCAAAACTTAAACAACACGATATTAAAGTGGCTAAATTAGCAGTAAATACCCCTTTCAGACTCTACCACTGTACAGCTAAAAAGGCCTAAATTTATTAGAATTACCCTACCAACTAACATGTACACAGGTTCTTATCACCTATAAAACTATCAAGCATCCATTTGCTTGTCTAGCACTAATTACAATTATACACAATTATGTTGCCACTTGGCCAATGACCAAATACTCCTCTTTGTCCTCAAATCTGCAAAAATCTGCTGAGTATGGTTTGTACTTGTACCATGTTGCTAAATCCTGGGAGTCCTTACGTGTATCCATCAGATCAATACTCTCCCCTACAGTACTTTAAAACCATTCTGAAAGATTCTAGTCAAAATCTGGCTCTGTTGTTGCTCAACCCCAGTATAAACTATATCCTTAAATATGAACAGGTACCTTTTCATACCTTACACCTCCTTACCACCCCCTTCTTTGCTCACTTTCTTATTTTAATCAATTTCTTTTCTCTGAATCTCTATCTGAATATGATATAGCCATTTTTTCTCTCATTTCATATTGCAGTTTCGGTTTATGTTATACTAACTTACCTTTAGTTTTTTCTGCAATGCCTAAAATTTCCTCTAAATATTAACTCATTGTCATATAAGCTGTATCTATTCTTAACAGATGTTTCCACATTATGTCTAATTTGGCATAATTGTTTACTGTAGATGTTTTTGTTTTACATTGTATTATTTTTAAGGATTGTAAAATTATTGTTCTTAAAATGTTTTTTTAATACTTTGGAGCTTGTATTTATAGGTCTAGGGTGAAAATTGGCATCTACCCAGTTGGACATTCCTGGTAATCAAATGTGATTAAATAAAGTGCATTTAGCATAGGGGTGTGTTTTCTATAATAAAATTCAACTTACATTGTGTCTCCATCACATTGTACAGGAAACTCTGAGAATCATACTTTGACTTTAGATAGCACTACTCAATAGTTTTCTCTTTACCAAAAGTTGGATAAAACACAGCAGACTCGATGTTCCTCATATTGATCACTGTTGCCATAGCCTCAGTTATATGGGTTATGTCCTGCTAAGGCTATAACAGCCAGCCAGCTTTCAAAGCTTCAGGGCACCTTCCACATGCCCAAACTCTCAAGTAGCTTGAGCTGAACTGATTAAAAGACAAGTTTGGGCATGAAACACTTCAAACCTTTACTGCTACTGAAGAGTACACTCCTCTGAGTCTTTCAAGGATTGATGGTCAGCTTATCCTTTCCTTTGTTGGGCAGAAAAGCTCCCTTTGGGGAAAATATCTTCCATTTTTTAAAATTAATTGTTTTTTTACTTTGCTCTTCAGGAAAGTTATTTTAAAGCTAGGAGTGTTGTGTTTTAATAGACTGTCTGGAGACTGTAATGTACTTTTAAATGGAACACTCATTTTTTTCCCTTTCAGTTTAAAATTAGTGGTAACTAACAGAAAACATATTTTCTGTGGAGAAATTGTATTTACTTTTCCTTGATGGGGCTGGCATAGAGTTTAAAAGTGCCTTTTACCGTGTTTCTTTTCTATCAAAAAAGGATCTTTCCTTTTGTGGCTAGAAGAAGGGCTGACCATTGGACTGGTGGACTGCTCCATGGTCAAGCAAAAAATGATGCCCCTTTCCTGGAGAAGACAAGCAGCAAAAAATGGTAAAACTATGACTTCCCAAAAAAGTTAAGCAAACAGTTTTTTACCACCACAGCAGGCTAGCAATTTGCCTCAGCTGCAGGTGGGCGACTCTGCTGTGGCAATTTGTTGTACTACAGACCACTCATTTTTTACACTGGATCCCTCTGATGTAGAACCTACAGTCACTATGAACTGAGGGTTGGCTGTCTCTTCTCTGGGTGTGAGTCCCCAGTATGTAAGAGAGAGCCACTCACGTCAGTTCTGAGAGATGGAACAGTGCAGGTTTCCCTGTTGCACCTAATGCTGTGCCCATCCCTGGAGAAGCAGCAGCTGCCATTAGTAACAGGTTTGGCCCCGTGTATCTACTCCTCCTCAAATTTCATTAGACAGGAGTAGTTTACTGAGGGTCACTCAGGTTTTAATTCAGCCTATTGATCTTTCTTGTATAGTAGTTTCTTGTAAAAGAAAGAGGGGTTACTCTTTTTCCTGAAGAGATTCAAGATTCTGAATCTGAACAAGATGATGCAGGGACAGATTCTGAATTTCTTCCTTGAATTTCTGATTCAAACTCAGAGGAGAGCTCAAATTCTGATTCGCCCTTTCTTTTTCTCTATGAGTATTGCTAGAACGTCCTAGTCTTTTCAGTGGGATAACACTGAGATTTCTCACACCCTTAGAAAATACTATGAGTTTTACAGAAGGATTTTCCAGAACCTATACACCCATTCCTCCTTTTCTGTCGGCTTTAGAGGATGTGTGTATGCTACTGCTTGAAATTTTCCTATTAGTCATTCAGCCACCCCCAAAAAGGCAGGTATAATGCTTAAATTCTGAAGCTGTTTAAATGTTTATATATTGTTCCCAAAACTAATGCAACAGCTATAGCCTTAGTAGATACCACTGCTGTTAATCACTCGGTTAATTCCAGTCATACTTTTTCTGATAATGATGGGAAAATTATTGACACATATGGGGAAAAAGTGTATAGTTCTGCAACTTTGGTTTTCAGAATTTTTAATTGTCAGGTTCATATGTCAAAGTTTGTTCTAACAAACTATGTAAGTACGAGGAATATTTTATCAACGGTTTCTTCTTGTGAGAAAGAATCTGTTTTAAATAACTTAGTTTCTTCTTTTGCACAGGTCCACTACTCATTGTTTGCAGAGTGTTAGAAAAATATGTATTAATGTATATGTTTAGTGCTTATTAAGAAATAAGAAAGATATAATGCATTTTATTCTATTAATGTTATGACAAGAAAAATGAATTCATATGAAACTGCAAGAAGCTTTTGGAAACTGCAGTGTGCCTTTTTTGCAAGTTGGCCTCTGACCCCAGCAGCTGCTAGCTCAGCAAAAATTGATGTTTATGCTTCTCACAAGTGATTATCTGCTGGGTCAGGAAATTAAATGTGTGAAATAATGAGAATCTTCTGCTCTTTCCTGCTTGAGCAATCAACCTTGTATATGTTGCTAGATAACGCACCATCTGCAAGGAAGAATTGATACATGTAACAAAATAAATGTATTGAGAACTGTATCTGCTGTTATGTTCGAATTAGCTCAGAACCTTGAGTGGCAACTTTTGTAAAAGGGTATTATAACTAACCAGGTGGCTAGCAAGGCCACGTTGTTTACCAGAAAAACTTTTTAAGCAAAATGTAGTATCAGCATTTTAGATGAATAGAATATTGTAAGCTAAAGTGATGTAAAACCCCTTGTGACTGACTACGTCAGCCTGGTGGGTTAATACTAGTAAGAAATACTATAAAAGTTGTGTTCTTCCTGTTTCATTCAGACAAAATGTACGTTTTTTGCCTCCTGGTGTACACTAGTAAAGAACCTGAACCTGAACCTCCTGTGTATTGATCTTTTTATTACAGTGTTTTTCATTTAACAGATTGGTCCTTGCGTACCGGAATCCCTCAGATGCTGCGGATCAGAGCGTAGTGGTGGTCGAAGACTGCATGCAGGAGAAGATACCGAAATGTTTTTTTTTGAGTGAAAAGACCTCCGACTGAATTGTCGTTTAAAGAGGCTTGCCACTTTCTGATCTGTGGCTGAAGAGCGGATTTCCACTTCGAACCGTGACTGGTCAATAACGGAGACTCAAGTAGGGAGACTTTTTGCCTTTTTTTCTGTTTTAGATCAGGGACTAAGTTACAGTAAATATTGTTTTTTTTTGTCAGATTTGTCATACAGGTCAGGGACAAGAAAAAATTACTGTTTATTTGGTCATAGATCAGGGTAACAGAATAAGGTAGGCAGTTATTCCAGATAAACTGTGAAAGGAACTGAAGTTGTGGTACCACGTGGTAAAAGGGTTATGTAACATTTATTGACATGGGAAATCAGTGCACTAAAACATCACGGGATCCGCCCCTAACCGAAGACGCAAAATATATGCAACTACAATGTGCAGATAATGTTAGATATTATGCGAAATGGGTTAACAAATATGAATTTGATGGAAAATTAGACAAATCTTCGCTTGTTAAACTTCTTAAACAGCTTAAAAGTGATATGAAAGGTCAGGCAAAAAAACAACGGCAATTAGGCATTCCTCAGGCACACAGGTAGATTGAGGAAGCAAACCGTAGGGAACAAAAGAGTAATAATTCAAAGGCATTGTTTTTAGACAAAGAAGATAATAATATAGTAGTAGCAATGGCTCCTCCGCCCCCACCACTCCCTTTTTCAGGATATGAAGCGGGTGGACAAGCTGGTCCACCTCCGCGGTATCCTGATGTCTCAGTTAAACCGAAATCATTTGTTAGAGATCCCATTGAAACTAGGTCCCGAACACGTAAAACACAGGGGGACATAGAATCGTATCAAATGGAGAGAAATTTACAAGCTGAGAGTGAGGAAGAAATATGTCCACTTATAGAGGTACCAAATCCTCAGGCAGGACAGGTTGGACAGGACCCAACCCTCTTGGTATATAGGCTGTGGACACCGGAGGATATCCGGAAGGCTACTGAGGGAATTCCCCATCCAAAAGTTAATTTTACAAAATTCCTAGAAGATTTACAAGGCATGAGGATAAGTTACCACTTAAATGGGGAAGAAGTAGAAAAAGTAGTTAGACAAATTGTAGGTCCAGATTGGCACATGATTAGTGGCACCTGGAATCCTTGTAATGCAGAATTTAAGCCACTCCCACATAGTGACGCAGAACTTGACAATAGAGTAAAAGGCCTTACAGACCGAATCTCTGAGAAATGGAATCCTAGAGCAGACTGGACTTGTATTAATCAATGCATACAGCAAGAAAATGAAACAGTAGATGTGTACTATGCCAGATTATTAGAGTGCTTTAACAATCATAGTGGTATGACAGTTCCCGAAAATCAAACGGATGATTCCCCGTATGAACAACAATTGAAAAATGCATTTTTAAAACGTTGCATTGCACCTATTAGTAGCTTCATTATGAAGCATATGATAGATCATCGAACAAGTAGGTTACAAGCCTTACTTGAATATGCTAGACATGCTGAAAGACATTTTAATAGCAAAAAGAAAAAGAAAGCGCAAGTCTTCACTGCTGAAGACGGAGCTGATGTTTATGTATTACAGTCTGGTAAAAAGGGTAAGAAAAATGCACAGGGAAATAAACAGTTTGACAAATGGTCAGAGGACTTTGAAGAAAGGAAAAAGAGAGGTGAATGCTTTAAGTGCGGGAAGAAAGGACATCTAGCTAGGGATTGTAAACAAAATAAGAAGGCAACCACAGAGGATAAGGGAGATGAGGACTGACTATATGATGGTGAAGATACACCATACGAGAGTCAGAAATCATCGGGAAAAGGCAATAAAGAAAGAACAAATGTAAATGTGATAGAAGGAGAAGAGGAAGTGCAAGTAGACAGGGAGGATGAAGAAAATGAGATTTTAGATTTAGCATTATTGAGCCTAGAGCTCTACCTAGCAGACACAAAACCGGAAGTTGCACTTCTGGTGGAGGGGAAGGAAGTTAAATTCCTGTGTGATTCAGGAGCATCACGGACTCTTATACACCCCTCCAAGTTACCGGAACATTCAGAATCACCTGATTATATATTAGTGAAAGCTACAAATGGACAACTATACCGGGAACCACTTTCCCATGATATAGCAATAACTGACGCTGTTTCAGGGATGACTCAAAGGAGTAAAATTGTTGTTTCTGCAAAATGTCCAGTGAACCTATTAGGTAGGGACCTTATGCAGATATCTGGCACAGCAGTAGTTCCGACTATGCAGGGTATGGAGGCACAGCGACAAATGGATACTTTTTTGGTGTGACCGGAGGGTGAAACTTTTTACTGGTACAGCCAGGACTTAGTTACGACTGGTCCAGGGGCAGTGACCGAGGAACTGATGAACGCAGCCATCAGTAAATCCCCCTCCCTTGACACTGACAGACAGCATTTGTTACATTGTACTCTGTATTACTGTAGCACACCAGGACCTGATAAGGAATATGAGCAAGAATTGTTCAGAAATCGTGCAAACAGATTAGTGTTACGTAATCTGTACTGGGATACTGAGGGAAACAGTGTTGTTAGCTGTTCATTACCTCAAGAATTCCTTGCACTATACAAATCTAATTGATTACCACATGTCAGTTTAACTAAGAACAAAAATGCAAAATGGGCAGACCTAGGAGAAAAGGTAACAAGATGGGAGAAACAAACTGATTTAGAATTATCAGAACAGGGAATACAGAAACAGAGACTGAATTGGTTAACACAGGCACATCCAGCTGTACACTTGCAGTCTAGTGAGGACAGCTGATTGGCATTTTTATTAGAAGAAGAAGAAAAAGCCTTATGTGACATACCAGACATTCTTTGGTCAACAGGCAAGTCAGATGTAGGACTTATTCGAACAGCAGGACCAGTTATTATTACGCCAAAGTCAGCATTCAGACCACAGAAGAGACAATATCCTTTAAGAAAGGATGCAGAAATAAGAATCAAACCTATAATAGCAGCATTACTTAAGGAAGGAGTACTGGTAGAATCTCCTGATTCACCATGTAATACACCCCTATTTCCTGTTTAAAAGGCAAACGGGGAATGGCGTATGGTTCAGGACTTACAAGCTGTAAATAATGCAGTATTACCTAGAGCACCTACGGTGCCAGATCCACACACTTTGTTAAATGATTTGAAACCTCACCAGAAATATTTCTCTGTGGTAGATATCAGCAATGCCTTATGCCTTCTTTTCAATACCTATACAACCTGATAGCCAGTATTGGTTTGCATTTACATTTCAGGGAAAGAGGTATACCTATACTCGACTACCACAGGGATATTGTGAGAGTCCAACAATATTTGCACAAGAAATGGCTAGTAATTTGGCGGGATTCACCCCACCGGGGGATAGTCAAATTTGACTTTATGTAGACGACATCTTGCTAGCAGCCCCCACCCAGCAGCAATGCAGGGAGGATACCATAGCACTGTTACAATTCTTAGCAACACAGGGACACAAAGTAAACAAAAGCAAACTACAGCTTTGGAGAAAACAGGTTAGATACCTAGGATATGTAATATCCAAAGAAGGTAGAATATTGGATAAGGAAAGAAAGACAGCTATTTTACAAGCACCCAAACCAGCGACCAAGAAGGAAATGATGTCCTTCCTGGGAACAACTAACTTCTGCCGGAGTTGGATACCAAACTATGCTTTGGAATCTGCTCCACTGACCGACCTAATATACAAAAAACCGATGGCAGCACAAGATTTATTACAATGGACACCTGAAGCAGAAATGGTTTTCTGCAGGTTGAAGCAATTAATAGCTTCTTCATTAGTCCTAGGACTACCAAACTATCATAAACGTTTCTTTCAAACTGTAGACTGTAAGCAGGGATATATGACATCAGTATTGACACAACAACATGGGGATAAGCAACGCCCCATAGCTTACTATTCATCACAGTTAGACCTAGTGGCACGATCCTTGTCCCACTGTGTACAAGCAGTAGTCGCAGCTGCAATGGCAGTACAGGCTTCGGCCTCAGTGGTGTTATTCCACCCTCTCACATTAAGAGTGCCTCATGCAGTTGCGATAATTTTACTGCAAGAAAAGGTAGCATATCTTTCTCCTGCTAGACACCTTTCCTGTATGACTATACTGTTGAGCCAACCTCATATAACAATTGAATGATGCACAACATTAAATCCATCAACTTTGCTCCCAACTCCTGCGGATGGCACACTACACAGGTGCCTGCAGGAAATTGAGCAGAAAACAATTACCCAGACAAGATCTCATGGATATTCCCTTGGATAAGGCCGAGGTGACATATTATGTGGATGGCTCATGCAGAAGGGGCCCTACAGGAAAAAACCTAGTGGGGTATGCAATAGTCACAGACATTGAAACCTTAGAAGCCCAATCCTTACCACATAACTTGTCTGCACAAGCAGCAGAATTGATTGCCTTAACATGAGCCTGTACTTTAGCAAAAGACAAATGTGTAAACATATACACTGACAGTCAGTATGCTTTTTCTACTGTACATGTTTTTGCACAGCAGTGGAAAAATAGAGGGATGATAACATCTAGTGGTAAACCAATTAATCATGTGCACTTTATTTTAGAATTGTTAGAATCTATTCAATTACCTACTAAAGTAGCTATTTGCAAATGCGTAGCTCATACGAAACAGCAGGACAGAATTTCAAAAGGAAATGCAAGAGCTGATGCAGCTGCAAAGCAAGCAGCTTCAGACTCAGAAACTTTACTTTTAGATGAGGAATTACAACCCTCTGAAATTTTAGATTTAGAAATGTTAAAAACGATGCAGACGCTTACCACAAAAGCAGAAAAACAAAAATGGGAAAGACGAGGAGCAATCCTTGAAAACGGGCTGTACATCTCCAAAGAGAAAAAAACAATTTTGCCGTCTAATTTGTTTAGATATGCAGCTTTGTTGAGCCATGGGCAGTGCCATGTCTCAACAGGGGAGATGGTACAGTTAGTAAACCGAGTATTCCAAACATACGGATTCACAAACTACACAAAAGAATTTTGTGCAGCATGTCATATTTGTAACAAAAATCATGCACAAGGGGCATTTAAACCTAAACAAGGAAGTTTTCCTACACCGCCATATCCATTCCATACTATTTGTATGGATTTTATAGAACTGAACAAATGTGATAACAAAAAGTACTGCCTTGTCATTGTAGATATGTTGTCCAAATGGGTGGAAGCCTTTCTGACTAAAAACCCGGATGCAACAACAGTGGCAAAAGCTCTCATAAAGGAGATTATCCCTAGATTTGGTATACCGGAAAGGATCTATAGTGACAATGGTACACATTTTGTGAATCAGACCATACAGCAATTGGGACGCTTCTTTGGGATTTCCCTTAAGAACCATTGTGCTTATTACCCTCAGTCTGCAGGACTGGTGGAGAGGCACAATGGAGTCCTTAAGAACAAACTTAGAAAGTTAGTCAGTGAAACACAGAAGAACTGGGTGCACTGTCTGCCTCTGGCGCTGCTGAGTATGCGAACAGCTCCAAATGCAAAGGGTTTAACTCCTTTTGAAATGGTGTTTGGGAGAGCATATTATGTACCTCAGTGGAAAGCTCTCATGCCTGCAGACCAGGAGGCTGACAGTTCGCTAGCTAGTTATATGAGAAAACTGTTAACAAATAAATCTCTTTTGTAGTTTAACTCTTTTTCAGATAAAGAACAGACCAGACCATTGGAAGCGATTCTAGCCCCGGGGTCCTGGATCTGGCTGAAGGTCACAAAGAGGAAGAATTGGGCAAGCACGAAGTGGGAATGACTGTACCAGGTGCTGTTGGCCACGCCTACTGCGGTCAGAATAGCCGAGAGGACTTCTTGGATTCATTTAACGCATTGTAAACCGGTAAAGAACTTTCAACTTGATAAAAACATTGTAACTGTTACGCAACAAGAACAAAATGGCCAAAGATAGGAATTCAGACCAACCTCAAAAATGTTGCATAATCATATTATTGAGCGTAGACTTGTTGAATGTACTTTTGACAATTTTCTTTTTGTTGTGGTTTTTTCATTTCTCAACCACACAAGTAAAACTGGATAAACGTGATGAAACATCCATAGACTGGCATCCAAACTTTAACACATACCTAGCAATTAAACGTGTATATGCTGAGACTATGAACATTTCAAACTGCTGGGTTTGTACAGCTATACCAACAGCATATGGAGGACTACTAATGTCCGCTGTTCCTTTACGGATCAATGAGACTTGGGAAAATTTACTTTTTGACACAGGAACTGTGAGATCACAGGATAAAATAGCATTGTATTTACCTGTTACACAAAAGGGGATTGTGTGTTTTTTCAAAAATGATACTCTCCAGGTGGGTTAGAGTAACTGTAACATAAAAATATCTTATAAATGTTATATTAAGACTAAAACTGGGGGTACCATTTGCAATACTAACTATGATTCATATTTGAACTCAATGAAAACAACACTGAATGAAGTACAAAGAAATCCTGTTTTGATTAAACAATTGTCAATCATAGATAAGAAAATGTTTCATGCAGGGCTAGTGCGTATTAGCACTAAAGTTGAAAACTGGTATTTTGTGTGTGGGAAAAAGGCATACAAATGACTACCTGAGAATTGGTCTGGCAGTTGTTTTTTGGGCTACCTGGTTCTGGCCATATGACACACTGCGGAATTACCTCTGGGTAAAATATGGAACGTGAGAGATGTTTCCAAGAAAACCAAAGATCCAATCGAGAAACCTGTGAATCCAGTAGGGCGAGTTGAAGCAGGTTGGAAAGACTATAATTCCGTGAAGGACGAAGACAAATTGACTCATATGGACTTGAGTGACAGTGTTATATCTTGGGCAGGTATACTCCCAGCGTATGGTGCAGTCAAATTGATTTGGGAGCTGAGAAAACTGTTGAAACTTCTCGAAGTAATGAGTAATGCAACTTTTTCTGCTCTTGAATTAGTGACTGATGAACTGAATGCCATGAGAACTGTTGTGTTGCAAAATTGGATGGCTCTTGACTTCACCCTAGCGGTGAGAGGTGGTACATGCGCACTTATCAAAGAAGAATGCTGTGCATATATTCCAGATAATAAGCATGAAATTAATAACCATCTGGAGGTGATTCAGCAGGTGTCAGCCATGACCAAACCAGGCCCAAACCCTCTGATGGATTTTTTCCAGAATCTGTTTGGGGGGGGGGTTCCATCCTAATGAATATTCTGATTGCCATTTGTGTGGGTTTACTCCTATTAGGAGCATGTGTTTGTTGTGGAATCCCCTGCATGAAAAGATTAATTAAAGATTTTATAGATATGTCTGTCTCTGAAACCTTGTATCAAGACATTGAAATTGAGGAATTGGTTCCAAATGAAATTTTCCTTGAAGTCTAAACTGAATGACTCTCTTAACTGCAAATCCTAAGTGGAAGAGGTTAGGAGAAGAAATAAGACTGTTTTCACTTCTGAGAATAGAATAAAAAGTATTAACAGGGGGAAAATGTTAGAAAAATATGTATTAATGTATATGTTTAGTGCTTATTAAGAAATAAGAAAGATATAATGCATTTTATTCTATTAATGTTATGACAAGAAAAATGAATTCATATGAAACTGCAAGAAGCTTTTGGAAACTGCAGTGTGCCTTTTTTGCAAGTTGGCCTCTGACCCCAGCAGCTGCTAGCTCAGCAAGAATTGATGTTTATGCTTCTCACAAGTGATTATCTGCTGGGTCAGGAAATTAAATGTGTGAAATAATGAGAATCTTCTGCTCTTTCCTGCTTGAGCAATCAACCTTGTATATGTTGCTAGATAATGCACCAGCTGCAAGGAAGAAGTGATACATGTAACAAAAGAAATGTATTGAGAACTGTGTCTGCTGTTATGTTCGAATTAGCTCAGAACCTTGAGTGGCAACTTTTGTAAAAGGGTATTATAACTAACCACGTGGCTAGCAAGGCCACGTTGTTTACCAGAAAAACTTTTTAAGCAAAATGTTGTATCAGCATTTTAGATGAATAGAATATTGTAAGCTAAAATGATGTAAAACCCCTTGTGACTGACTACGTCAGCCTGGTGGGTTAATACTAGTAAGAAATACTATAAAAGTTGTGTTCTTCCTGTTTCATTCAGACAAAATTCTGTACTTGTACATTTTTTGCCTCCTGGTGTACACTAGTAAAGAACCTGAACCTCCTGTGTATTGATCTTTTTATTACAGTATTTTTCATTTAACACAGAGTATGTGTATGACTCTGATGATACTTATTTCAAGGCTATGGCCACTGGTAATATATTAAGGATGTTTGCATGGCTGCATTCCAAGAACCTTCCAGATGATGTTAAAAATTATATTTAAATCCTCCATTGGATAGAGATTTAGTGTTTAGCTCCTCTGCTGCAGAAGAGATCAAAAGTGTGATGAAAGGGGAAAGCTTATCTAGGGAATCTCTAAGATTTTCAGCTCTCCTTTTCCAAATTGTCAAGGGGATTTTCTTTCTGCTCTTTCATTTTTGACAGAAAACAGAACAGTCTGAACAGAATTTAGGTAAACAGATGTTTTGGTAGGAATGGCAGGGGAGTTCCAAAAAGAAGTCTCTAGCTTTCCAAAACCAAGGACAGACCAATATGTCTGACTATTCAAGATACCTTCGGACCCCCCTCCCACCCCAGGTCCTATTTTTCTTCCAAGATGTCTTAATCTCCAGTTTTATCTTTGGCAACAGATTGCTTCAGACAGATGGGCTCAGAATATCATTCATCAATATTACAGATGTCAGTGGGAGGAAATTCCTCCTTTCCAGGTGGTCATTCCTCATCCTCCATATCAGAGTCTTTTGTTTCCACCTATTCTTCATCAAATGTTGTCTCAATGGTTTTTATTCAGTTATGTTACTTGCTCCTAAATACATACATTGAGTTGTTGCTCCTGATTTAGTGCAAATTCCATATTTCAGTGGCATACAGTAATGTGCTAAAAACACAGGCTATTTACACCTGCACTTCGGTGTGCACATTGAACTTATTATTAGCCCATACATTCTTCTTTAGTCTGAAAAATGTTATGTTGGCTTTTCTAATGCACTTGTTGATCTCACTATCAAACAACAAGTTGTCAAAGATCATAGAGCCTAAGTATACAAACTCATGAATGACCTCCAGCTCATAATTTCTCACCCTGATAGATGGCTCATTGACCACATTTTGACCCATCTCCTGGGTCTTCTTCAGGCTAATTGTGAGGCCAAATTCCATACATGCATCTGCAAAGTGAGTCACAAGTGACTGAGGTTCCTGCTGAGTGTGAGCTGTAATAGCTGTGTCATCAGTGAACAGGAACTCCCTTAGATGCTTCCAAAGCACCCTGGTCTTTGATCCAGTCCTTGACAATTTGAAGAAATTACCATCCATTCTGGTTTGGAGAAAGATACCTTCTGTAGCAGTTTTGAAAGCAAATTTCAACAGAATAGAAAAGAAGATGCCAGATAATGTTGGAGCCAGTGCACACCCCTGCTTCACTCCACTGAGAATCTCAAACATTATTATGAGAATTCTATATGCACTGCTTTAGGTGCATAATTGGTATCTCATAGAAGGACAAAATCCCCTACAGCATAGTGCTTGAGAGGATGGGCACCACCTCCATCTTAACCCTCCTGAAACAGAGATGCATGCACTGGTTGGGTCATGTCTTATACATAACAGATGGTGAAATTCTGAAAGACATTCTTTTTGGAGAGCTGGAGCTTGGAAAGAGGCCAAAAGGGTGATTCAGACTGTGTTACAAGGGCATATGCAAGTGTGACATCAGTGCTCTCTCAATTAGCTCAAACACATGGCATTCTCTCACCTCAGATAAGTATGCCTGTTAATGGGAAGTGAAGGAAGCCCTCAGTATGTATGAAACCACCTTGGCAAGGAGAGCAGATGATAAGAGAGCCCCCATGAAGATCTGTGCCTGTGATACCAGACTGACATCTGCCTACTGCTGCTCAGAATGTGGAATAGAGTGCTACTCCTGGATTGGATTGCACTGCCACAGAAGTCACTGTTCACATCAGTCCAACAGGGGCACAGACCCATGATCCTTTGGGATTGAAGGATTCCTAGTACTAATTTCTAGTGCCAAAGAAAGAAAATGCTTGGAGATGTTTGCAACAGTGCTGAAATTCAAAATTAAGTCAGTTCACAACCTGTTACCTCTTCTTCTTCATTCAAGTTTCCTGGTAACGCTAGACTTAAAGATGCTTATCATCACATCCCTATTCACCCAGGCTTCAGGAATTTCTTAAGGTTTTCTATGCCTGGATCACATTATCCATTCTCTGATTTAACCTTTGCCCTATTCACTGCACAAATAGTGTTCACAAAGTGTCTAGCTCCACTTATTGCTCATTGAAGACTACAAGATAGCCACATTTTTCCATATTTAGATGACTTGCTAATCTTTACTAAGTTTTTTAAAAGCCTCAGGAATCTCTCTCTTGGGTGAAAAATCTCTTACACAAGCTTGGATTCCAATAGAACAGTCAAAAGGCTTTCTCAACTCCCTCACACAGGATTGTGTTCCTAGGATGTCATCTAGATACCTCATTTCAAAGATCTTTTCTTCCACAAGAAAAAAATAGATCATTATTTAGATCTGTTCTAAGGTTTTCTACACAGACTGTGGTCATTGCAAGGGAATAACTCAGGATTTTGGGTGTCATAGCATCTAAGTTCATATCATACCCCTGGCAAGACTCCACCTAAAAAAGATACAGTGGTATCTGAAATCTCTTTATTTTTATGACCCAGTGCTGGGGTTTGTCAGAAGATAAATCTTTTGTTGAAGACAACAGATATCTTTAAATACAGGTCTCCCTTTTTCCCACCCTTTTCCAAAGCAGTCAGTCACCACAGACTGTTTGGATCTTGCTAGTGAGGCAGTTTCTGAAGGGATAAATGTGCAGAGGTGTGTGGGACACCACAGATGAGAGTACATACATATCTAGGAGATGCTTTCCCTGATCAAGGCACTCAAATCTCTGAACTATATATGGTCCCTGGGACCTCTTCAATGTAGTCTCAGAAAATATCACAGTCTTGTGGTAAAGCAACAAAAAAAGGGGAACCAGGTCATATCCCCTTTGTAGACTAGTCATGTTATCCTGGGATATAGCTTCCCAGCAAAATCTCACTCTACAGGCATCCTGCATTCCATCAGAGTCAAACTGTTTGGCAGACAAGTTGAATAGGACTAGGGCAGGTTCTCACAAATGGAAACAGGATCAGAGGGTATCCCAACATTTAATCCATGTGTTCCTCAAGTAGACCTTTTAACCTCCACTCTGAAAAATCAACTGGCAAGATTCTGTTCCAGGACTCTATGTAAGAAGGCATGGAATACAGGCACCTTTTCTTTTCTTTGGACAAGGATGTTCCTGTATGCTTTTCCACCCTTTTCCCTAATATCCAGGGTACTTCTGAAGATTCAAAAGGAATGCCCAAAGATCACTGTGGTGACTCCCTTTTGGCCTAGGCAACTGTGGTTCCCCCTTCTTTTGGAAGTAGCCAAGGGTAATTACCACAAGCTTCCTCACAGACTGGATCTAGTCACAAAAGAACAGGGGTGTTTGCTACACTCTGACATCAACCGTTTTCAATTGACAGTCTGGATGGGAATGCTGGTGTACCGAATAATGTAACTACTAATACAAACAATGTTTCAAGTAACAGTTGTGAAGTTTCTAACATTTCTAACAAAGTGTTACATAGTGAGAATCAGGAAGCTATTACACAGGAGGGGAATGGTTCTTGTCCTACACAGAATTTTGGTCCTTTTTTAGTGGACAATCAGGGGAAAAGAAGACACCTACCTGGTCAAAGGTAGGAGAGAACAAAGGGAAGGGGAGAGGCAGGAACAACAAAAAGAAATGGTAGCACATTCTGTCAGTACACAGTTTGGTATAGAGGTTTTGAACCTTTCCGATGTACATTTGTCAGAAGGTGTTTACGATGTATTGAAAAAGGGCCTTTCCTTTATACCAGGAAATTTTGTCAACATTGCTAAAACTATTGTTGACTTTAGACTGTTTCTAAGAAAATTAAATTTAAGTTACATTTTGAATGATATCAAAGTGGACAGTCAAGTAATGGACAGTAAAATTCTAAAGAAAAAGAGTACATACAACCCCCCACTTTTAGGGACACTTTAAGTGTTTCAGAACATTTGTGAGTCAGGTTTCAGGTGTTTAAAACTTGACAATAATGTATATAACTTGACACCGCTTGAACAAGAAACTCTAAAGGGTTTATGTAACAATAAACAGTTAAGAGTTATGAAAGCTGATAAGGGGATAAAATAGTGATTATGAGTCAAAAAGATTGCATTCTGTCACTAGAAAAATTGTTAACAGATGAAAATGTTTACAAAAGAGTTGATTCATTATTTATCAAAAATTGCTATTTAAGATTGGACACTTCATTGTTTGATATGTTTTGTCAGGGGGAGATAGACCATCAGACATTTTCTTTTTTGCAAGTGGAATTTCCAAAGATGACAGTGCTCTTTGGGATTCCAAAAGTGCAAAAGAATTGTCACAATCCCTCTTTCAGACCAGTCATTTCGGCTTCAAAGTCAAAGACTGAAACAATGTCCATTTGGTTGGGTTACATCTTGAATCCTGTAACACAGAATTCAAAATATTATTTAAAAGAAGCTACAGTGTCCGTGCTTTCCTGGGACGTGGTATTGGTTACAACTTTTGTTTTATGTTTTCGGTTTGCAGTTTTTAGTTCTTCAGTTTTATTTATTGTCTGTGGTTCATTGAAATTGGCCAGACCACTCTAATGGAGGGCATTTCACAGGATGCGCTGTTGGATCTATCTACCCATCCAGTTACTGACAATTTCAGTCAGTTTTCCAAACAGATCAAAGCTGTTATTTCATCTGCCATCAGTAGAGAGCTCGAAAGAGTGGGTGTTTCAAACACTTTGTTGAACAGCAATCCGGGTCCTGAAGAGGAACGGCGGAATGGTGCGGTTGAGACTAGGGCGAGACCAGATGAGGATAACTCATCGGAGAGAGTTTCTGTTCTAAATAATAACATTTTAGAACATGTTTTTCAAATGCAAGACAATCCTTTTACAGGGATAGAGGATGCGCTGGACAATGATTCTGTGAGTACTGACAAGCCGTTTAACACGGCATTTGAACAGAATCAATGCAAAAAATGGATTTATGATTTAGAAAAACTGACTTTGAGATACATCATGCTCAGTGTTGAGATTAGTTATTTGGTTGAATGTATCAGGCTGAAGTGTGTTCCGCAAGGTTTGCAGTTCATGAAATTCTCGAATTGTGCTAAAAATGGGGACTCTTTGTTCAACCGCTTGATGGAACTTTTCAATGAATCTGGCATCAGATTTATGCAGATTTTAGTGCAACATTATCAACAACAGATAGAGGAAGTCAAGGTGGTGATGAATGATTTGGACTCTAAAGTTAAAACTTTTTCATGTTTCAATGTATTTAATCATTCATATTACAGCATTGCTGCAAAGGCTGATAGATATAGGGCGACTATAGTTAGTCGAAAACAGGGGAAACTAAGGAGGGATATTTTGTCTTATTCTAAAAAAATGGCCTATGCAGTAAGAGAACATACTAGTCATGACACCATTGAAAGTAATAGGAATGCATTGAGTGACATGACAAATGGGAATGCTGGTGTACAGAATAATGTAACTACTAATACAAACAATGTTTCAAGTAACAGTTGTGAAGCTTCTAACATTGCTAACAAACTGTTACATAGTGAGAATCAGGAAGCTATTACACAAGAGGGGAATGGTTCTTGTCCTACACAGAATTTAGGTCCTTTTTTAGTGGACAATCAGGGGAACAAGAAGATACCCACCTGATGAAAGGTATTAGAGAACAAAGGGAAGGGGCGAGGCAGGAACAACAAAAAGAAATGGTAGCACATTCTGTCAGTACACAGTTTGGTATAGAGGTTTTGAACCTTTCCGATGTACATTTGTCAGAAGGTGTTTACAATGTATTGAAAAAGGGCCTTTCCTTTATACCAGGAAGCTCTGTCAACATTGCTAAAACTATTGTTGACTGTAGACTGTTTCTAAGAAAATTAAATTTAAGTTACATTTTGAATGATATCAAAGTGGGCAGTCAAGTAATGGACAGTAAAATTCCAAAGAAAAAGAGTACATACAACCCCCCACTTTTAGGGACACTTCAAGTGTTTCAGAACATTTGTGAGTCAGGTTTCAGGTGTTTAAAACTTGACAATAATGTATATAAATCGACACCGCTTGAACAAGAAGCTCTATAGGGTTTATGTAACAATAAACAGTTAAGAGTTATGAAAGCTGATAAGGGGGGTAAAATAGTGATTAAGAAACAAAAAGATTACATTCTGTCTCTAGAAAAATTGTTAACAGATGAAAAAGTTTACAAAAGAGTTGATTCATTATTTATCAGAAATTGCTATTTAAGATCGAACACTTCATTGTTTGATATGTTCTGTCAAGGGGAGATAGACCATCAGACTTTTTCTTTTTTGCAAGTGGAATTTCCAAAGATGGCGGTGCTCTTTGGGATTCCAAAAGTGCAAAAGAATTGTCACAATCCCCCTTTCAGACTAGTCTTTTCGGCTTCAAAGTCAAAGACTGAAACAATATCCATTTGGTTGGATTACATCTTGAATTCTGTAACACAGAATTCAAAATATTATTTAAAAGAAGCTACAGTGTCCGTGCTTTCCTGGGACGTGGCATTGGTAAAAACTTTTGTTTTATTGTTAGATTTTTGTCTTCCCAGGATAAGGACTTAGTATTGAAATCTGCATGGACAAACTCTCCTATTAAGATAAGAGAAAAAGTCATTTGTTCTGAGAATGACTATACTTCTTCTGTCATATCCAAAAGGAAGGACTGTGTACCTCTAATTAAATCTCTAAAAAAGGCAACATTAAAGCTCAAATACTCTTTCCTGCTAGGATAAAAATAAATTTGCCTGATGGAGAGAAGATCTTTAGTTCACTATAAGAAGCATTCGACTTTATCCAAAAGAAGAAAATACTGACTGGCACTGAGGATATGGAATAGTCATCTCAAAGTTTGAACAAACAGGCAACAAAGAATGGATGGACTGTCAAAAAAGGAGCAAATAAAAAACTAAAGGACAAATGAATAAGACCCCACTAAATATAAAAACTTTGTTACAAGGGACATTATTTAGTTTATTATTGGGAAACCTCAACAAGGTAAAATGATGTACTTTTATATATATATATATATATATATATATATATATATATATATATATATATATATATATATATATATTCTTTTCCCCCTTAATTTTTTTCTTCTTCTTCACTCATTATAAAGTTATTAGAAAGTCATAATTAATATAATTAGTATACTTACTAGAGAAACACAATTATATAGTTCTGTCAACAATAAATGTTAAATGAAAGAGAATGCATTAATGTGTGTCAATGGTGGGGTAACAATGTAATGTATACTAAATGTGCCTTTGAGATTATACTGCCTGGGGCATTTGTATAACTATTCCGCCAGATTCATGAACAGTCTGTGCAAGAATAGTCTATTCTTGCATGGATTATTCCCTGTAGGAATACAGCAGCAGCACGCCCTACATATTAATGAGGGCACGCTGCTGTATTCCTACACCTACAATCCATGTACGAGTGCAGGGGGGCATGTATAAGTCCTGCACGGACACGTAAACACAACCCCTGCACTCAGAAAGTGCAGTATGGCACTTTCAAGCAAGGACGTAGCATAATATTAGAGCCTGGTTCTAATATTATGCATTATTTCAGTGTCCGTGGACACTGAAATGTAAAACTGAGCATGTCAGTGTCCATGGACACTGAAATAGGAAAAATAAAGTAAGCACACAATCCCTAGGAAATAGCCCACACAGTACATGACTGTCCCCGGAATGGTCAGATCCCTGCCTCACATGCCTGCAACCTGCTGATAAATATATGTAATAATTTAAAATTTCTTCTTTATTTTTTTTTACAATAAAAAAGAAAGATTAAGTAAAGTGCAGCGGGTTTGTGCGCAGGTGCACTTTGCTCAGCCCAGCTTAAATGCTATTTGAGAGTCAAATAGAATTGTGTAGAAGAAATTCTCATTGCTGACGTAGTGTAGTGGTTAGAGCTTTGGTTTACCATACAAGACATGAACAGTTCAAACTACAGTTTATTTTATGTGTGAAACCAGTTGTAAATTAATTTTTTATGAATTAAAATATTTGTTAAGTCATATGCCTCATGTATGGTAGTGTAGGGCTGGGAAAATGCCACATGGAAATGCAAACAATTTTTTCTATTTATTTTTTAAATAATTGCTTGGGGCCAGCTAAGCCTGCTGCAACTCTGCTGAAACTTGCTAAGGCTTGCTTAAGCATGAAAATATAAGCAATCCTTAGCAACTGTAAGCTTTGCTTAGCTTGGTTAAACCTTGTTAAGTGGAGTTGCATGGAGTTAAGCATAACTTAGCATATTTGAAAATAAGCCAATCACAGAAAAGTGCAGGAAAATAGCCTTATTTAAAACACACAGGCCAGAATACAGCCATATCTTTTTGAGTCTGATCAGGGCAGTAACAATGTCAGGCATAGGAGAGGGTGTTCGCTTTCTGGCACAATGCTGGGGCATCCAGGAGTCCAGGGTCATTGTTGGACTCCTTATCAAAGACCATGAAGCTAGACTACTGCAGGGCCAGTACCATGGTTCCCAGTACAAAGTGGAGGCCTGGGACTGTCTGGCACATGATCTCACCAGTGCCACTGGCATTCCCCGAACTGGTGAGCAGATGCGTCATTACTATGATGACCTAAATCATAGGAGGGCTGAGCTCTTGGCCAAGTGGATCCAAGAGGCACAAGAAGAGGAGGTCCCAGAATTTGTAATTATCCAGTCTGTGTATTTGTAAATAATTATTTAAAAATTGTATATGTTACTGTACAGGTATGCTTAATGTGTGTTCTTTCCCCATACAGCTGCCACTGAGAGGGCCACAAACATTGATGCCCATGCACAGCACTTGGTCCGACTGCACTGAGAGTTTGGTGAGTACAGAAATATTTGTAATATCTGCTGTAAAATATCAGAAATAGTAAAGGTAGTACTGTCTGTATATATAATTGTGCTCTAACTGTACTGAATAAATGCATGTGTCAGGCTGCCAATGTTAGAACTCAGTAGTGCCAGCTGCTGTGTAATACAGAGTTTTGTAGCAAACAAGGGACAATTGAGGACAGGAAGAGTAGGATATGTATGTCTGACTGAAAGAACCTGCTAAGAAACTACTATGTCAGGGCTACTTTAATAGTTACAAATGAGAAGCAATCCTTCTGTGAAGATCATGCAGTAATACTAACTGTAGATTTCTGAGTTATAGAAAGTGCTGTTATGTCAAAAATAATAAAGCTCGCTACCACAAAGTGTTGTCTTTCATTTGCCTTTTATCTGAAAAGTACAGTTGTGTAACTTCTGCAGCATGCAGTAACTGAGGTGAAGTGATGTAGCAGTGTTTGTCTGCATAGTTCAGAATGTGGATCTGAAATAAATGACAAAATGCAAAAGTAAATATTTTCTTCAGTAATATGTTGTACTGTGTTCCTGACAGCATTGCCTTGTGTTAACCTTTGTATTTCAGCTATATGTAGTCCTGAATGTACAGGAAAGTGTGAGACACTAACAGGTGCAGACTGCAAAAGTAAAGTGTGTTATCTTGATTCTAAATTGAAGTATGTTTTATTAAAATTTCCAAATGTCTAGTTTTAATAATCTGATCATATTGTGTAAACAGTAACATCAACAGTTTTTTTTTGTTCTAATTTATGTTGTAGTTATTATGGAAAACAAATAAAAAGACATTTGATAAAAAAATGTATTGTGTGTAGAAAAGTATGTACTAGACAGAAATAACTCAAACAACAGACACCAGTAGCTCATTCTGATAAGGACTAGGTCTATAGTTCCCTTTTGCACACACATACCATGGTTCGAATCCAGGGACTTGTACTAACATGTCTTTCTAGTTCTACAGCTGTAAACCTGAATATTGGTAGAAGCACTAATCTATTGTGAACAGATATTTTCCCCACAGGTAAAGAAATATTTGCAAAAGCAGTATGATAGGGATATGTATAAAATGTGTACAATTTTTCTGTTGAGCAGCCTCACTCCTACAAATAGAAGGAGGCTAGCCATCTACACTATGCAGTCTGGTCAATGCAAGCCTCTGAAGTATCACACTGTCATGGATAGTTTCCCCTGTTTCCAAGAAACCTGCACCCAGATAACATCACAGTACAAGTATGCCAAAAGCACACTTACAGAACAGCAGGACAGGGAACACGGTGTTACTTGCACTAGTAAGTATGACAAGTATGAGTCCCCTATACTTATGTACGTAGAGTTGTCATACTTTGCCCCATAGTACTTCAGGTGCACATATGTACAGGTGTGTTTGTGCTGTAGTAGGTCCATGACCCAGGTAGAGGTTAAGGGAGGGCAAAATTGTAGAGTATTGAACAGTAGTGCATTGAGAAGTTTCACTGAATGCAGTTGTTAATGGAATTATTTCCTCTTGCCCCACCACTCATCTGCTCCAATAATCGCACAAAATGTAATATGGGTATGCTCTTACCAAAATTTACTGTTGGAACCTTTGTTTCATTTTGGTTACTATATTTGAAACTGTGTGCATACTAACATACTTTGTTGAATGACCATTGTCGTTGTCCTGTTGCCATAAATATAACCGACATGCAGTTGCAATCCTGACTGCCATTCCATTTCTGCATGTGCTCTGTTTTCCATGCCACTGTTACAATTCCATTGTTCTGGGTCAATTGGAACACCCATGCATGTTGTTTTGACTAATGTTGAAATGTTTTTTTCATGACTAACCAATACACCTTGTTATTTCTCACTCCATAGCATGTTCGGGAAGGCTGATCCTGGCGGATCCACCTCTGCAACCCCACATGGCCAAGGCACCAGGTCCCAGCATGTTGGGGACCCAACCTGGACTTCCCTCATCTGCTGGTCCTGCATGACCCTTGGCTGGAATCACTGCAGGGGACGGGGCTGGTCCTCCCCCTGCATGCAGGTGTGGTGAGGATCTTGTCACCCGGTGAGAGGTCTGTGGCATGGTGCACACTGTCCTCCAGTCGGAGATGGATGAACGACTGCGCCACGTGGAGGGCAGACTGGTGCAGCATGAGGGTCAGTTGGCCCCTCCAGCTCAGCCCCCAGCACAGCCATCTTTGGGGCCATGAGGGAGTAGTGGTGACTGCCATTGAGTGGGGACATCAGTCCCACTACTACCATCTAGGGGGCTCATGGGCATCCAATTCTCAACCACCCTCCCCGTCTCCTCCCATGTGTCACACACCACCCTTGTCTGCTGTCTTGTGTGTCTTGTCTGTCTGCAAATGCAACCTCTCCTATCAAACATTCCTAACCACACTTACCTACACTCTTGCCCCAACATCCCATTCTCACCTTAAAAAAAAAAAAAGCGGCATCTGTAGCAAAAGAAATTACATCCCATACATAGCTCTGCATTTCACCCAGAGACACGGTCCTCTTAATCAATCTACCCCACTAATTTTCATTATTGTATGTCATCCGCACACCTCCCTGTGGGGTGTGAGGCTCTAAATTCCAAATTGCTCACATTCATATCAGCTGTTACTGTCGAAGAAATGCAGAGCTATGGTCCTTTCCTACACCCGTCCTGCACATCCCTAGCTGCTTCTCATATTGTTTTTCCCTCTGCTTGCTACACATCACCTCTTTCCTGTCTCTTTTTTTTCTTTTCTTTATTTAAAATTAGCATAGGTTTAAGCAGATGTAAGCATCACTTAGCTTCGCTTAGCTCTACTCAAACCCACTTACAACTGCTTAAAAGTATCCAACAGCTCTTGTTTGGGCCAGCAAAAAAAGGATTAGCCCTTGTAAGTATTGAGCCCAGGACCCTGCATATCATAGCCACAGCAGTCTACCACTAAGCCATCTGAGCTGCAGATGTATGTGATGTTTTTCAAAAAAAAAAAAAAATATATATATATATATATATATATATATATATATATATATATATATATATATATATATATATATATATATATATATATACACACACACACACACACACACACACACACACACACACACACACACATATATACAAATGCATATGTGTATAGAGATGCATATACATATGAACAAATAAATACATAATATATGCAGAGATATACATATGAAATATATACATTTAGAAATACATGTACAGATAGAAAAGTAAATCACTACATACAGATATATCTATACACATAAAACAAAACAAAATATATATACATACATATCCATACCATAACCAGCAGCAACTGTCCAGCCAAGCCTTGAACCCAGGGCCCTATACATTATAGTCAGAGCAATAAACCATTACACCATGTGAGCTTTACAGAATACTGATGCTTTTCTAGACATATCAGTCAATAGAGTCATTCAACAGTAGGGGAAAGATTTTATAGAATCAGTCAGGTTTTCTATATATACATGTATTTATGTATGGTGATGCATATATGAGGACAAATATAGACACAATATATAGCTATAGAGATTAACATGTAAAATATATACATATATACATGCACATATATATAGAAAAGTATATAAATACATATACACATTATATATAAATATCTATATCTATATATATATATATATATATATATATATATATATATATATACATACATATATATATATATATATATATATATATATGTATATATGCATACATATATTCACACATGTATACATAAATATACATATATATATATAACAGCTACAAACAAATGCAATCTGAGGGTCATGTTACTCAACATTAGAACTCTAAATCTCAAAAGGATCTCACTTGAAGCACTCCTTATTCACAAAGGATGCACACACATCCACACTAGTAGCCCAACATAATGCATCACAGATACTGCAGGTGTACCTAACATAGGGTAAGACAGCAATTCAAGTTCTAGCCTGCTAAAGGTCCCCAACCATGTCCCAAGAGTAAAACCCCACGTTCCTAACTGCCCTGGAGATTATTACTGTCCAACTTAACACTATCATACTGGTTGACCTCAACTACCCCTCCATTAACTGTGAAAGCTACCCATGTATCAATGCACTTGCCCAGTGTTGCCTGAAATGCATTCATTCCAATGGCTTGGACCAGCTCATTTCTACTCCCACTATAGGTAGCAACATCATGGACCTAGTCAGAACTAACATGGGTGACTGTTGCTGTACATCAATAGTCAACTCTGCCATCACCTTAGAAATCCACATCCCTCCCACCCCCTGCAAATGTAACCACCATGAAAAACCTTTCCAAAGTTAACTTTGGGCTCCAAAGATCAGAGGTGGCTAACTTCACGGCACCCATGCAAATGGAGACTAGTTGCATGACCTCCAAACACACACCAATGCTGTACGAACATGTACACAATGCATGGATTCTGCCATACCCAATAGAAACAAGACTGTCTTCTCCAGAAAACGGAAACCAATCTGGTGGTCCCCTGGCCAAAAAACTCTACAACAGAAGGAGGAAACTGATATGGAATAAGGTGAAGTCCCAAGACTGGAAAACCCCCCTTGTCAGCCTCAACAAAAAGATGAGATTCCTCATCAAATACTGTAAGCTAACTGTGAAAACAGAATTGCAGCACACAATAAAGACAACCACAAGGCCTCCTATAGTTATGCAAGGAATTTCCACTGCAATAACAACATGTGCTCTGAGCTTCTGCACAATGTTACCTTCTATACAGGGGCAACAAATATTGCCAATATACTGGCACACAGATCCAGTGGGCAACTTTAGCCCTCTTCCTACCCCAAAAGGACAAATCACAATACCAGTACATTGCCAGGCACCCAGTAGTACTGCTGCTTTGGTTAATATACCACTGTCCAAGGCCAAGAATACAGCTGCTTTTGGACCTGGCAATATCCCTGGCTGTCTTCTGCATGAGCTACAGCACGAACTGGCATCTCAGCTGTGTGCCCTGTTCAATCACAGCCTCACCTCAGGCTTTGTCCCTACTGACTGGTGCACTGCTACAGTTATCCCTCTCCACACAGGAGGAGTGACTGCAGACCCTGGGAAGTATCGCTCCATTAGACTGACAAGGCTGTCATGCAAAGCTATGGAACACATTGTCATGGACCTACGAAACAGGGATATGGAAATCTCCAGACTCAGGATCCCACACAGTTTGCTTTTGTGAAGGGTAGATCATGCCTGTTCAATCAACCTGTTCGACTTCTTTGAGTCAGTCACCAGAGCTGTGGATGAAGGCAAGGTGGTTTATACAGCCTACCTCAGTCTGGTCAAGCCCATTGTTAACATTCTCCAGTCAGGTTTCATGGATAAACTCACTAAGCTATGCATCAACCCCTATAACAGTAGGTGGGTTGCAAACTGTCTCACAGATAGAACCCACAGTGTGAAAGTAGCTGAGCCCAAGTCAGACTGCTGACCAGTCATGTGTGGAGTTCCAAAGGTTTGGTCTTGGGTCCTCTCCTGTTTGGTATCAACTTCTCTGAAGTCCATGCCAGCATGAAGGCACTCTGGCTGACAATGTTTGCAGATGATTGCAAGTTGGGAGCTATTAACTACACAAGTGATGTTGACATCCTATAGAAAGGCCTCACCGAGACAAATGACTGGTGTCAGAGCCAAGGCCTTAAGCTCAATGTCAGTGAATGTGTTGTCATCCCCCTTTGGGATGTCAGGCACTACAGGGATGCTACAGCAACAAAAATCAGGCACAAGTGTGAAAGTGTATACCCACAACCAATTCCACCATAGTCACAGTCTCATACCGTTAGGTCAGGTGAACAGTAGAGTATACAGACTGTATGAAGAAATACATAGTTTCCAGTCACACACTACCCATACATGTAGTGGTCCAATTCTCAGTGTAGTCTGAATCTTGACCGTGGTACAGGACACATCTCAGTCTGCTGCTACAAAGGCATACAGCCAATAGAGCAGCAGACACTGGAGCAGCATGCACAGTCAGATAAAAAAGGAGCCATAACACTTACATCTACCCCCTCCATACACAGCCCAAATAACATGTACACATGGCATTTGTACACAATCCCAACAGCCTGTTAACAATGGCCAGACATGCACAGACCTCTGGAATGTACAGTTCACCTCCGAATGTACAGGCTCAGGGATGATATCTATGGCCTCTTCCTTGTAACATGTCTGTGGTTCTACTACGTCACTAGGATGGTAAGAGGAATGAAGGCAAGAAATAATTCTACTAAATACATCTGAGCCTCATAGTGCATGACATCTGGACAAAGCCTGACATCATTTGGGGACAGAGGCACAAACACAGGCGTAGATTGGACATATTGCTGCCAGACATTTAGACAGTTGTTGATGTTACTTGTTTTGTCGTAACATATCCTTTATGAGGAATATGAAGGTAGTAATACCAATGGATTTTAGTATTTACTGACTGCATTCTCCAGAGTCCCTGATTGATTTTCCAAGGACAATAACTGTCTGGGGAACAGACAAAACATAACAGGCAAATACGTGGCCAGTCCGTGGGCAGCATGCAAGTGGAGAAGTATGATCAGAGACATATCACTGTCAGAAGTGGAGTCACTATATGCATGTCCACACAAACTCTGTCAACCTATCAACCCACATGTGTATAACAGCACTGATGATGATATAGAATTGGTTCACAATTCTGGAGATATGTCCCCCATGTTGTGCTGTCTCCAGATGTTCTGTCCTGTGAAGTATTCCCACCTAATGTCTGTGAATGTGTAGCCCAGCACCTCTGTAATGTCCCTCACACAGGCAAGTAATAGGGCCAAGGTCTACATGAAGGATGTCCCATTTGTTGGAGCTAGCAGCAGTGCCTAAGCTTACAGCACAAAACTATGTGGGCATCTACATAGTTGTATGGCCTTAGCAATACCTGACATCTGCACATCTGCACAGAGGATGGACAGGAAGTGGACAGAAAACATGTTATGCATTAGGATGAATGTCCTGAAGGATAGAAGTCTGAAACTGAAATGTATGCCATTACTACATGACAGCAGTCCTCAATGACATGGGCAAATAACATAGTACTCTACAGTGAATATAATAATATCATATTGATATCAAATAAGAGATACATAAAAACATTCAGCTGAAACACCAATAACAAGACAGTGTAGTACTCAGAGTCCCAGCTCTGCATGCAGAGGTGCATGGTTGTTGTACTACAATAGGCAATCTAATTTTACATGGAAAAGCAATGTCAACAGTACTAATTTTATAATAAAATATGTGTGGAATCATAATCATCAATCAGTGTACTGTAGCTGGTGTAACATGCAAGTGTGATTGCATATAACATGTGATACTACCCATGTATAAAAAATAATAAATAAAAAAAAATCTGATACTACCCATGTATACCCATGTGACCTGGACAGTATAGTCACACCCCTTGCTACTGTAATGAGAGCACATAAAAGCATGTTATGTACAGGAAATTAAATACATTTATTACATGATGTCATTACTCTGTTATTTTATGAGACTGGAATGTGAGCAATGGTTACCAGGGCTTAGCTATGCTTAGCAGGTTTACACATTCCTTAAATGTGAATGATGACCAGTAGTTAGCTCTGCTAAGCATATCTGTGCACTGGTAAGCATCGGTAAGTGAAGCCTACACAGTTTAAATGCCTATCAGTTTGACCGTGTTTTAGCACTGCTTAGTACCACACAAACCTGTGCAAACCCGCTTACAACTGCTTAAAAGTGCCTTAATTACTCTGTATTCAGCAGCTCTTCTTCTTGCCAGTAACAAAATAATCAACCATGCTCAGTCTTGAAATCAGTATGCTATACACCATAGTCACAGCAATTTACCACTAGACCATCTTAGCTGTGAGATGCTAGGATGTTTTTTACCACATATCATGCAGTACAGTCATTTTACAATAGGAAAGACACACTGTGCAATCAGGAATGATTATCTACAAATATATAGATGAAAAAAATATTTACATATATAGCGAGATAGCTAGACATGTGTGGAGATATATATATATGTATAACAATATATAAATGTATAAACATATATATATATATATATATATATATATATATATATATATATATATATATATATATATATATATATATATATATATATATATATATATATATATATATATATATATATGCATACATGTCTCTAAATGCCTATACAACCATATGCTGCTGATAGACCACCCATAACTGAGCCAGCATGCACAGCTGGATACAAAAGGACCCATGACCCTCACATCTGTTCCCCAATCAAAAAAGAAGTGAACAGTACACTGCTACAAAACCATGATAGGTGATACACAATTGCCAGACATATACAGTGACCTCTTAGCAGCACAACTACAATGAGTAAAGATAGTAAACAAAAATAAAAACCGCCAGGAATTCATACAAGTTCATTTTACTCTGATGACTTTGCCAAAGCCTTCAGGAAGTAACACATTACAAGAAATAATTGCCTTAATTAGAAGAAGCAATTAACACTTACGTACATTTAAATACACAGCCTCCAATTACACTCCTTAGTCAACCCCCCAGGGGATAAAGTATCACATTTAAAAACATACATTGATTCTGTACATAACAATTGATTGTTTATGACTATTTGACCAAACTGAGAAACACTTTTTCCAAAGCAGTACCTTGTAATCCACTACACTTAATTACATGTATATACATAGCCTCCAATTACACTACACATTCAACCCCCAGGGGATAAAGCATCACATTTAAGAATTTAATCAAACTCTGTACATAACAAATCTTCTTTCATGAGTACTACCCCCATTGTGAGAATTATTGACATGTACAGCTATAGAACTGTCTTCTTCCTCATCAGTAATATGTCTCACATGTTCTAACAGCCTAGTTTTAAAACACTTCTTACTCTCCCCCACATAAAATATGTTACAAGCGCATCTTAGAGCATTCTCCATATGCCAACCTCTTGAATGTACAGAGTCCCATATGTTGTCCATCCTTTCCCCTCATCAGGAATGACAGAACAAAATAATGGTAGACCCTACCTATCAACCCCCTACTGTATAGCATCTGTACCAAGCTTGACATAATTTGGGACTGAGCCCCAAAAACATGGCCATACTTGAAATATTGCTGTTATACACTGAGAAAATTGCTGGTGTTACAGGGTTTGTTGTTACATATCTTTTCTGAGGGATATAAAATCTGAAACACAAATGGATGTTGGCATGTACTGATTGCAATCACCAGAGTATGCTACTGATTTGCCAAGGGCAACACCTGTATGGAGAACAGACCAAATATAACAGGCAAACCTTTGACCATTATGGGGATAGCCCTACAGATGAGAGCTATGCAGACACAGAACTTTGTCAGATTGAAACCCACGCAGAAGTAGCATGTTAGCATGTTCAGACAAACCCTGTTAAACAAGCAGTATTAAAAACATATAACAGCAATACTCACATTCTGCCCCTAAGTCTTGAATATTTTCCACTGTTTAGTTGGCTTGTCTCCCCAGGTCTTGTTCTAAGAGGTATTAGCTCACCAGGATCTCTTCCTCACAGGTAAGGGAAAGGGCCAACACCTAATGGAGTAGTCAATTATACAAGTGTGTTGCCATGGCATTGGTTATTGGAATAACTACACAGCTGCTCTGCATGCAATCAGCAACTAGGGAACACCAGTTGGTGCTCAGGCTATCACATGTTCATGAGCATTACGTACAAAAGACAAGCTGCCATCTATTCAAACCACATTTGTCATAGACAGTCCATCAGTGCAAAGCTGATGTAGTGTGAGAAAAAAAAATAAGAAAGGATATATCTATGAAATAGCCAGAAAAAAAGATATGTGAAACAAGTAAGCATGTAATTGAATGCAGTAGGTGGGCTGTAATAATGTGAAAAAGGGGTTTGAAAGCATATGTCTCAACAAGACCTGCTGTACTGATATACTGCTGAACAGCACTGATGGCCATAGCATGTGGATAGCCCTACAGTTGAGAGCTATGCAGACACAGAGCTTTGTCAGACTGAAACCCATGCAGAAGTAGCATGTTCAGACAAACCCTGTTAAACAAGCAGTATTCAAAACATATACAAAAGATAAGCTGCCAACTATTCAAACCACATCTGTCATAGACAGTCCATCAGCACAAAGCTGAAGTAGTGTGAGAAAAAAAATAAGAAAGTATAGCCTAGGCTGTAGTGACTAGGCCAGCTACTGGGATGTTGTACATATCCATATGTTACCTGTGCATATAACTATGATACACATTTTGTCTTGTAAATATAAGACAACTATACAGAGCATGTGCAGAGTAAAGTACTTCTGCAGATGTGTGTGTTGAACTGCATGTTATATACTGAGCTCATACCATTCAACTGTCCAGTGTTCTTCACACTGACCATATCTGTGCCTCATATTTGTAGTCATTTACCTATACAGTTGTGTTATGTCAGTCAAATCCTTGCACAATCTGTGAAGACTGGCATTACAACATCTCGCTTCCCTCTGTATTTATCACAGCTCTGTACATCAATCTCATTCTTAACACTGTACCCAAGCACTTTCTCTCCACTCCTCATGCAACCTCACACTTCCAAGATATCAGCAAACAGTCTGGCTAACACACCACTGCCATTTCCACAAAACAACCCCATGCTTCCACAGGTGTGTAATGTGGACCAACAGACTTGCCAGTATTCATCCTCTTCATAGCTATCCTTACATTCTCCTTGTTAAGCAATTGCACTTCCTGATTCACCATACCCACATCATCCAACCTTCTCTGTCTCATTCTCTTCATTCATCAGCCTCTCAAAGTACACTGTCCATGTGCTCAACACACTTTCCTCACTTGTGAGTAAATAAACGTCATCATCCTTTAACACCCTTGTCTGCTGCACATCTTTCCTAGCTCTGTGCATCTGTCCAGCCAATTGGTACAATTCCTTTCATCCCTCCTTAGTGTCTAACCTGTCATTGATCTCTTCATATGCCCATCCTCAGCCTTTACCACCTCTATCTTTGCCATGCACATCATCTCCTTATACTTCTGCTTACTTTCCTCATCTGTCTGACAATCCCACTCCTTCTTCCCCAACCTCTGTCTCTGTATACTGTCTAGTACTTCCTCAGTCCACCAACAGGAGTCTTTGTACTGCTTCCTCCATCCACATGTCACCCCAAGCACCCATCTAGCTGTCTCCCTTACCAGCTCTGCTCTACTTAACCAGATATTTGTTAGATTGTCACTGCCACCCAGTGCCTGTATCAACTCTTCCACCTCACAAGCACACTTTTCCAATTCATACCATGTGATCCTTGGTGCTGCCCCCACACTCCTCATCTCGATCCCAACATCATCTCACATACCAACATTCTCTGCTGCCTAAATGCACTTTCCCCTGTCACCACTTTACAGTCTCCAATCTCCTTCAAACTGGCCCTCCTACATTGGATATACTCCACCTGTGTGCATCTTACTCCACTCTTGATTGTCACCCTATAATCCTCCCTCGTGTTATACTGTGTATTCACCACAGCCATGTCCATCCTTTTTGCAAACTCCACTAACATCTCACCATCTCCTCTCCTTTTAACACCCTACATACCCATCAATTCCCCATCCCCTCTGTTCCCTTCACCAACATGCCCATTGACATCTGCTGCAATGACCAGTCTGTCACCCTTGGGTACAGTCATCACCACGACATCCAGCTGACATCACATCTCTCTTTCTCACCCATCGCACAACCAACTTGCATAGCATATGCACTAACAACAGTTATCATTACACCATCAGCTTACAGCTTCAGAAACATCACTCTATCAGACACTATGACATCCTCCAAAAAACACTCTTGGCATACAGTTCCTTCAACAGAAGCCCTATCCCCTTCCACCTCCACTCCACACCTTGATAGCACAAATGTGACCTGCCTACCATACACCCAGCCATAATCCCCTTCCATGTGGTCTCTTGCACACAAACAATATATCAACCATCCCCTGGCCATCATACCAGCTATCCTGGTCCCTATACCACTCATACTGCCAACATTAACAATTCTTACCCTCAATACTACCTTCCTAGCCTTTCCCCTCTCTTCCTGCCATATGACTGTTGGACATCCTCCAGAGGATGCCTGTCAGTGCAAAGGCTACTATGCTATTGAATGACTCAAGTATGTTACAGCAATATTGAGACACTGTCACTGATTTTGTCCCATTGCATCTATGTATGCATGGCATCCTACAGATGTCTTGCTGTAACAGGTTGGGAGGGATGACTGCACAGCAAGAGTGTGAATTTAGTGTGCCATACTGACATAGAATAGACATGTATGTGAGTCATTAGCTATGCACATGTCAGTATGAGTAGGTGTATGTGTCCACCTTATGCGAACAGACATGGGATGCTAAAATGTCAGTTAATACAGCTGTACATGTTGTACACATGTGCAATGTTAGTTACTGTGCACCCCAAAGTGTGACATTTCTACAGCTACTGGTTGTTGCATTGCCCTGACACAGCCATGGTAAGTGCAATAAGCATGATTATCATTACCAAATTGGAGAGGTGTCAAACTGTGTTATGACTTTCTGGCCATGCCCACTAAAGATAACTTATTGAACACATACATGGCTGTATGGACTCAGCAATACCTTACTTGTCATACCTGCCTCCACCAACGTAGAGTAATCCCCTTTGCTGGACAGCAGCATTACACAAACCACAGACTTGGTCCCTATAGTGACTGTACAGGGAAAATTAGGGGCAGAAACCAACCTGACATCAAGTCAGCCATTGTCTGAACAAGCATACAAGGTCACAGGTGGATTACTGTAAGGCCAACTATGAGTACAAATTGGAGACATACACCAGGGGCAATCACATGGCCATCTTCCCATATGTCTGCAATCTTGGAGGCAACATACCAACCCAACCTGTAATGGTGGTCAATCAGATCACATACACACACAACATAGCTGCAGGCAATTTGATGCAGATAAGATTAGGGCAAACATCCCCCTGGCTCAGCATCACTATAAGTAGATATATACTGCACCCACACCCCTCCCCTCATCACCAGTCAGCAGGTACATATTGCCTACTGAAAGGCAACAAATGTAAGTATCCATGGGACATCATATCATCCCTGTCTGCATCCTACATGAACTCAGGCATGTGCTCCCAGCTGCATTTCACACTGTAGCCACACCAAGCCGCAGCACCATCCACACACCATCCGCATGGAGGATGGCTAATGTTATCCATTTACACAGATCTGAATGAGGAAAGACAGATCATGCAAACAAATTGATCTCACTTTAGGCAATATGACTCACCAAGACCAGGAGTGCAATGCAAGCTGATCATATGCTGATAGATTACAGGGGTATGGTGTGGTTGTGAGTGGTGGCTACTGGTATGATTTTGAATGTTGGCTACTGGTATTCAAGGTACATGTGTAGGTACTGGACATACTGTTGCCAAATGTATGGGGTCCTGTGATGTGTTTCCCTGTTAGTGTCTACCAGGTGCAATGTCACATCACTGGTTGGAGACCTTTTCACCAGCAGAATGCAACCTGATATCGGAAGCCATAATACAGAACCACACAGTACTGTTGGGCCAAGGCCAGCAACATCTGTGGGAGAGGAGAACCCTGTGGGATGTCCCTGTCCACAGGTTAAAATTAGGTGGGCCTGCATGCACATACATATGAGCAGGTGTGGCATCATGCCACCAGCCTCATATGCCATGCCTGGCAAAGGGATGCTGCTGTGTCAAGGGACCCCGCAACCACAGGTGAGAGCCCAGCCATGCAGCCCCCACTGACAAATGAAGATCTCCCTGCCAAGCATGGGCCAGACATCACAGTACAACACCGGATACAAAGCCCCACTTGCTGGAGGTGGGTATCACCCATACAATGGACAAGGAGCATTCAGGTAAGGTCCCAGTGGTGATTAGTAGACTATTGTATGAGACATACTTGTATCTGTACAGTATCTACATGCATGTGCCAGGTCAGATTGCTGTTGTGTATGGGGACTTCTAATGCACATAAGTGCAAATCTGTGGTGAAGGACAGCAAATTGTATAGTGTTGGATGTTGTACTGTAAATGTGCAGACATGCTGCACCCATGCTTTACCAAGGGCACATGTGAGTCTGCTGACAATGCCTCTCTCCCACAACTACATAGGTCACGCTCATCTACATATGGGACAGCAGCCTGAAGCTGATGAGTATGGAATTGTTCAGTTGTGCTTTGGCAATACCCCAGACATGTGGAGGGCATGAAAGTTACGATGTACACAACTATGACTAATATTCATATTGCTTTATGTGCATGTTCACTTGTGGTGTTGTTAATTGTATTGCATCACAGTTGTCACCACAGGGGCAGATCTGAAGAGAATGTAACATTCCTGTAGCATACCTCACAACCTGTCAGTGCAAGATGTCTGGACAGACACCAGCAAAATGTGTTGGACAAACTGACTAAGGTAGGGACATGTGTGAAACATTACTGCTATATAGTGGATATAAAATGTATACACACACCTTTTAAGATGCTGTTTGTTTCTGATATATATACTGATTGACACCACAATAAGTCAGTCCACACCTTTCCCAACCTTTAATGTGATCCATGACATGAACAATTCACTTGTAAAACCAAACATCTGGACTCATAGGTTCATAGGTTCATAGGTTCATACTAGGCTATCTGCCCAAGGGCATTTATAAGCCTAGCCCATAGTTATGTGGCTTTCGCCACCCCTTTAGTTTGAATAAAAACTATGCCTATCATTTTTCTGTGCCTCTGTCAAGCAGTGACACTGAAGTAATCCCTGGGGTATATCTGCGATCTCCCATCCATTGGTCAAGATTCCTCTTGAACAAGGCCAGCGAGGTGCTCTGCCTCACATGTACCGGAATTTTGTTCCACAGCATCTCTGGGTGATGAATCTGTCCCTCCAGCACGTTCTATTTATAACCGTGTCAAGGTTTAAGTCTCCCGCCCTTGTGGTTCTGAGGGATCTAGATTTTTTGAGGTGAAGCATATTCATCAAATCTGGGTTTGACATGGCCTTATATGTCAGGCACAGGTCACCTCTGAGCAAGCGGTATGAGACTGAATAAAGCTGGAGTTCTTTCAGTCGGGCAGCATAAGACATATTTTTGAGACCCTTTATCCTTTTGGTGAGGAACTTTTGGGGCCTTTCAAGCTGCATCAGGTGTCTGGTCAGATACATTCGAACGGGCATTGTACTCAATCATAGGTCTAATGAGTGATGAGTACAGGGGACGATGACCTCCCTTGATCTAGATGTGAATCCCTTCATGATCAGGTGGGCGATATAGAAGGTTTTCCTAACTACTTTAGCAACATGAGTGTCAAACGAAAGGCTACTGTCAACTTGGGTCCCCAGATCCCTGATGACTTTTCTGTGCTCAGTGGATTGTCACCTATATGGTAGCTAGGGGTAACCTTGTTTTTCCCGAAGGGTATGACTATGCATATTTTGGTGTTTAACTTCAGGCCATGGCTCTGGCACCAGTTATCCATTTCTGTGAGGCCCTTCTGGAGGATATCTGTGTCAGATGTGTTTTCGACTATGGCCCAGTTTGCAGTCATCTGCAAACTTTGTCAGCCATAACCCTCCTGTGTTTGCTTGTACTTCAGAAAAGTAGATGCCGAACAAGAGTGGACCCAGGACTGAGCCCTGTGGGACACCACTTGTGACAGGCTTTGAGTCTGACATGGCTCCAGCAACTCTGACCCTGTGGGTTCTGTCGCTAGCCAGTTTGCAACCCATCTTGTGATGTATGGGTTTACATTCAAGCTGATGAGTTTTTCGATGATACCTGAGTGGGGTATTGTGTCAAGGCCTTTGCCAGGTCGAGGTAGGCTGTATGGACTGCCTTTCCCTCATCAATGGCCTTGGTGACTGTCTCAAAAAGTCAACCAAGTTTAAGAGGCAGGATCTGCCTTTGACAAAGCCAAACTGGGTTGGATCCAAAGTCTGCAAGTTCCCTATGTCTTTATTTATGAGTTCCATTATGATCCTCTCCATGGCTTTGCAGAAAAGGCTTGTCAAGCTAATGGGCGGTAATTTCCAGGGTCTGTGGAGGCACCGCCTTATGAAGTGGGACCACAGTCGCCGGCGCCACTCCTTGGGTAATGATCCTGAGGTGAGGCTAAGATTAAACAGCTGTCCTAACTGTGGGTTTAATTCCTCATTGAGTTCATAAAGCACACAGCCGGGGACACCATCCGGTCCCATGGATGCTGTGTTTTTTGCCTTAGTGAGGGCAGTTCTCACCTGGGCGTTGGAGATGTTTGGGGGCTACAATCCTCTGGAATAGATATCTCTCCTTTGGGGAGGGGGAGAAGTTTGCACTGAACCTGTCAGCCAGTATGTTAGCAATGTGTGTAGGTTCAGTAATTTTCACATCATTTTGAACTAATTCTGAGCATATCTGGGAGTTTCCTCCTAGGTTTCTAACATAGCTAAAGAAGGCCTTATGATTGTCTTTAGAGTCCTTGGCGATTTTTCTCTCAAAATTTGCCTTGGATGATTTTATGAGAGCTCTTAGTTTTTACTTATAATGATCAAAGGTGTCTTACCTTTCAAGGATTTTGCTCTATCTTGTAGTAGCTTCCTCCTTTTGTTGTAGAGCTTGTTTATGGCTGGGGTCCACCAGACTGGACACTTGCCTTTGGTACAGAGAGTCTTAGTTTTGTTTGGGATTGCCTGATCCATGCAGTCCTGTAGGTGCTGGTAGAAGGCATTTGTAAGTGATTCAGCGGTTTGAGTAATGTTTACCACTGGCTCAGGGGCCTTAAAGGAGACCACACTAGTTTTTAGAAGTGTGAAATCGGCTTTTGAGAAGTTTTTCACTGTGGTCTTTTTGTTTCAGGTGGGGGCGGCATGAGGACCTCCAGCGAGATTAGTTTATGGTCTGATCTCACCAGTGAGGGGTATACTCGGTGTTGAACATTTTGATCCCATGTTCATGATGATGAGATCAAGTATGTTTTCACCTCTTGTGGGGATGGTGACTAGTTGTTCCATGGCATTTGAGTTTATGAACTCCAGGAATCTTTGGGTTAGAGTGTTCGGGCTTGAGTAGTGTTCCCAGTCTATATTAGGGTAGTTGAAGTCACCTAGTATGATGGTGTTTGGAGATACATTTATCCCTCCAATGTTTTCAGGAAGGCCATGTGAGGTTCCTGAGTTTGAGAGGGTGGCCTGTAACATGCTACAAATTGCAGAGCAGTCTTGCCTATGGTTAATTGCACCTGGATGGTCTCCGATGCATCGTGCGTTGCCACCAACCTTGAGGTGTGGGTGTCCTTTATGAATATGGACACCCCTCCTTTCTTGGTGTTGTCCGGATTTTGGGGCGAACGTATGATATGAGGTGAAACCTGTTAGTGCTGGGGTGCTCTCAGGAGCCTTGAACCAGGTTTCTGTCACAGCACAGACATCGATGTTCTCCATATTGAGAAGGGCCTCGAGTGCATGCATCTTGAGATTGAGACTTCTGGCATTGAGCAGCATTACCCTTAGTTTTTTCCTTTTGGTGTTCTAGGGTGGTAGGTTTAGAATTTGAGCCTTGCCTAAAAAAGGCACTATGGGGGTGGCAAGAGCCTTTGCCAATATCCGGAAGCCCAGGGGTGACAGGTGCAAGCCGTCCCTTGCGAAGCAGCGTGGCTTGTCCAGCATGTCATCCCAGGCAGACAGACATTGGATCCCCTTTGAATGACACCAGAATTTAAGCCAATTATTAAAGCTGATCATCTTATCACTGTATTGTGGCATCATTCTAGGTGAAGGTAGGATACTGCTCAAGGTCAGGGTCATACCTGCCTGGGCTACATAATCAGAGAGCTCCTCGACGTCCCTTTTCATGTAGTCCAAGGAGGTGCACCTACAACCCTGGACAAGTGTGAGGGTAGCAGATGTTGTGCCAGTATGCTGTTTCAGTCAGGTATGATACCTGATGCTGCCATATGTGTCAGTATGCTCACTGCAGCCTGTGTGGCAACTATATCACATACGTGGGCATTTTTAAAGCAGACAGAACAATAATAGGTTCCAAACATCTGGTTGTTCAGACACATCTGTACAGAGGACTGGTATGGCCTGTACAATGGTTTCACATGCTGCATGTGAAGCAGATGGCATTACCACACTATATAAAGTAATGGTATCAGGAGGTGGTCACCTGCCATATATGGTACACACACACACACACACACACACACACACACACACACACACACACACACACACACACACACACACAAACACACACACATACGCATGCACCAGTATTGCGATTAGAACTCCTACCTATCTATTTATATCTACTATAGTGTTACACAGTTATCAGATGCACCACGGAGATTACACAATTTCATCTCGTCCAAAGGTACCTGTAAGGTGAATGACATTAACAGGACTACAAAATTAGGATGAGTATGGTGGTACACAACTCAAAATGATATAACCATCACAGTACACGATTCTCACACAAACACACACTCACACAAACAGTTGCCAGTATTGAGAATAGAACTCCTGCCTGTCTAGTTTTTTGTATTATGCAGTTAGCAGATGTGCCATGCAGCTTACACAATTTCAACCTGTCCAAAGATACTTCTAAGATGAATGACAACAGCAGCACTAGTAAAGTTGGGTGGGAGAAGTGAATTGGGTGGTACACAAATCAAAATGGTATAAGCCACACAGTACCTGACTCACACACACACACACACACACACACACACACACACACACACACACACACACACACACACACACACACACACACACACACACACACAATTGCCAGTATTGGGATCAGAACTCCGGCCCATCTAATTATTTCTACTACAGTGTTATGCAGTTATCAGATGTTCCCCAGAGCTTATAAAATTTCACCTATTCCAAAGGTACTTTTAAGGTGAATGACATCAACAGGACTACTAAATTGGAAGGAGGGGAAGTGTAAAGGGTGGTACATAAGTCTAAAATTGTATAACCCACAAAGTACATGACACACACACATACACACACACACACACACACACACACACACACACACACACACACACACACACACACACACACACACACACACACACACACACACACACACACACACACACACACACACACACACACACACACACACACACACACACACAGTTGCCAGTATTGGGATGAGAACTCCTGCATATCTAGTTATGACTACTATAGTGTTATGCAGTTATCTGATGCACCACGGAGCTTGTACAATTTTATCTCATCCAAAGGTACTTCTAAAGTGACTGACAGCAACAGGACTACTAAATTGGAGTGAGGGGAAGTGTACAGGGTGGTATATAACCCAGACAGTACATGATTTCCACACACACACACACACACACACACACACACACACACACACACACACATACACACACACATGCAAACCCATTTGCCAGTATTGGGATTAGAACTCCTGCCTATCTAGTTATTTGTACTATAGTGTTATGCAGTTACTCCACATGCTACATAGCTTACTGGACTTACAACTGGACAAAGGTGATGATAACTGCACATCTGAGGTAAAGTATTATAGGTGATAGAAAGTCTGCCTTCAGTTTCTTCCGTACATCCTGCTAGTTCTTTCTGTCTTGCACATTAAATGGCATTATAGCTTTGCACTTCAACAGGTTATTGTATCAATAAGTGTATCACACCTGGGAGCCATCAGCAGTACTTGTTCATTGCAGAGTTAGCCCCAGTACTTACTACTTATGACCACCGCTCCTGGCATGACTGAAGTGTGGTTTTCTGTGCTTTCACCCATTAACCTGGTGCACTTGTTCATTCCACTATATCACCAAATGAGGAAATATGCACTCTCCAGCAAAGATTGGACTTGCTGGTCAAGAGGATAAGATCAACACCTGCACCACACCATGTGGACCACATAGCTCGCCACATTACCCACTATGACAGCCCTGACATAAACTGAAAAGCCACACACCCACCTTCACAGGAGCACTCAGTGTACATTTACACAAACAGCATAAATCAACAAGACAGACACTCACTCAGAAACCATGACATAGCACATGCCAAAGAACACATATGTCACCTACATAGTGTGCCCCTCAACCTACGCTCCTAAGGCTGACCACCTTGCACAATACAGTGATCATGGGTGACTCAGCACTGCTGCACACATATGCCCCATTCACTACGTTGATTATGGAGGAGGTAACAGCCAACTGTCTATCACGTGGCAGTATCCAACACATGACACACCCAGTCAGGCCAATCCACAACAGCTACAAGTATCACTCTGTCATCATCCATGTGGGTGTGAATGACCCGAGAAAAACCTCCCTGGGCTACATGACAAGAGATGGTTGAACACTTGGATTATGTGGTCCAGGCACGTGTGACAGTAGCCCTGAGCAGTATACTGCCATCATCCAGAATGATGCTACAGTACTAACAACAGATAATTGACTGCAACATTGGCTTATGTGCCGTGTGTCATTCTCAGGGGATCCAGTATCTCTCTGCTTGAGATAACATGATTGACAGACCTCAATGCCTTGCCAGAGATGTCCTAAATCTGTCAGCCCTGGGTTTCCAGGTACAAGGTAAGTGTCTTGTCACCCCTATAGTGCCTTATTAGGCAGTGTTCCAAATCAAATTACCACTGTAACAGGTAGACACGTATACAATCTGAAGGTCATGCTGCTCAACAGTAGACGTCTAACTGATCAAGATGCAGTCACACAAAGCACGCCTCAGAGTGGAGGATTTTGACATTTGTGCTGTAACGGAGAGGTTGTTCACAGCGGCAGACAGCAGTCCTGCACTAACAGGCTATGACGCATTCCACAGCTATCAGCACCAAAACATGAACCACACCTCCACAGGTGGTGTTGTCTCCATATTCATAATGGATATGCACACCTCCAGACTAGTATCCCAGCATAATGCATCGGAGGTACTTCCGGTAAAACTGACTTTGGGGAACAGTGCAATCCACACCATAGCCTGTTATCGGTCCCCAGCTATGTCCCTAGACTATCAGTGCACATTCCTCAACACGCTGGCATCTATGAAGGTCCAACCCAACACTGATATAGTAGGACACTTCAACTACCCCTCCATCACCTGGGAAAAGTATTCCAGCACCAGTATACTGGCCCAACGCTTCATGGAATTCATCAGTTCCAATGCTCTGGACAGGCCCATACTGACCCCCAGTACAGGATGCAACATCCTTGACCTGTCATGATTACTTACATATGGGACTGTTGCTCGACCACAGTTGTCAATCCCTACCTGGTCAGATCCAAACCTGATGTAATTAACATGGAGTTCAACATCTCACCCACACCCCACACAAAGGTAAGCACCTTGCAAAACCTCTCCAATGCTAACATGCAGTCATAAAAACATGAGTGGATGACTTCACTGCACCCATGCCAATGGGAAATAACTGCATGACTGTCGCATCATAAACATATGCACTGCACAAACATGTACATGGATGCATTGTATTAGCCATAGCCAAAACAACACAGACACTGTCCTCCAAACACTGGAAGCAAATGTGATGGTCCCCTGCCATTACTAAAGTGTACAACAGATGGGGGACACTGCTGCAGAAAAATGTGGTGCCCCAAGACTGGTGAACCCCCTTATTAACCTCACACAGAACTTGGGATCCCTCATGGTATCACCTACAGGCAGATATGAAGGCAGAATTGCAGCAGACACTGACAACAATCACCAAAGCCTTTGATAGTTATATCAGCAACCTCCACAACAATAACCACAAGTATTGTGACTTACTGCACAATGCTAATTCCTATCCTGAGAAAACAGATATTGGCCACAGTCTTGCCAACAATTTCAGTGCCAGCTTTACCCCTCTCTAACCGTCAAGGTGTAAATCACAATGGCAGAGGAATGCCAGGCACCCAGCATTACTGCAGGCCAGGTTAGACATGCATTGTCCACAGGTAAGGATACAGCTTCCATGGGACCCCAACATATCCGTGGCTGTGTTCTACATGACATACAAAGAGATATGGCACCACATCTGTGTGCTCTGGTCAGTCACAGACTCACCTCAGGCTTTGTCCTTCCAAAATGGCACACTCCTTCAGTCACCCTCTCCATAAAGGGGTAGCATCTACAGACCCTGGGGATTATTGGGCCCTTAGCCTGACAAGTCTACTATGTACGGGTATGGACACATCATCAGGCACCTGATTGACCAAGATATGGGTGGTCTCCTAACTCTGGACCCTACACAGTTTGGCTTTGTGAATGGCAGATCATGCCTGCTCAACCTGGTTGACATCTTTCAGTGAATCACCAGGGCTGTGTATGACAGTAAGGCACTGCATACAGCCTATCTCAATCTGGCCAAGGCTTCTGATATCATTTCTAAGTCAGGGATTATTGATAAACCCAACATACTAGGCATCAACACCTATATCAGTGGGTGGTTTGCAAATTGTTTCACTGAACACACAGTGTGACAGTGGCAAACTCCAAGTCAGACTGTCAAAAAACACAAACGAATGCAACCAAAATATAAATAAATAAAACACAAAGTCTCCAGATAAGATGAAATCTGCTTTACAGCTTTACTGGTGTCTCCTGGTACCTCGGCTAAAAAGCCTTCAAGGGATAATTCATACACCAAAACACATCTTTTTATATACAAAATCACCACTTGTAGGTTAATTAATTAATTACAATGACATCATGAATTAAGTGACAAATTTCCATTAAAAAAAACACTCCCCGCGATTCATAAAGCTTGCTCCAGGTGCAGGCATAGCATTGGCGTTCTAACACCAAATATGGCCGCTGAGCGATCCAGGTATGAGCTGCTCCCATGTGCACTACCCGTGTATGCTATGCCCGTATAACTCCTGGGCCCTGTATGCTAATTACCCCATGTGTGGCAGTGTAGCATGCAAATGAAGGTATGTAGCGATCCAGGAAGTGGTGCAGGCGTAGTGTAAGCATGCAGAAATGTAAATCGTAGAAAACGGTTTACATTTTTACAAACATAAAATCGGAGCCATGACAGCTGACCAAACACATGTATTATATTGTTAATATATGCCAATGGCTAAATATATAGCTATTGGCATAAAAAAATGTACAAAATATAAAATTAACATTTAATATATATATAGCCGCACTATCGCGACATGGAAGCGCAGGGCAGCGGTGCGCAAAGGGGATCGCAAGGAAAATATAAAAATATAGAATAAAACTGCAATGTAACACATATTACGATTTCCCCATAATAGTCAATGGCAGGCATGCTACACCATACTATGGCGCAAGATTTGCTAAGGTGCTGTGACAGTGTTATGCGCGGTAGGTAGGAATTAGTAGGCAATGCCATGCAAATGAGAGGAGTAATAGTGAATCACAGATTCCCTGCTGGTGTAAGGATGCACCTCACAGTGTAGCATTATAACACCGAGGTGTGCCCTTGAGATAAAGATGACATCAAGAGAGGGGTGTGTCGCCATTGCTGTAAGCACATTGGAGCATTGCTAAACCGGTTTGCCCCTAGCTAAGCAAAGCTGAAGGATAGGGGTGTGTTGAACTGGCCATAGCTTTGCTTAGCTGAGAGTACACAAGGTAACCGAGTATGCATGTGAATGGAGATGAAAACGCGCATAAACCCGGTAAACGGGTTTGCGTGGAGCACACTGCAGCTGAAATAGGAAGGATATAGGAAAGAAATAAGGAAATGCTGAAGCAGGGAAATTGGAGTACAAAGAGCCTACAGTGTGCCATAGACAACAGCTAACATGGCTGCAAGCAGCTACCTGCAGAACAGGAAAGGAGAGGGGCTGTACTACAAAGAAAACAGTAAAGTGTCAAAGCAGAACAAGGCCAATTTGCAGTATATCAGCTACAAGACACATTTTGCCATGACTGGGTAGGGAAAGTACAAAAAAAGAAAGACGGCAGGTGGATGCATGCCTGATAATGGGAGAGGATCCAGGTTTAAAAGTGAATTAAAGGGCAACAGTTTATTCTAGGCAGGCAAGCATATCTCCACAGTAAAGGCCCCACACCTGCAGTACTCATTGTAAAACCCATAATTAAGACATGCTGCAGCTGGAATAGCTCATATACACCCACTGACATCAGGAGCATCTATAGCACAATAGTTTAAAGTGTGAAAGCACCTCACACACATTTGTGTATTCCCATACACTCTGCACCAGTGGTGTATAGAGACAGGGAACGTTTAGTATGTACATGTTAGGGTCTGCCACAGCTTTGATCCACCAGCATGTGTTGGAGACTGAAGGTGGTGTGGAGGATGATGCACACGACCACCTCAGGCACCAGAGGAGGAGGAGAGTGTTCAGACCCAGGGTATCCTACCAGTGGCGACATGAACTGGAGATAGTCGAGCATTACAGGGTAGACAGGGACATCCTACAGCAAGTTGTGGTGAGAGGTGAACACATCCCAGTGGATACGAAGATATGTGCAAGCCTGAGAATACTAGCGACAGGTACCTTTCAAAGACCAACTGGGGATATCATAAGGATCTCACAGGCATCAGCATCCAGGGTACTACACCAGTTCCTGGATGCCATGTTACTACATACCAATGAGCACATATACTTCCCCCGAATGCAGGAGGAGTTGGCCAGCAATATGCATCTCTTCCAACATGTGGCAGAATACCCGGAGATACTGGATGAAATAGACTGCACGCACATACACATCAAGTCACCACACGGTCAGCAGGGTAGGCACTACATAAACCACAAGGGATACCCCTCCATCAACTGCCAGATCATGTGCAATGTCCAGGGCATTATCATGGATGTGTGTGCCGGCAGCACTGGAAGCTATCAAGACTCCCACATCTGGCATGCCTCGCAGCTGTATCAGTTATTTGCCAGGGGGGACATCCCAAATGGCCACCTGGTGGGGGATGCTGGCTATGCACGGAAACCATGGATGATGACTCCCATCAGAAATGCACACACACCCGTGCAAGAATGCCATAATGAGGCATACGCACAAACCAGAATCATCATAGAGCATGTGTTTGGGATGCTGAAATCATGGTTCCATTGCTTGGACTTATCTGGTGGAGCTTTGCAGTACTCTCCAGGCACGTGGGCCCACATCATTATAGTATGTGCCATGCTACACAATATGGTCTTGTGGAAAAAGCTGCAGCAGTTACAGAATGGTGAAGGCACTCACAGCCCACCACCATTGCCAAAGGCCCCACAGGTACAGAGGTACTCAGACCACGAACACCCTGAGCCAGCCCCAGTAGGCAGATGGAGGTGTGCCCAGTATGTCCATGCCTTGGCAAAGAGGGAATGTATAGCACACACACTGACAGTGTAGGCACCTAGGGACTGACACCTTTCTCCACCTGCACACACAGTAAAAATGGATGGCACACACACAAAACTACCTGTAAATTGTCATGTATAGGCAGTCTACTATGTGCATCCAACATAGGTAGCCCTCAACTATTGCACACACAACTGCCATTGGCACAAGGTAAGTCAACACCTGAACAGTAAATTAAGCTATCAGCATGTGCTGATACTGTATGTATAGCTTCATAGGTAGGTACTTGGCCAACTACCAGAGGTCATTCATAAGCCCAGCCAAAATGTGTCAGCTTTTGCCACCCCATTGATTCATTAACTGTCCCTCTGTGGAGCAGAGCCAATGGCGGGATCCCTGGGGTGCATCTACTGTTCCCCATCCACTCTTCAAGGTTTCTCTTGCAGAGTGTTAGTGAGGGGCTCTGTATAATGCAGTTAGGGATGTTGTCCAAAGTATGGGGAGTGTCTGTGACAGGAATCCATCCCTCCAGCATCTTCCAGGTTTTATTGTGGCAAGGTTCAGCTCACTACAGTGTGTGGCTCACTGTGACATGGATTCCCATAGGTGGAGCATATCCATTAAGCCTGAGTTTGACATGGCTGTGTTGGCCAGCAGAGATCATCTCTGGGTAAATGAGATGCCACTGAGTAAAGCAGGAGTTTATTCAGTCTGGCTGCATAGGCCATATGCTGGAGGCCAGTATTCCCCTTGGCAAGGTACATTCATGGACCTCCCAACTGTTGGAAGTGTCTTCTGAGGTACATCCCAAATGGGTTATTATACCCTTTGATGGGAGTGATGAGTAATGAGTAAAGGGGCACTATAACCCCAGTATGTCTAGATGGGATTAGTAATCAGATGGCCTACATAGAAGGATGCCCTAACTACTTTGGAGATATGATTGTCAAAGGGGAGATCACTATCTACCTTAGTCCCCAGGATACCCCATTACCTCATCATTATTAAAGGGGCTGCCACTTATGAGTTAATATGTGGGTGCTTAATATTCCACAATGGAATGATCATGCAGTTAGTGGCACTTGCCTGAAGGCCATGACGTTGACACTCTGTGACGGTCTCTGTGAGGCCCCTTGAGGGATGTCTGTGTCAGCTGGTCTATCAATCATGGCTCCCAGTTTGCAGTCATTGCCAAACATGGTCTTCCGTAGTCCACCTGTGTTTGCCTGTACCTCTGAAAAGTATATGCCAAACAGTAGGGCTCTGAGGACTGAGTCCTGTGGGACACCAGTCGTGACTGGTCAAGAGTTGGACCTGGAGACCGCTAGTCATACCATGTGGGTTCTGTGTGTAAGCCCATTGACAACCCAACCTGTGATGTATGGGTGTATGTACAGGCTGGTGTGTTTATCAAAAATACCTGAGTGGGGCATGGTGTCAAAAGCCTTGGCGAGGTCCAGGTAGTATGTGTGAACCACCTCTCCCATCATCTAACGTCTTAGTGACTGTATGTAAGATGTCAAACAGGTTCAGTAGGCATGAACTGCACTCAACCAAGCTGACCTGGGTTGGGTCACGTGTTCGGAGGTTACCAATGTCTTTGTTAATGAGTGCCATGAGGATGCGATCCATACCATTTCAGACCAGGCTAGTCAGGTTTATGGGGTGGTAGTTACCATGGTCAGTTGTGATTCCTCCTTGATGGAGTGGAATAACCATTGCACATGCCATTGTACGGGCATGTAGCCTGTGGAGAGGCTGAGGTTGGAAAGCTTAATTAGGTGGGGGGGGGGGGTCAGGTTATTTTGTACCATTTGCAAGATGCAGTCTGGGACAACATCTGCCTCCACTGACGCTGTGTTCTGCTGTTAGAGAGGGCCATTACCACCTGTGTGCCTCTGATGTGTGGGATAATGTACCTTTTGGGTAGTGTTGTGGGCTCTTTAGGGGGTGAAATATGCACTGAATGTATCTGCAAGGATGTTGGTGATATCAGTAAGGCCAGCATATTTTGTGCTATATTTCACCAGCACAGTGCAAATCTGTGTGTCACCACTTAGATCCTTGACATAGCCAAAAAAGGCTTTGTGGTTATCTTTCGAATCCTTGCATATTTTCCTGCTGATGTTAGCCTTGGATGATGTCATGAGGGACCTACGTATCATACTAATAGTGGTCACGGATTTCTGCCCTTCGTGGGATTTGCTGTTTGTCTGGAACACTGTCCTACTTCTGTAGTATAGCCTGTTTATTGCAGAGGTCCACTAGACTGGTGTCCTTGTCTAGGAAGAGTGAGTCTTGGTTTACCAGTGATGGCACAATCCATACATCAGTGTAGGTGCTTATAGATTGCATTTATAAATCTGTCTGTATCTTGAGCAGTGTTTCCCCTTAGCGTGGGGCTGCAAACCCACCCACCCCTGTCACTAGTAGTGTAAATTTAGCTGTAGGAAAGGTATACACTGTGGTATCCATGGGTGGGGGAAATGCTTGGGTGTGGAAACAGTGAATAGTTTATGGTCAGATCTAACCAGTGACCGGTTAACCTCTGCTGTGGTACACCTGTTGCTCATGTTGGTGATGACCATTTCTAGTATGTTTCTACCCCTCATTAGGGAGGTTACCACCTGATACAGGGCATATGAGGTGACACATTCCAGGAAGCACTGGGCCTGGAAGTGAATACTGGAGTAAGTTTCCCAGTTAATGGTATGGTAGTTGACATTGACCAATGCCAGGGTGTGCGTTAGGACTGTAATGTTCTCCACTGTCTACAGGTAGGTGGAGTGGTGGTCCTGGGTCACTGAGGGTGATCTATAGTAGGCCACAGTTTGCATTGCATTTGTGGCTGATGTTAGATGCACATGGATGATCTCAGAGGTATCATGCTGCCCCACTAACCTGGAGGTGTAGGTATCCCTTATGAATATGGATACACCCCCTCAATGTCTGTGTCAGTCCATGTTCTGTGGCTGAAATGTGTGGTATCGGTTGTAGTCTGGTAGTGCTGGTGTGCTCTCAAGAGCCTTAAGACAGATCTCAGTTACTGCACAGATGTTGATGTTGTCCATCCTGAGGAGTGCTGTGAGTGCATGCATGTTGTGATCACAACCTCTGGTGTTTAGTAGCATAACCCACATTGATTCTGCTATTGTGCCATTTACAGAGCTGTTATTCACCTTCAAGACTCTCCTAAATAAGGCACCATGGGGGTACCAATAGCCTTGGCCAATATTCCAAAGCCTAAGGCTGACACATAGGCCGGTATGGTATTGTTGCATGCATGTTTCCCATCTGTGCTTGTTTTTCATCTCTCTTCTAGTTAACCTACTGATAAGCAATAGAAAGCCTTAAACTTATACAAGTCTTCTAGCTTCCAAGATAGGCTTTTGGAGTGACTAAGTATCAGAGTTCTGTATGTTCTTGCTGTACTTAACTGTTTCCTGACTACATGGTGATTTCTCACTGTATATTGTAATCTGAAAGTCTGTTTATTCACATATTATGGCTGTGATGGCCTGCACTTTAGAGGTTCACATATAGCCTACTACCTATCTGCCCAAAGGCAATTAGAAGCATATCTACAGTGTGTTGGCTTTCTCTGCACCATTGATGAAGTAACTGAGCCTCTGTCAAGCATAATCAATGAAGCAATTCCAGGCAACGTTGCTGGAAGCTGTTGAAGACTGGGGTTGTGGTGGGTGATAGGGGCACTTAGTGATCTAATGAGGGCATGTTAATGTGACAATTCAACACCATTCAATTTCCCCAACAGGTCTAACAGCTATCAAACTGGACAAGCTCCCCCACCCCCTGGCTGTATGGTTCTGGGACACATGATCCCAGGGGTGTATATTCTGTTACCCATTCACACAACAAGTTTCCCTTTGAAGTGTATCAGTGAGGGGCTATGCCTAATGTAGTTCGGAGTGTAATGCATTGTCTCACAGTACATTTGTTATATGTCGTTATTTCAAGAGTAACTGAAGCTCAGTGGGTTTGAGGGCCTCCGCCCTTTGCTTAGCCTAGCTTACACATAGAAATCATCAAAATAGGAAATAGGCAGAAGCAACGATAATGTCAACAGTGTAATGGTTACAGCATCTGCATAGTATCTGTGCATTCAAGGTCCCAATCCCAATAAAGGCAGGGATGTTTATCATGTTCAAAAGTATACCTTAACCACAGCTTGCATATATAGGTAGTAATCGTCTGTATAATAAACATTCGAAACACCCATATAAACCCATGTGTGCTGGAGAGTACAGTAAACAGAGAATGTAATGTTATGTAAGCACATAGTAAGATGTTACTTCACTGACATGTATATATCCTGAGTAGTTAGCGGATGTGGTAGTGTTTGCGCGCACAGGTTATACGTTACATAGTTTGTTTAAATGTGTTTAACTGCTGCTATAATGTCACACAAACACTTTTAAACATGCTTACAACTGCTTAAATGAGCCTTATTCTGGAGTAAAAAATATTTTTTAAGTATCACAGGTGTTGAACCCTGGACCATGCACACTATAGTCATGGGACTTACCATTAAGCCATCTTAGGTGTATACGTGTTGCACAGTCTTGAGACTACACCTTATACCATATGCATTCCACTGCAATGATCACAAATGAGGCAGTCACTTTGTGTACATATGTACAGTACATTGTAATGTACTGTAGTTTGTGAACTAACACATTCCAGTCTACATATGTATTACTGTTACAAATTAATATGCTATATATATATATATATATATATATATATATATATATATATATATATATGTATATATATATATATATATATATATATATATATATATATATATATACATGTCAGTGATGTCTGTACACACACACACACACACACACACACACACACACACACACACACATATATATATATATATATATATATATATATATATATATATATATTATACAGTTACATCAATAGCCAAATATATAAACATCTATGAACACACTTCGTGACACAGAAGCACCTCAAAGGAATTGAAGTGTACACAAAACACATGCAGCTCTGGTATTATAACTATTAATATTAACCTAATTCACCATAGAAGGGATGGTTGTTGTGTATGTGAAGATTGGGGTGGGGGAGGAATGATGAGTAATGAAATCATGCATCAAGGATGGCCTGTGTCGGATGTTCAATAAGTGAACTGGAGGGGTATACATGGAGTATGGGGACAATATAAAAAGGACACAAAACAAGAACCTTTTTCATTCATAATAAATCCTGTCATGTCACATTGCAACACCTAATTTCACAAACATATGAACATTAACATGTATCAGACATATGTACACCAACTGATTGTCACATTTGTTTTCAGTAGTGAGGAATGCCTGTAGTAAAATGTATATTCTAAACACCATAACATTTGTAGATATCTCAGATGCCCTAGTGGTAAAGTCAGTGACTGTCGTGTTCATGGTCCTGGGTTCAAGGGCTGTTAAGTTATTTTGAGGGCCAGAATAAGGGCTGTTGGATGCAGGTGGATTAAAGCACTCTTAAGCAGTTGTATGCGGGTTTGCGCAATGGTAAGCAGTGCTGAAATACGGTAAACGGAGAAGCGCTTCACAGGTTTAACCTTTGTTTAATGTCTCGCAGACCATGGGCAAACCTGCTTACAACCGCTTAAATGTGTGTTATTCACACTTTTCCTACCAGTGCCTACTCTGAGAGGTAAAATGATAACACCTTCCAGGATTAGAACCTGCAACCATATACTCCATCCTCAGAATAACTTAATACTAAGCTACCTGAGATGTACCTATCCCAGTTGTGTATGCAGACAGGTTAAGACACAAAAGGAGGAATGTGTTGAAATAGGACAACCTGCCATGTACCCAATGAAAGTCGTATGCTTATATATATATATATATATATATATATATATATATATATATATATATATATATATATATATCGAGAGAGAGAGAGAGAGAGATACATAGAGATATGTCAATCTATATCGACCTACATATATATGTAGATATATAGATAGGTTAAAAACATCTACACATCTATGGAGGTACAGATAAATGTATGCAATATTATAAATATATATATATATATATATATATATATATATATATATATATATATATATATATATATATACATACATACATACGTGTGTAGACAGCATCCAAAGTGTTCATATCTGAGTATAACATAGACCATAGCAATCATACATTTCGCCCCCCCCAAACAATATGAACATAACATATGAAGAGTATATGCCAATACACTATTACAAATATGTTCTATGAACACAGTCACCAACACAACTGCAATGACTGCAAATATCTATGACAGAGATACACAGGCAGCTTTCATTTTGCAAAACTTTATTACATTCTGATGTATTCCCAAAAGGATTCAAGGGCTACCAGTACCTGCATGCTATACATTAAGCATTTAACTGTGCCTTAATGAATCAGTCTGCAATTACCATAGTATTAGTCCACTAAGGGTTAGGTGTTCACATAGGGAAGAACACCCACACACATATATACATTGTATAAAAGGGGTTCCTACAAACCTGCATGTGCTATGTACACCCACCAACATCTACCCCACAGCCAAGATAATTACATCAATACATACTGTCATACCATAACCAATTATTCAACTACTGTATAACATCTGCTGAAACCTTAACATACCTGGACACAGAAACACTAACATGGCCCTATGTGAAATAGTTGCTGTTATACAATTGAAAAGCTGCTGATGTTACAGGGTTTGTATGAACTAATCCCATTTCAGAGGGATGAAAGGTTCATACTCCAGAAAGTGTTACTGAGTACTGATTATCAGCACAGTATGATACACAGTAACACCAAACTAAATATGTCTGGTAAGCACACTGTAAACTCCCTAACATTATATGCATAGCTATGCAGCCTTGAGCTGGTCAAATCTGGCTAGACTGAAACATATACAGAAGTATTAGGTACTGACAAACTCTGCACAAGTAGCAATGTTCAGAAATATAACAGCAGTGCTCACATTTAGACCAAATCCTCTAGGCATTACACGCAATATATTACTGTTCGTCTCCATACAGATGTTGCAATAGATTCCAAACAACACTTCCTGACTGTCTTCCTCACAAGTAAGGCAAAAGGACAATGCCCAAGTGGAGTATTCAATTATACTCCACTGTTGCCATGGTATTGGCTAAGGCAGTAGTAGCACAGCTGATGTGCATGTAATTAGCTACTTAGGAACACCAATTGGTGATCGGGATAGCACATGTTACTGATCTGTAACTATAAAAGGTTGCCTTGTCACACATTCAAACATCTGTATCTACTTGTAGGACAGTACAAAACAAGGAAAGACAAACTGAAAATGAGTATTATACTAGTCAATAACACCTCCAATTCCTAAGAAGGTATGTATAACATGTAGTATGTCTGTTTATGTAGTACCTGTTCTGTAAGAATTACAGTATAATCAATGCATATAGTGGAAATAGCTATCTTGTAGCGATGTATGGTTGAGCAGTAGTAATGCTTGTAGTATTCTATGTGTGTACTGCTGTAGGTCACAAGGCAAACTCCTCATACTCCACAAGGGATGATATGGGCTTGGAACTCACCAATTCGCTTCCAGCCACTGTCAGTGTCAGGACTGGTACAACAAGTATGTGTTATAACATGGGATAGTATATGTTGATATATTGTAATACTCGACATATGTATGGGTGTATAGGTAAGATGAACATGTCAAAGGTGGGCTTACTGTGCAAATATGTTTTGCATTGTGGGATATTGTGCCAATAACTGTGTAATGTACAGTATTTTAGGCAGATCTGTATTCCATTTTACATAGCAGTTCTGTTGTTATGCAAACAGTAGTTATGTCTTTTGGCAATTGCAATACTCAGTAACAGGATACATATCATGTGTATTCATCTGACAGTTTAGCAGCATGATAGCAAAATAATTGGAAGAGCTAGGTAACTATCCATGCACTTAACACATGTAATATCCACCTCTCTAGTATCATTTGCAAGCAATAACAGCTGTGCATGTGTACATGTTATGCAAACGTGTAGTAACCCTTGTTACAGGGCTGGGCCAAATGACTATGTGCACACCTACATAGAGTGGATATTGAGAGTAGAGACACACTGGTTGAACTACCAGGTTTGTGTAGCCTTACCTCTCATTGCCAACCTAACAGCCGCTTGCACATACTGTATGTAAGGTAGTACACAGTGCTGGTAATGAAACAGGTTGCATATCATCTTTAACTCCAGTGTAACATCTGCAGTAGGAGTGTAAGATGTAGGAGACAGCTGCCCATGTGTAATAGCCACTTCATAGGTGATGGCTTACACTATCTGATTATATCCTTGTCATGTTGATAGTGGTATCAGAGTCTATTGATATATGACTCTGCTTTGAGAGCGGGTGTCTGTGCCCAACAGAGCTCATGATCCTGGTGGATATGTGAGTATATACCCAGAGAAGGAAGCAGACCTATAGACACTTGCATCATCTGTAATCAACTAACAGGACGTGATGTGCTCCTCAGAGGAGGATTGCTGCTAAAGGTAGCTACAATGTTTCCGTAATAGCCAGTGTTGTCACGTCCATAACACAAATATTTACATGTGAGCATCACTGTCTAAAACATCTTCATAAGCAATAAGTAAACTAAATACAGTACTTGGCACTTGTAGTACTGAATGCTCATACAGGCATGTCCACTAGTCAGCTACTGGTGTTTACTAATGTCAGCTATGTGTATGTGGTCATCCTGGGGGAATGTAATTTCTATGCCATGTACACTGCCAAACCCACCTAACACCACACCCCACGCATTGTTTGGGATGCAGCTACAGGGGTAAGCTGAAAGGCAGCCCATTCTACAACCATGACTGGACTGGACAATCATGAGGTGTAGGTTTACACATGCATCTCATCATCACAACCAACACATACCCTTACCAGAACACAGTAAGGACACCCACACACACACTACCAGAATTCACACACATTCACAGATGCTTCTAAGTATCTGGCCAAACAAGTTACCTAACAAGCTGGAAGAGATAGACAACAAAATACACAAACTGTATGACATAGTTTGCATAATTCTGCCATTCCTCAGAGCACATGACCGGAAACATGCCCAACAGTACTCATTTGTGAATGCAAACTCTAGCACTATGTTACACACCAACCTATACAAGGGCATGCATACTGTCATACCATAACCAATTATTCAACTACTGTATAACATCTGCTGAAACCTTAACATACCTGGACACAGAAACACTAACATGGCCCTATGTGAAATAGTTGCTGTTATACAATTGAAAAGCTGCTGATGTTACAGGGTTTGTATGAACTAATCCCATTTCAGAGGGATGAAAGGTTCATACTCCAGAAAGTGTTACTGAGTACTGATTATCAGCACAGTATGATACACAGTAACACCAAACTAAATATGTCTGGTAAGCACACTGTAAACTCCCTAACATTATATGCATAGCTATGCAGCCTTGAGCTGGTCAAATCTGGCCAGACTGAAACATATACAGAAGTATTAGGTACTGACAAACTCTGCACAAGTAGCAATGTTCAGAAATATAACAGCAGTGCTCACATTTAGACCAAATCCTCTAGGCATTACACGCAATATATTACTGTTCGTCTCCATACAGATGTTGCAATAGATTCCAAACAACACTTCCTGACTGTCTTCCTCACAAGTAAGGCAAAAGGACAATGCCCAAGTGGAGTATTCAATTATACTCCACTGTTGCCATGGTATTGGCTAAGGCAGTAGTAGCACAGCTGATGTGCATGTAATTAGCTACTTAGGAACACCAATTGGTGATCGGGATAGCACATGTTACTGATCTGTAACTATAAAAGGTTGCCTTGTCACACATTCAAACATCTGTATCTACTTGTAGGACAGTACAAAACAAGGAAAGACAAACTGAAAATGAGTATTATACTAGTCAATAACACCTCCAATTCCTAAGAAGGTATGTATAACATGTAGTATGTCTGTTTATGTAGTACCTGTTCTGTAAGAATTACAGTATAATCAATGCATATAGTGGAAATAGCTATCTTGTAGCGATGTATGGTTGAGCAGTAGTAATGCTTGTAGTATTCTATGTGTGTACTGCTGTAGGTCACAAGGCAAACTCCTCATACTCCACAAGGGATGATATGGGCTTGAACTCACCAATTCTTCCAGCCACTGTCAGTGTCAGGACTGGTACAACAAGTATGTGTTATAACATGGGATAGTATATGTTGATATATTGTAATACTCGACATATGTATGGGTGTATAGGTAAGATGAACATGTCAAAGGTGGGCTTACTGTGCAAATATGTTTTGCATTGTGGGATATTGTGCCAATAACTGTGTAATGTACAGTATTTTAGGCAGATCTGTATTCCATTTTACATAGCAGTTCTGTTGTTATGCAAACAGTAGTTATGTCTTTTGGCAATTGCAATACTCAGTAACAGGATACATATCATGTGTATTCATCTGACAGTTTAGCAGCATGATAGCAAAAATAATTGGAAGAGCTAGGTAACTATCCATGCACTTAACACATGTAATATCCACCTCTCTAGTATCATTTGCAAGCAATAACAGCTGTGCATGTGTACATGTTATGCAAACGTGTAGTAACCCTTGTTACAGGGCTGGGCCAAATGACTATGTGCACACCTACATAGAGTGGATATTGAGAGTAGAGACACACTGGTTGAACTACCAGGTTTGTGTAGCCTTACCTCTCATTGCCAACCTAACAGCCGCTTGCACATACTGTATGTAAGGTAGTACACAGTGCTGGTAATGAAACAGGTTGCATATCATCTTTAACTCCAGTGTAACATCTGCAGTAGGAGTGTAAGATGTAGGAGACAGCTGCCCATGTGTAATAGCCACTTCATAGGTGATGGCTTACACTATCTGATTATATCCTTGTCATGTTGATAGTGGTATCAGAGTCTATTGATATATGACTCTGCTTTGAGAGCGGGTGTCTGTGCCCAACAGAGCTCATGATCCTGGTGGATATGTGAGTATATACCCAGAGAAGGAAGCAGACCTATAGACACTTGCATCATCTGTAATCAACTAACAGGACGTGATGTGCTCCTCAGAGGAGGATTGCTGCTAAAGGTAGCTACAATGTTTCCGTAATAGCCAGTGTTGTCACGTCCATAACACAAATATTTACATGTGAGCATCACTGTCTAAAACATCTTCATAAGCAATAAGTAAACTAAATACAGTACTTGGCACTTGTAGTACTGAATGCTCATACAGGCATGTCCACTAGTCAGCTACTGGTGTTTACTAATGTCAGCTATGTGTATGTGGTCATCCTGGGGGAATGTAATTTCTATGCCATGTACACTGCCAAACCCACCTAACACCACACCCCACGCATTGTTTGGGATGCAGCTACAGGGGTAAGCTGAAAGGCAGCCCATTCTACAACCATGACTGGACTGGACAATCATGAGGTGTAGGTTTACACATGCATCTCATCATCACAACCAACATATACCCTTACCAGAACACAGTAAGGACACCCACACACACACTACCAGAATTCACACACATTCACAGATGCTTCTAAGTATCTGGCCAAACAAGTGACCTCCCAAGCTGGAAGAGATAGACAACAAAATACACAAACTGTATGACATAGTTTGCATAATTCTGCCATTCCTCAGAGCACATGACCGGAAACATGCCCAACAGTACTCATTTGTGAATGCAAACTCTAGCACTATGTTACACACCAACCTATACAAGGGCATGCATACTGCCAGCTGCCTGTCTGCTATGATTAACCACATACCCATACACTCAGACCACCTTTTGAACTATACACATGGCTCTGGCATATCCCATGTTGTTGTGCAGGACCTGTGATGCAGTAGCCTGGACTGCATGGAAACACATGTAGGAACTGTCAGATCTTGTAGCTCATGCAGGTATGTCCCAAGGCATGGGTAGCATTCTGCCATTGGCCAGAATGACACTGCAGTACAGGGACAAAAGGATTGTATTCCACAATTGTCTAATGTAGTGGTGCAAGTCAAAGGGTATCTAGTATCTGTCTGCCTGGGATAACATGGTTGACAGACCATGATGCTTTGCCAGACAGAGCCTGCACCTGTCACCCCTGGGAATCTGGATACTGCCTAGGGCTCATGCTTCCCCTATAGTGCCTTCATCATGCACAGTTCAAGTGAAGGTCCACTGCTGTTACAGGGACAGCCAAGCAATAAACTGCTCGTCTCGCTACGCAATGATACATGTCAGAAACACTATATGGACACATATATGTCAATCCCTAACATGGAGAACATATCTGTGCAGTGGCTGAGACATGTCTGAATGCTCCGGAGAGCACACCTGCATGACCATGTTATAACACATACCTCACCTCTTGCCCATTATCCTTTATTGGAACACACAGGCCACAGGTGTGTCCATATTTCTGAAGGATATGTACACCCCCATGCTAGTTGCACTTGCATAACTTCAGATGCATTATGCTGATTAACTACCTTTGTGCCAAAGTGGAATTCAAATTGCACTTTGTGACGGATCACCCACCATGCTGTGGATTTCCCAACTGACATAATGTGCTGTAATGGGGAAGATTATGTCTCAGACAGAAAACCATAATAATGGCTACTCTCAACTATTCTATTATGAACTGGGAAGACTCCTCATGTACCAACACCTGTGCTCAATGCATGTTGGATTCCATCAACCCCAATAACCTGGATCACAATAGTCACACAAACAGGGCTAACTGTATGCTACACGTAGTCAGTCTCCAATGCCAATGTTATGTTTCCTAAGAGCAAAGTGGTGACTGTCATGGCACCCATGCAGATGGACAATGCATGTGCAAATGCTGAATCCTACACAAATGAACCTTAAGCAGTCACATATGTGCAGTGATTGTGCCATTGAAACAGAACCAAGATTCAACAAAACACAAACAAGAAGGCAAACTGGTGGTACCATGCTTTAAACTGTACCACAGAAGGTAGTAACTGTTGCAAGAGTGAATACACATGAGTGTAGGTGATCCCTGGTCAGCCTCAGTAAGTTGCAGATACACCATATAAAACCACACAAAGCTACTGTGAAACTAATCAGCCACATATTATGAGGCCAAGCACAGAGCATTCTATAGCTGTGTCATTAATCGTAATGGCAACGACAAGACCTGCCGTGCTGCACAGCACTATGGCATGGGAAGTACTGCACCTACAGAAATAGCACCTGTTCATCCAGATAGGGTCTTGGAGAACCTAAACCCACTCCCACCTCCCCCCCAACAGGTGCACTTAGTTATATATCCATGTGCACTACAGGGCCCCCTGTGATAACAACTATGCAGGTACAAGCTGCACTCTCTAAAGCCATACATACAGCTTTCATGGGACCTGTCAATATCCCAGGGTGTATCCTACACAAATGTAAGAACAAACTGCTATCCACATACACATCATGTTCAATCACAGCTCCATGTCAGGCTGTGTACACACCGAATGGTGCACAGCAACAGTTATTACACCCCACAAAGAGGGAGACACCATTGATAATTGGAAATAGTGCACAACTACCCTGCTGAGTCTGGTCTATAAGGCCATGAACCATGATCAACATATTTGATGTACTCAGTACAGATGTAGATGACAGTAGGGTTGATTCACACTGCATATCATGACCTTGCCAGGTCGTAGGACACTATCACCCATACTGTGTTCCAGCTGCACTCAGTAAATTAGGTGTATATTCCTATGTCACAGAAGTGGCTGTCAACTGGACTGCTGGCAGAACCAACACTACAGAAGGTGTCTGACTAATACACGCACATCAAACTAGTGCCAGCCACAGTAATACAGGGTTCATTCCTGGTACTCCCCCTGTTTGTTATCTATACCACACAGACTAACAGAAGGCATCTGCCTATTGATGTTTGCAAATGACTATGAACTAGGAGCAATTGTTGACTCAATGTGTACTGCATTTCAACATACAGAAGGGCCTTTGTGTGTCAGATGTGTGGTGTGTGATGTATGGCCAAAATCTGACAGCTAAGTATTGCATTGTTATCCCCTATGTTAAAAATCCTGTACCCATGAACTACCACCTAGGCAGCGGTCAACATAATGGCAACTGTGTGTGTGTATGGGATGCAGCTGGACAGTAGTCTTTCTTTTGATAGTTACTTCACTACACCAGTCAGGTAGTCATATGTGGCAGCCCTAATCATGACAGGGTGCCATTCATGAATATAGAGATAATTGTTCAGCCATAATCAACACTCGTGTGACCCATAATAGATCACATATTTCCTTTAAGGGTTATTGCCCATGTGTAGATGGCCTATACTGCCCTTCCCAATCCATAGCTCCACTATGTAGCATGCAGCCTACCCTGAATAAAGCCATGTCCAACCCAGAGATGTTGGACATGCTACACTTAACACATCCTAATCCTAAATAAACACATACTTCATGGACATCCACCTTTCTAGTACAAGGATCACAACATGCCTGACAGATCTCTGTCCCATACACTAAGCATACTCTTGCCATACTATGCATCCCTGTCCAGCGAAGATGCATATCGCCCCTCTCTGTGACATGGTGTGAAGACCGCATGCCAAATATATCAGTAACCCTGTGGATCAGTTCTGTGGCACTGCTTGAACTGGCCACTGAAACTTACCTGTCTGCTGCCTACGGCTAGGTAACCTGTCTCCCTAGGCTCATAAATGGCCCAGGGCATACAGCCTACTAGTTCACTATGACCATACATGCTATAGTTGATATCCAACCCTGCAAATACCATCAGGCTAGCTATTGTCCCATGTGTTACATACGTGCAACACAGGCGATACATGGCAGAATGCTACACAGCTGTACAGTGCCATGTAGATGTATATGGCAAAACACATACATGCTTGCAAGTCTGCAGGGTCATAGGCCATGTCCCTAACAGCTATGTATGACTATATATGTGACATATAAAACAGCATTAAGGTTGATTGCATTAATGTGAACACATCCAGACATGTGCTGATAGGTAAAGACACCAGTACAGGCAAACAGACATGCCCACATCAAGACAATATCCACATGGAGTATGAGCAATGTCATCACATGACACACACATATATAGCAATAACATCACATCACCAGTAAGTGTCAAATGTGTGTGACTTAAACATGTTGGTGGTGTTAGTGTCATGTAGATTTGCAAAGACTTATTTGTAATCTTAATAAATGTGATACACATGTGTGTTCAGCTGTACTTCTGTATTTGTCTGTGAGTTACTGTGACCTGTCTCCATCATTATGTCTTCCAGGTATGCCACGTAGCAGGCAGTCAGCATACACCCGCATGGAGGATGAGGTCCTCATCCCATACCTACCTCGACAACCATACAACACTCTTCAGCCATGTGCCACAGGATGCACAGCAGTGGGATGCCCTGTGGGAGGAACTCTGGAGGAGGGTGAAAGATGTTGGCGGTCACAGTCACACCTATCAGCAGGTGCACTGACACTGCACTGACCTCATAAGATGGGCGAAACAGCATGCTAATGCAATCACCAGGGAACAAGGTGCAACAGGTGGGGGGCCACTCACCCAGCCCCCACTCACACATATCAAGGAGCTACTGGCAACTGTACAGCGAGCATATGTCTGCACACACTCTAAATGTGTTGGAGCTGGAGTATGACTGGCCCACAGGATACACCCTTGTGGATTATACCCTTGCTACGAATGTCACACAGTGTCATGTGCTATCTGACATGTCCATGACATGTAGTGGGCTGACTGCAACACTGCTCAACTATCCTGCAAAACACGATGTCTCACATCACATACATACCACCCTTTGTCTGCATAACCCTGTCCTCAGTGGAGCATATGACATCTATGGGTGTATGTCATATGGGATAACACTGACATGTGAACTAGATGGCCATCACAACCATTGGACAGAACATGTGTACACATGGCCATGGAGGATGGCCAGAGACATGAAGCAACACACACAGTAGAAGTGATGTACATGTGTGTACACCCTGTTGTACATTGGCATGACACAATACAACTATGGCCTTTGTGTAATGGTGATATTGCAGATGTGAAACACTAAACATCATACAGGCCTGTGCGCAGCTTGTGTAGGCATAACATGAAACCACCACATGACGTGTCTTGAACTTCTTGAGTATGTAACGACATGACAACATTCACCTATACAATATCCAAATACATACATGTGTTGCACAACATACACATACAACCACATCAGGCCACAGATACAGTACATTCACCTTACTGGTGTCAGACATCACTGTCATGCCTGCTCCTCATGTGTGTGAGGTACACAAATGGCATGTGGGACATAGAGTACTGCTAAGTCAGCCATGTGTGGGCATAGTTGGCAGGCATCAGTAATATGGTTGCAGATGTGCAGGGGTGTCATCTGTATACCCTTCTGTGACCTGTAACACACACTCCACATTAGGGTTTAGTGTGAATACACCTCAGTGACGTGGGTCACATTCCACATTAGATATATGTTGTATGTGAACATAGTCATGGCTATGAACTGTGTCAGTAACTCACACTGTATAGCAATTGTGAAGCCACATGATGCCCTGCAATGCTATGCACATCAGCTCAATGTGCATTATGTCACTGCATATTTGTAGGGTGGACAGACAACATTGCGTCAGCTCAAGGCCCATGTTAGTATAACATGTCCCTGCATTGGGACACCATTACCGTACTGTAGATGGAAAGGGCACCTTTGTGTTACACATGTATGCATGTCATTCAACACGTCAGCAGAAGACATGACATACTACATGTGATTGGCAAGGTCATACGCCACACATCAGGTCGGTGTACTGTAAACCTGTACTGGTCTGTGGCACCATTACAAAGTAGGGACAACCATGTTAAACATGTGTATACAGCCACATGCACAATGTCTGTAGACTCAGCTCAGGGGTAGGTGGAATAATGTTGAACAGACATGCACTGCTTTGGGGAGATATGCAAGCTAGGGCTCAGGCAAACATAGTATTCAGTCAACATACCCTTCTGCTCATGTCCTCACACACAGGGGCGGTGGCCAGCACAAAGCATCAGTAGCAGATGTACAAAGGTCAGCGATGGTCTGTTAACATGTGGTGTATGTTGCACACACCATGGCAGTGTGGTGCAATAGTGCACAGTGCATGCATTGTGTTGCAGGTATGGGGCATAGGCTACTAACACAAATGGTGTAACACAGGTATGTATGCTAACCACCATTATAACTGTGTAAGGTGCATGCTGTCTGCTATAACACATGCATGCTGTTGTGTGCAACTCAGGGATGTATGATAACCACCACTATAATTCTCTAAATTGAATGCTATCTGCCATGTCACCTGCATGTAGCGTGTGTCTGTGTGTGTCTGTGTGTGTGTCTGTGTGTATCTGTGTGTGTCTGTGTGTGTGTCTGTGTATGTCTGTGTGTTTCTGGTATAACTTGTAATGTACAGTTCCTGTCTTCCCCTCACAGGTGTTGATGTAGGTGCATTGCCCTCCTGTGGTCCACCTGATGTTAGTGTCCCCACAGACTCTAGCAGTGATGATGATAGTATGATTGAGGCACAGACAGGGATGTTCTTCGTCTTCCATTGCTGCAGTCCTTACTATTGGGTATAGTCCGCATCCAGTCGGCCGAATACCAGAGTATAAGGCTGGCGTCGGTCAGGGCGCATTAGACTGGCGTCACGTCAGGGTACTAATGCGCATGTCCGGCGTCATATCCTCAGTCTTTTTTGCCGCGTGATCCGATGCAGAAGCAGTTTTGCGAGTGCAGGTTGGCGTTCTGGAATATTTCCGAAACCGGAGTTTCAGACCGAATCAGAGTTGGCTAAGTACCCCGTTGGGGAACATTTTGGTTTTTTCTTGCCTCAGTATTTAACGGATGTCAGAAAAAGTGAATAACTGTATTTCTTGTGGGAAACAAATACCTCATAGGGATTACCATACATTATGTATACCTTGTTTAGGGCCTGAGCACGAAAGAGTCCTAGGGCGGACCCAGAAACTGTTTCTCAGGGGCCTAAAGGTGTTAAGGCCTCTGTGGTTAAAAATCCTGTTCCCACTGACAAAGAGGCAAGGGCGTTAGATAGGTGGGGTAAGAAAGTGTATACTTCTTCCACTCTAGCCATGAGAGCGTTGAATTGTCAGTTTCACATGCTGAAATATCAAAATTATCTCCTTTCACAATTGAAATCTAAGGTGGATGCTTTGGCGGAAGGTATTGATTGTAAAGACTTGCTGGATTTAGTTTATGTGTCTGAACAAGTGGGCAAGCATTCTTTGCAATGTGGTTTTGATGCTGTGCAGGCCTCCTCGAGGGTGGCTGCCACTAGTTCTGTTCTTCGCAGGCATGCCTGGTTGAGGGATCAAAATTTGGCTGAGCATGTTAAGACAAGGATTTTGGATGCTCCTTTACAGTCTGATGTGTTGTTTGGTTCACCTGTGGAAGCAGTTTTAAAGAAAATGGAGGACAAAGCTAAGTCTATGCAAACTGTTAAAGATTTTTTGCAGGTACAGCCACCGAAGTTTAGTAGAAATTGGCCTGCTAAGGGGTGGACATATCCTGCTTATGATTCCCAGTCTAGGGGTAGGTCTAGACGTGGTAGGGGCAGGGCTCAAGGTTCTTTTAGGCCTAGAACAGGGAGTTCACCTGCTCAGACTTCTGGTGAGGGCAGGGGTCAGTCCTTTCGTAAACAGACCCAATGACCTACCTTTTCACCTGCCAGTAGATTCTCGTCTGGCAGCTCCTTTGGAAAGACAACTGTCTCTTTTCAAAGGAAATTGGGATTTAATTACTCAAGACAGATGGGTGTTGGACATCATTCTACCAGTCCCTGTGTCAGAAAGAGGCCTAGGATTTTATTCTCGCATGTTCCTAGTACCAGAGAAGGGGAACACGTGGAGACTGCTTTTGGATTTATCTCTCCTCAACACTTATCTGGACATTCCCAAGTTCAAGATGTTGACGTTACAACAGCTTTTACCCCTGCTGGGCAAAGATCACTGGATGGTAACTTTAGATCTCAAGGAAGCTTACCTTCATGTGCATATCAGGCTAACTTACAGGAAGTATCTGAGGTTTCAAGCTGGAGATTCTCATTATCAGTTCTCTGCATTGCCCTTTGGCTTATCTACTGCGCCCAGAGTATTCACAAAGGTTCTGGCTCCAGTGATAGCTTACTTCAGGCTACAAGGACTTCAAATCTATCCTTATTTAGACGACTGCCTGATTCTGGCTCAAGAAAAGGAAGACCTTCTACAGCATCTGGAATATCTTATAGCAGTGCTAAGATGCCTGGGGTATTCTGTGAACGAAATAAAGTCCAGTCTAGTACCCTCTCAAGACATGTGCTTTCTGGGTGTGAGACTGAATACAGCAGCCCAGATGGCCTTTTTAACCCGGACATACAAAGAGTCTGTCACTTTACTTCCATCAACTATCTCATCAGTCCGTGCTGACTGCAGAGACAGTCCTTCAAGCATTAGGGTTCATGGCATCTTGTATTCTGGTGCTTCCCAATGCCAAACTGCATATGAGGAAGTTACAATGGTATCTCAAAAATGTATGGACACAGCACTGCCAGGATTTAGACACTGTCATTCAAATAATACCTTGCCTTCAAAGAGTATTTTTGTGGTGGGCTCAGGAATGTCACCTAAACAAGGGACTCTCTGTGACCCGGCCAGAGGCGAGTCAGATTTTACCGACAGATGCCTCGTTTGTTTGTGAGAGGAGCTCATTTAAAGTGGATAGACAAGTGGATAAGTGGCCTGCCAGACTAGCCTACATAACATAAAGACATTGCTTGAGGAGCTCATCTAAATTAGTGGAGTGGAAGACAAGACAAGTGGCCCAGACTACAGCATCTACATATCAACATAGGAGATGTTAGCAGTCCAGTTCGCATTGCTGGCTTTCAAGGAGTTACTTCTTCCAGGGCAGGTGTTGATTCTAACAGACAACACAACTGTCATGTGGTACTTCAACAAACAGGGGAACACATTCTTATCCTCTATGCAGGCATGCAATGATTTTATGGGAGACTGCCACGCTTGCACCTAACTCTTCAGGCAAGGTTTCTGCCAGGAGCACAGAACTCCTTAGCAGATGTGTTAAGCAGACAAATCATGGATCCCCACAAGTGGAAACTGGATCTTCATGTATTTCAGAAATTGACAGTGTCATGGGGAACTCCAGACATAGATCTGTTCGCTTCTCCACTAAACCACCAGCTGCCACAGTTTTGCACAAACGGGTTTCATCACACAGCTTGGAAAGTGGATGCTCTGTCTTTCAGTTGGACAAACCTTCATCTGTATGCCTTTCCACCTCCGCCTCTTCTTCCAAAGGTACTGTTAAAGGTCAGACAGGACAGGCCAAGGATGATTTTGATAGCTCCAGATTGGCCTCGGCAACACTGGTACCCTCTACTCAGTCTGGTAAAGAAGCCTCCATGGCCTTAACCTTTGATTCCACATCTGTTATCCCAGCAGGACGGTCATCTGCTCAATGTCAAGCTTCACTCTCTTCATCTGACAGCCTGGCATATTCTGTGTTGAAACACAGCAGGTCTCAACTTCCTCAACAAGTTTTAAATGTGATTATGGAAGCTAGAAGACCTAGTACAAGGAAAGTGTACGCAGCAAAATGGAAGAGATTTTTATTTTGGAGTAAAGCAAAGAATTTGGAGATTTCTGAGCCTAATTTGAGTATGGCTCTTCAATATCTTACTGAGTTACTGGACAAGGGTCTGTCCTTCTCTTCCATCAAGATTCATGCTGCAGCAATCTCAGCTCACTATGATTGTGACCCACCATTGTTTTCATCCTTTGTTCAAGCAGTTTCTTAGAGGGGCTAAGAATATAAGACCCCCATTAGAGCTCCTACTCCTGCTTGGGATCTCAATTTTGTGTTGGGAAAAACTTACTCTACAACCTTTTGAGCCTGCGGCTACTGCTGAATTGAAATATTTGTCATGGAAGACTGCTTTTTTGTTGGCTATTACTTCTGCAAGAAGGGTGTCTGAGTTGCAGGCCCTTATGGCAGTCGAGTCCGAGCCCTTTTGATTTTCCATAAGGATAGGGTATCATTACGTACTAATCCTTCCTTTATGCCTAAGGTGGTTTCTAGTGTGGCTTTAAACCAAACTATTCATTTGCCTACCTTTTATGCAGACCCCCAAAATAAAGGGGAACAGATTTTGCATACTTTAGATGTGCACAGGCAATTGCGTTATTACTTAAGCAGGACTAAGGATTTTAGGCAGTCTCAGCAGTTGTTTGTTTCTTTTGCTTTAAGTTCACAGGGCAAGCCTGTGTCAAAACAAACTATTTCTAGGTGGATTGGCTTTTGCATTGCATTTTGTTATTCCCATCATGGCAAGGAGGTTCCAGCTGGGATTAGGCCTCATTCCACTAGGGCTACTGCCAGTTCAGCGGCATTTCTACGGGGTGGCAACTAAGGATATTTTGGAAGCAGCTACTTGGAGTTCAGTGCATACTTTCTCTAAGCATTATCACCTTCCTATCTACTCTAAGTCTAGGGCTGGTTTTGCCACAGCTGTTTTGCAAGGCATGTTGTCAGCTCCTGCTTCTTTATGATTTGCCAGCCTCCCTTACCTCTGCTTTGGGATTCTACCCAATAGTAAGGACTGCAGCAATGGAAGAAGGCGAAGAACATAGTACAGTTTTGTACCTACCATAAAATGTAGATGTTCGAGGATTCCATTGCTGTTCCAATTACCTCCTTCCCCTCTGTGTTTAGGGTGGTTGTGTAGGTGATTTACCTGCTTATATTTTTGTATATATTGTTCATGTTTTGGTGCAGGTATTTTGGGCCTTGTCTTTTTAGGGTCTTCTGACATCTGGGGCAAGAAAAGACTGAGGATATGACGCCGGTCATGCGCATTAGTACCCTGACGTACTGACGTCAGTCTAATGCGCCCTGACCGACGTCAGCCTTATACTCTGGTATTCGGGCCGACTGGATGCGGACTATACCCAATAGTAAGGACTGCAGCAATGGAATCCTCGAACATCTACATTTATGGTAGGTACAAAACTGTACTTTGTCAGGGGTTGAATCTGTGCCATTGGTTGCCATACCCCATCACCACTGGCCATAAAGGATAGACAGTTGACAGGTGGCAGCATGGAACAGGGAAGTGTGGAGACTATGGAAGGTGTGCCTGCACACCATGATCCCAGTTAACTGACTGGTGATGTCCCACACAGGCATGTGCCCAGTACCGCTCATAGGAGGACCACTGGCCAACATGACCCTGCGAGACAAAGCACATCAGCTGGAGTCACCAGATGCATGTTTTGGGCTGTAATGGAGGCCCAGGCATGTGCTGAATGGCACAACAGAGATGGTTTGAGGCTTCAGAGGGCTGCTGTCTATTCATTAACTGACAGCATCCAGTCAATTGCAAATGCTCACCATCATCTTGCAGATGTTTTGGATAGACGATTGGGTGACATGGTGGGAGTCCTTGACCATGGCATGTCAATCCTCAAGCATGGAATGCCTGTGCTGGAACATCTGGTGGGAGTGAGGCATTGGGCACGTGGACGTAGGTCAGCTACATCACCTGTTGAAGGTCTACATGAACATGCTACTGCACATGCCCGCTCCCATAGTGGTGGTAGCAGTAGCAGTGCAGCTGGTGCTGTGCATTCCACACCAGGACACAGCAAGCCACATGCACATGGTCCTGGATGGTCCCAACATGGACACGATTCCTTTAGACATGTGTCATCAGACAATACCCAATCTGGACCTCTGCCTGGTAGTGCCCGTGCAACCCCTGGCAAGCCCAGGTCACGTGGCCATGGCTGGACAGCGTGGACTGTGAAACCTGCCTTGTACTGTCTGCAGCTGTCAATAATACCCCTGTGTAGGCCAGCTACATGCCAGACCTGTGTGCATGCATACACGCACATACCAGAAACAAATGTAGGGCACCTCAACACACACACGCATAACATCCACACATGCCCAATGATATCACAGGCCCTAACACACACACATGATGTCATCCAATGGCGCAGTCTAGGCCTCTGGCAAATATTATCACCCTGTGTATATGATGATGCCTATGCCACATCCCTGTCATCCACACCATCGGTGCAGGGGCATGCTCATATGGTCAGATGCACAGGGTGAACATACTAGGTAGACAATTGTCGATTAATATTGTTGAGTAGTGTTGACAGGCAACAGACATACCATGTATTACAGTTTTAGAATGCATTTTGTACGTTTGACAGTATGTATCATGTGTAACAACAATAACAGCATATTCATCTTGATGTTCTGCCTTCATCTTTCAGGTGTAGTTGCATGTACCGGGGGATGTCGATGTTTGCGGTTAGTGTCCCATATGTACATGTTGACTACATACAAGTCTGTATGACAATACCTGCATGCACTTTGTAGCTTCCACATCACAATTATAATCTCCTATGTTTCAATTATGTTTACTGTTCTAATGATCCAAGAGCATGATAGCTGTGCAGTAAGCTACTTTGTTCAGAGCCATCACATCCATAGTGGGTGACATCACAGGTATAGTTACCTGGAGTGGGGAGGAGGTAAAAGAGTGATATAGTGGAGGACAAGGGTAATAGCCAGTGGAAATAGTGGCTTCTCATTGGGAAGCAGTAATACCCACTGCCATGACAGCATGCAAACACAGACACACCCACACACTCAGGGATTCACAGACACAATAACACACACTCTGACACACACACAGTTGCCAGTGTTTGGATTAGAACCCCTGCCTATGTGCATATCATCATTATAGTACTACGCAATTACAAGATGCGCCACAGAGATTACACATGTACAGGTAGTAGGGATGGCCTAAGATCGAGGATATAGACAGGGATACTACAGTGCAGTGAGTGTATGTGGGGAGGGGGGCTTATCAGTAGGATATGTAACAACAAGTCACACCCTAGGGTGTACATGTTAATAGGCAGTTAGAATGCCCATCTAAGATTGATGATATCAACAGGGATACTAGATGGCATTGAGTGGATGGGGGCATTAACATTTCACTATGGTAGAATACAGCCTCACTCCAGGGACCGGACAGCCATACACACACACACACACACACACACACACACACACACACACACACACACACACACACACACACACACACGCACACACACTGTGGCATTCACAAAGATATATACCTATGTCACACACATACAGACACTTGAAATGTGTGAGGTTCAACCACCTGCCTATGCCTTTATTTCTACACTTCACTCTGTACTGATGTCAATAACAGTGTTCAAGAGAGTGAAAACATATGGGATGTATTCCCAACCATACGTGACATATATGGACACACACCCACACATCCCAGTACTGTGAATCAAACACCTGCCTATCTCATGATAGGTATTACAGAAGTATAGCACTATACATTCGCTACAAAGCTTACTGACTTTTTCCTTTGCCAACTGTGCTGATATATGCACAATATATGCACAGGGGAGGTATTACTGTTACAGGTGTCAAGAGATTTTCCTTCAGTGTCACCCTTACTGCATTCTACATTGTCTGCCTTCCACTTCAATTAACAAAACCAGACCTTAGCAGTTACACAGGTTGTTGTAGGAATGGTTGTAACACTCCAGTGAGCTGTCCTCAGTAATCACTCATCTGCAAAGTAGCCCCACCACTTAGTAGTTATATCTAAACATCTGTCCATACCTCATGTACAGCTTACTGTACTTTGAGCATATCACCATATACAGTTGGCAATGTTGAGGCTGTATTGCAACAGCATGCTGTACTAAGCAACAGTCACCTTCAAACATCAGACACTGCACACACATGGAATCTACACAAACATCAGTACATGTACACATATGCGGTTTACATCAGTAAGTGCACTAGCAGGTCAAGAGGATACATTCCTCACCTTCCCTATGCCATGTGTGAAACATAGCCGAGCATTACACCATAATGGATGCTGTATTCATTTACTGGTAAGGCACAACCACCTTCACCGAGTAGCCAAGTGTACATATATGATGACAGCACATATCAGCAAAACACACACAGCATTATTCCATGTCCTGCTCCTACAAACTGTTACATGAAAGTACCATAGTGAAGCCAGAGCACTATAATGGTCAACAGTGAGTACATCATATTTGCCACACACACACCTCATGTTTACTGGAAGAGTGCCAGCAATGTGCTCTGTTAGGCTAGGCAGTACACTCATTCAAGCATGTGCGAGGTCTGTGGCATTTGTAAACATCTCACCCCTGCACGTACTGGCTATTGGCTAATGTCCAGACAGCACACAGCATGCATGGCTTGCAATTGTTGACATGGGGTATATGTAGGAGCTGTGGCCACACATGGCTGTACATGTCATGAACATATCACCTGTGACTACTCAGGAACATACAGAGCAGAGCTGGATTTCCCTGAGTCTGTCAATACAGGCTTTGTGTAGGTCCTATGATCCTGTTATTTGGGTATGTTTGTAGGCATTGCATTAGGTGGATATGTCTAATGACATACATGCCACATGTGTTGTTGTATGATATGATAGGTGTCATGGTTGACCAGTAGAGAGGGAATATTACCTCTGTTAACATATATATCACACCTTATGTACTGTTAGTATGCTATCTACCATGTGCATGTGTGCAATGACTGTAGCCACCTGTATGTAGAAAGGATAACAAAAGCTATGATAATGTCATTTCTGTTGTATGAGTGTGGGATGTACATATCCAGGGCATGTACAGTTAGGTCATATCCAACCACGAGGGTGTTGTTTACTGGTGTACAGCAACCAACAGTCGATGGTGTTAATGCTGACAACATCCGAGGGACCCTGGTATGTGTACAACTGAGCTGGCATCAAACAGTGGTATTATTGCATTGCATAACACATTATGCAGCTGTGTCTGTACATGCGTAGTTTGCACAGTTGATGTAGGCATAGGTACAGTCCACCAATCGAAGGTTATCTGGTGGTCTACCATACTATGTCATACCACATATGGATGTGTGTTGGTAGACAAGGTGGTGGATGTATATGAGGATACAACCTAGAATGCAGAGTTCACCACTGTCACCTGTACCTAACTCATCTGTGATGAGTTATGTCAGAGTAGTGGTCTTTACATGTGAGTAGTCTTTATGAATATGTGGAAACCACCTCTTGGAATGGTCCATACCACTGTTATGACCTACATGTCTGGATCTGAGTTATATGGTGGTAGTGCAATTGTGCACTACAGAGCCTTCAGCCAGATGCTCCTGACTGCACAGATGCCAGTATTCCCTATTGTAGATTCTACATTGAGCAAATGGATTACTAAAGCCACACATCTAGCACTGGTTAGCATAAGAATCCAATGCAATTGTCTTGTAGGTGTCAGGGTGCTACTTCTGTGTGTAGGACATTTGCCTTGGAATCGACTATATGGGTAAATGTGACCTAGGTATTATCCACACACACTTGAAACATGAATGCATGTGCTCTGTGTCAAAGGCTTGTCATTCAGTCATGACAGCCTGGAATGACAGACACTGGGCAACCTCATAATAACAGCAGGGCATTGGCTTACTGTATTGGTCTAACAGTTGCCACTTATAACATGACATCACTGCGAGTGGCAGTAATGTGCTTGGTAGCAAATGCCACATGTAAGGTGATGGACAGCAGCAGAAATTGTGTATATAACCAATGTGAGATATACTTAGGGTAGCAGTCCTGCTAATAATGACAACTACTAACACAGCCGGGAGAGGTCATCTTGATAACTGCACCGCAGTACCATTACACAATGTGGCTCACACATTATACATGCAAATGCCACTGTCTGCAATCTGCTATCAATGTATGCCTTTCAGGGCAGCAAGGTGTGTGACACATGCTGTAGGTAGCATCCACTTGTGTGTCCCAGTTAACCTATTGTCTGTCATGTCCACACATGCATGATTGTGTATACTTAACATATATATATATGTCAGTACTTCATGTACATATATGCATATGTATCACACAGCACAGACACATATATATATTTTTCGGGCCACATACAGGTATCTGGTAGTAAACTAGTATGATGTGCATATATACTGGCAGGTAAGATGTACATAGCTGTAAACCTGTGTGTTTGCAATAGGAGTCCATTATAACGTGTTCTGTACATGTAAGTGTATGAGCATGCACACTGTGGCTTTCTGTGGTTAGAATCATTGGAGTGCATCCCAAACAGCCTTGTGCTACTAAGTGTATGAGTGTACCCACTGCCACCTTGTGTAATTTGAGTCAGTGCATCCAACAAGCACTTTGTTACTAAGTGTATGAGCATGCCCAGTATAACCTTGTGTACTTGTAGTCATAGTGCATCCCAAACGGCCCTGTGCTACGAAGTGTATGAGCATGCCCACTGTCACCTTGTGTAATTGGAGTCAATGCATCCAAACAAGTTCTGTGATTCTATGTGTATGAGCATGACCACTGTAACCCTGTATAGTGATAGTAGTTTTCCATTCCACAGATGGGCATACTCCAGTTCAGGTTCCTGTTGTGTTCCAACTATACCTCTCAGGCCTACCTATGTACTACCTGCAGATGATGTGTCTTATTTGTGCATACAGGTTGTAATGGAAACCTACTTTAAACACACAGGTTTACAGCTATGTACTTCATGACTGTCAGTATCCCTGTTGTTGTCTTCAATCTTAGAAGGGCATTCTGAATGCCTGGGAATGTGTAATCTCTGTGGCGCGTCTTGTAACTGTGTAGTACTGTAATAGTGATCTCTAGATGGGCAAGAGTTCTGATCACACCACTGGCAGCTGTGTGCATGTGTGTGTGTGTCAGCAAATGGCTGAGTGTGGTTGGGTGTGTGTATATGTGTCTGCATCCTGTCATGACAGTGGTTTTGCTGCATTCCAAAGAGATGCCGCCTTTTGCACTGGCCTTTATCCTTGTCAACTGCTAAACCTCTTTTCCCACCCTCCCCACTGCAAGTAATCAGTCCTGTGATGTCACCCAGCTCAGAAGTGGAATCAGAGTAAGTGTAATTGTATGTGTTCTGTGGCACATACCCAACTGCATACCACTGTGCTAGTTACCTTTACATAGGCAAGACGTGCATGCACAATACTGGCAAGTGTGTGCATGTTTGTGTGTGTGACTATCCTGTAGCCTGGCATACACATGTGTAATGTCTTTTAACATGCTGCACACCATGGTAGCCATCTGTGGTGACTGGTGTCTACAAAGTAGTACATAGTTAAGAATGGTAACGAATACACAGCCAAGCATGACTACAGTTGGGTATGTTAATTTCCTGTGCCACTGTCAAGCCATGACACAGAAGTGGTCACCGGGGTGTAAGTCCGTTCCCATCATTCCCCCACCCAAACTCCACAATCCCCAGGGTAGATTACATTAGCCATCATTCCGCACCCCAAACTCCAAATGTACAACAACCATCCCTATATAGAGAGAGAGCTATAGCTGTGTCTGTGTATATGTATATATATATATATATATATATATATATATATATATATATATATATATATATATATATATATGTGTGTGTGTGTGTGTGTGTGTGTGTGTGTGTGTGTGTGTGTGTGTGTGTGTGTGTGTGTGTGTGTGTGTGTACACATCCTGTAGGTGTATATATATATATATATATATATATATATATATATATATATATATATATATATATACATATATTATGACAGTTGTACAGATGTAGACTTGTCTTTGTTGTTTCACAGAGTACAGTACATTCAAGGGTACTATACATATGTACACAAAGTGACTGTCCCATTTGTTTTCAGTACTGTGGAATACCTGTATTAAAATGTGCATTATAAACTCTATTCAGCATGTATCCAATCCCAGTGGCTTAGTGGTACACCCAGCGACCTCAGTGTTCATGGTCCAGGGTTCAAGACCTATAAGCTTTGTTCATACTGTCAATTAGGACTGAAAAAGACAGTTGTAAGTGGGTGTAAATGTGTTTTTGTGACAGTAAGCAGCGGGTACACGCAAGTAACAGACATGTACAACTCATAGTACATTTGAAATGTCCTTCTTTGGCAATCCTGCTGATGTCACCCACCTACAAATACATCTCTGGGACTACTGTATCCCAGTAATCTCTGTGGCACGTGCTGTAATTACGTAATGCTGTAGTGTGATAAACTAGTTTGGTAGGTGTTCTAATCCCAGACAGGCCAACTGTGTGTCTGCCTGAGAAAGAAGCAATGCTTTTTAGAGTATGCACACTCTTTACAATTCACATACTCACCTTTGGCAATCCTGCTGATGTCACCAACCTAAAAATACACCTCTGGGACTGCTGTAACCCAATATTCTCCATAGCACGTGCTGTAACTGTGTAATGCTGTAGTATGAAAACTAGTTAAGTAGGGGTTCTATTCCAAGACAAGCTAACTGTGTGTGTGTGCCAGAAAAAAACAATGCTTTTTAGAGTATGCACACTCTTTACAATTCACATAACCACCTTTGGCAATCCTGCTGATGTCATACATCTAGTAATACACCTCTGGGACTGCTGTAACCCAGTAATCTCCATAGCGTGTGCTATAACTGTGTAATGCTGTAGTGTGATAAACTAGTTAGGTAGAGGTTCTATTCCAAGACATGGCAGGTGTGTGTGTTTGACAGTCAGAGTCTGTGTGGAGGAGGCTGTGAGTGTCTAACCACTGATATGTTGGGGAGCGGATTTTGTAGTTTTCCTATATGGTGTCCGTGTTATATGTCACAATGTCCACCTCAAGAGGAGTCAATCAGCCAAGGTACTGTGTTGGCAAGGCATACCCATACATCTGGCAAAAGACCTGGTGAACAAAGTATGCAACCCTACTATTACCCGGAATATGTTCTGAACCCATGTGTCATACACAAACACACTTGCATAGAATATCCCGCTATGTTGCTAGTACCCTGCACATTGATTACAGATAGTAGGCATGGTGTGATTGCAGTGGGCTGCATAGGGCATGGCACCCAGTCCAGCAGTATAATAGGCACATAATTGCAGACAATGTGCCTTCACTATGTTCCCAACTGGATGCCTGCAACATATGTGGTGCCATCAAATGTGATCCACAAAAGCCATGCAATGCCTTACACACATACCCTGTATGGACAGATGCCACTGACACTAGGGAATACCTGTATCATGCTATCAATGCAGGTGCAGGGTCAACCTGCTGTCTATAAGCAGGTCCTGCCACACCAGGCCAGTATTGGCATATCTGAGGATAACAGTCTGTGTACACAACATATGCCAGCCAAACCAGGTACACTTGTATATGTCCCTGTACATTATTGTGGGATGTGCACATCCCAGGCAATGTCCATGTCAAGGACTATCAAACACAGACATGGTATGCATTGCAAAGCAATGGCCATACACAATGGTAACCAGGATGACAGGACAGTTCATACAATACCCATCTGTGTGGGACATTGCAGACACTACACCCCTGAACCACACTGCACACCATTGTCGGATGGTGTGATGCCAAGGATTACCCCTCACCCAGCCTTGTACAGCCAACCACTACACAACCATGCAGCAATGCACACATGCATGTCAATACTGGCACCTTGTGTCTGCATGTAGGGTATGATGCTCCCAACCACAGTCATACCCAGTATAACTCCCATTGGCATACCGACTGATGTCAGCCAGGTTCACATGCCCTAGACCATAGAACCTCCAGATATCCCCTGTGGTGCATTTAGTACCTCTGCATTACTGCAGTGTGGCAAACTAAGTAGTTAGGAAGTGTATTTGTGGGCCTGGCAAAGTGTGCAATGTGTCTGAGTCCCTTAGAGAGTGTGGTTGTGTTGACAATGACATCCGTTCATTTGGACAGCCATGTGTGCTACACCTAATGTATGTCTACTATATCTCGGTTGCAGATGTCGCTCACCAGCACACATATATGTTCTTACAGCACACCAACATGTTAGCTTTGTGGCACATGGAATAACTGCATGCACTTGTAATAGTAATGGCTAGTCAGTCAGGGGTTTGAACCCCTGTACTGGTAGGTGTGTGACAGATGATGCTTAGGTTTTAGTCTCCAAGCCCTTCTCTGATGTACTTTGCCTCTGTCTGTCCCTCCCACACACTCTCTGGTGGATGTGGAGTTGTACCCCTGCTCAGCAGCAGCTTGTGTTTTGTAAGTGATGGTCATGATCAGGTGATGGCCTCTGCGCTTATTGCAGTCCTCCTCTAGCTGATTGCATGTGGAACAGCTGTGGTGATGTTCCCATAGCCAATCACATAGAAACACAGTACAATATCTAGGAACATCATGTTTGTGTTTGCCCATGACAGTCACTGTGAGTGGAACCTGGATCTGGTGTTTGGTAAACGGCATCACAGATGATATCTGGATATTCCTCTAACAACATACACAGTGGAAAATAGCCTAAAGACAGGAGGGTGATGTGCCAGACATGACTACAGCATATAAGTGTAGCTATGCTTCATTGAGACTACTGCCAGTTTCACAAGATATGTGTGATAATGGCTATTCTGCATGTTTTAAAACTGACAAGACAGTGCTCAAAACTGACAAGACAGTGCTCTGTTTGTGAAGGAACCCCCATCTGTAGGGCCATCTGTGGACTGGTCAATGCGTGGAACCATTTGTTTCCTGTGTTACTCACTGAACACACATCTGTGAACTGCAGAACATAGTGTGAGGATTGCAGTCAGCACATGGTGATAGTGATGAGAGTTACTGCCATCGCATCCCTGATTGGACATATGTCACATGAAACAGTGGTATGACAGTCACTGTCTGATGTTCTCACAGTGACATGCCAATAATGGGCCACTGTTCATAGTTACAGTCACAAGTCTTCTACACTTTGTACAGATGTCATGCAGTATATATGCATGTGTTGTGCTCCCTCTGCAAATGTATAACATCTGTTGTGTTGGGTTTATGGTTATATCTATGCATGCTGTTATAAGTAATCCTGAATGCTGTTGACTATTACTAAGCCATATCTGTGTTAAAAGTGCAAAACCATAGGCTGCATGGGTTTGGAGGTCCAGGTAGAATCTCCTGTCCCACTTCAGCTGGCCATGGCAAAGGGCACCAGCACATCTGGAACCCAGCCTTGGACTTCCACCTCTGTTGCCTCTGCACCACCTTCTAGTGGAACCGCCACTGAGGATGGGGCTTATCCCCCCTGGGAGCAGGTCCAGACAGGAACTTGTCCGCTGTCCTACAGTACTGGACATGGTGCATAGGGGGCTCAATATTGGGTTTTGAGGCCAGATATGCCAGCTCGAGGGCAGAGTGTCACATTTAGAGGGTGAGCCTGCCCCTCCTAGACAGCCCCCAGCACAGCCACCTTTGTGGTTGTTTTGGTGCAGTGGTGGCTGCCCATGGCTGGGGACCTCTGTCCCATTATT